>NC_064873.1:5543003-5793003 GCF_943734745.1 Anopheles darlingi
GGTTACGAATACAATACACAACCTGTGCAGTGAAGCATTGGAGGAGTAGAGATGTCGGTTGGATCGGAAGCGAAGATGAACGCCGAAGGGATTTTTGGGGCCGAGGCGAAGCGGGCTCGAAGTGCCAACTGGGGCAAGCGGCAAAGGCTCACCGCTTTGCGCACTTGTATGCACTTCAGCGAACGTGGACACTCGCGCGCGCGCACACAGACACACACACACACACACACTCATACAAACACGTGGTGACAATGGTGGCTTGCTCCAAGTTCCGGAGAGGTAGCAGAGTGCTTCTCCGTGCCAATATGGCATCATAATACAGTGTATTGTGTGACCGGAGCTGGAGGCGGTGCCTTGGATATTCGTCTGTACCCTCGGGTTCATCTTCAATCAGCTTCCCTTCCTCTGGAACTTGTTTTCTTGTCAGCCAGCACCTTCATGAGCAGTGACAAATGACAGCCTCAAGTTGCACCAGATACACACATACACACAAACCTATTTAGCCGCGAGCGAACGAGTCCCTGGCGTACGACATTCGGTGCTCAAGCGAATGCCGTACGCAGTTGGCGGAACTAGATGGCGGAGCGGCCAGGAACGATCGGCGAAGAAGTAGAAGGAAGGACGGAGTGAGGTAGGTAGGGGTGGGTGCATCCGTAATATCCTGAGAGCAGTTTCTGCAGGCAAGCACCTCTTCTTCATTGTTTCATCCGCTCCGAGCAGATCAGATCTGAACTCGGACTACTGTTAAGTTTGAAAGACGAAGGAGAAGGAAGATAAGAAAAAGAAGTAGTAGTAGTAGATGAATATGATAATGAATAAGAAGAAGCAGAAGAAGAAGAAGAAGAAGATGATGATGAAGATGATTATGATGATGATGATGATGAGATGATCAAGGGGAAATGTGAGGTGGCGTGGTACAAACTTGTAGCATGTGGTCTGGCTGTGGTCTGAAATGGTGGACAAATGTTAGTAAGTAAGAAGCAAACACACATTAACTGGTAACCTAAGGGAGCTGGCGAAGAAACCAGCACCAAGCCCTGCCCTAACCCGGCATTAAAGCTGCTCAACCAAATGCTGACCAAATGGCCGGACGCCCGTCGACGGTCGGGCTCTACCGGTGACGAGGCGACGAACGCCATTTTCAGCGAGTAATTACTACTAAGACGGTGTACTAAAAGTAACGAACGGACGGAATTCCGCTATGCTAGTGGAACCCGCAACGCTCCTTAATTTTCCTTTCTTTTGTAACTCTGTAAGTCTTATCAATATTAAAAAGATTGATCAAAGATTAAACAAACAAAAAAAAAATGACGAAAGGAATGCTACCCACAAGGGAATACAAATCAAGACCTATACATCACCGGCACACATACACGCAAATGGCATATATATGTGTGAATATGAAAATACCTATTATATATATACATATATTGATACATATCTGTACATATATAATATGTTTGTTCATATCATATATGTATGTATACAATACACACATATATATATTTTTTTGATTTTCCTACCTATAAAGATGGACTTGATGCCGTGTTGTTTCTGACGCACCTATTTATATTCCCAATTGTAAAGGGGAAGAACAGAAATAAAACCAAATCAGTTTGGAGCGGCAACGGCAACGGCCACCAACCAACATGGCGGCCTGGGAATTGATAGCTGGAGGGTCAGCAAGAGGGGGCAAATAACAGCGATGTTAGTTAAAAGGGTGGATCGCACTCTCTAGTTCGTGGTTTTTATTCAATCCGCATTACGCAAAATGCGCGTTTTAGTGCAACATAACCAAAACAAAAGGAAACACAATGGAAGAGGCAGAAGAAGAAGAAGAAGAAGAAGAAGAAGAAGAAGAAGAAGAAGTAGAACAACAAAAACAACAGCAACGAGAGCAGCAATAGCAACAACAACCACTACAAAACACGAGGAAAAGATAGACGGCCAAGTATCTAGATTTGTTGCGAATGGATGCCAATGGGGGAGCGAAAGAGTACGAGGAGGAGGAGGTGGAGAAAGAGGAGTCCTACGATCAATCTAATTTTGGTTTGAAAACCGCGAACCGCTGCTCCCTTTTCCACCCCTCTGACCTCTCTTGCTGGTGCGTTGCGGCTCATGCTCCGCACGGTAAGCTTTGTCTGCCAGTCAGAAAATGGGAAGAGGTTGGTCTGGGATTGGGAAGCGCAACGAATCCGAAAGCAGAAACAACAGCTTGGCGTGCAGTGCGTAAGGGTTCGTAAGCGATACGTACGTCTAGAGTTGTAGAATCGTCCTCACGGTTCCTTCAAATTCGTCAAATTTCTGAGTGAAAGAAGCTGAAAAGTGTGAGAGAGGAAGAGAGAAAGTGCGAAAGGACAGACAGAGTGAGAGGACGATCGTAAGAAGCAGCGGCAGGAGCAACGCAAACACACATAGTATTGCTACTACTTCTTGCAGTAGCAGAGGGAGAAGCCTGGCAGGAGTTGCCTGCGTCGATCCGTGCCCCTGCATTTCGGCTTCCCATCTGCTGCTGCTGCTGCTGCTGCTGCTGCTCCCGCGACGTCACGAAAGCGCACGAGACGTGACACGAGTTATATCTTATCATCCGTATCCGTCTTGGACCAGCCCCCAGGACTCCAACAAAACGGACTAGCAAACTGCGCTCCAAATACGCCAAATCATTGCAATTGCGATTCAAAAACCAAAAACACGAAGTGAAACAAAAAAAAGCAAACAACAAACAGAGAGGAAAAACTATAAGGACTAAGTGGAACAAAATGGAGGCAAGGTCAACACAAAAAATTGGGCAGCCAGGCGCAGGTCTAACTCGCCTACAGCGGATGATACAGATGATATTTATATTTTTAAAAGAGACTACTACAAAATAAAACGTAAATGGTTTTTGCATTTTGGATAAACACGAAAAAAAATACAAAAGAGGAATCCCCTGGGAGGGGGAGGCAATTCAAAGACTAGGCAAAGTGACAGGAGGACACTTGGCTGCCGTTGGGCCCATAACCTCAACCAGCGAGTGTTTTCTGCATGATGGGCAATGTAAAGCAATGTAAAGAATGCGCGATTGAAGGACAGGGCGTTGGTGCGGTGTGAGAGAGGGGATAGGGGAAAAAACAGGTGGTAGAGAGGGGGGGGGCCTCTAGAATGCATAGAATGTCTTATTGCCAAGGTGTGTGATTGTGTGTGAAAGGATATGGCCAGGCCGGCGTTCTGCGTTGAGGCGGGCTGCATAAGTTGGTGCATATCGTGGCAGAGAGTCGATGGTAGACAGGGACCCGGGAAAGGACTGTATTGAGATCGTTTAGAAGTAGTTGAAGGGTGGGAAGGGGATCTGGAGAAAAGGAAAAGGGAAAACAACCCAAAGTCGTTTTTATTCTGACTAACTCTTCCGAACGGGGATATGCTTAGGCTGAAAGCGAAGCAGAGAGCAGCAGGAAGTAGCAAGGATGATGAGGGCATAAACAACACAAACAAAAGTCATACGAAACCTGATTGGGTGACAGCAGTGCCCACAGTAGCAGCACAGCAATTACAAAAAAAAGAAAACCCCCAAATCTGGGATCGACTGGGCAAAGGGGTGGCAACAATGGCGCAGTCAGGTGTCAGTCCGAACGATTGGGCGATCAGGTGAACGCCAAACATACAACACAAACACACACACACACAAATTCAATAAAAAAAAATGAAAAAAATGAAACACTAGAACAGAGTGTGCGTGTGCGTGTGTGTGTGTGTGTGTTGGTATGTGTGGCCAAGAACTGCACTATTACCGGCTATACTAGAAGGTTGGCACGATTGAGAGCAAGCAAGCTGGAAGATCGAGGAGGAAAAGGAATCGGGCCGAGTATTCATTGTGAATGCGATGCAGTGATAAGAATGGCGGAGCGAAGCTGGATTAGAAAATTGAATAACATTGTAACGATAAAACAAAAAAAAACCAGAAAATTAAATATGAATAAATGTATTTTAAATGTTAAACCACCGGCTGCAGTTCGCATCCTGTTCGCATCCCCCGTGACCTGACCTGACGTAACAAAACACGCAAAATGTCCGACATTTCCGGTCTGCCCGGTTTTTGGGGCTTTTCAAAATGTCCGGTGCATGAGCTCTACTGCAGCACAACAACGGTTGTTTGAACTGATCGAACGCATCCGCTTTTCATGCTCCTCCACTTCAGTTTGTCACCCTTTGTAATCCTCCGGCACCGTCACCGGCACCAGGTGTCATGCGGCGACCGAGGCCGCTCTCCTGAAGTGTTCGTAGCCAGAGAAGCAAGAGAGAGAGAGAGAGAGGAAGAAAGAAGCAAGCAAGCGAGTGCACGTTCTCACTCTCTCACACACTGTTTGTGTTTGATTTTCGCTCGCGTACCTATTCCAGCCACCATTCCGGCTTCGGTCAGCGGTAACTCCGAGCCAATCCGTCTCCAAAGCGGGTCCAAATGGTCGTGTTCGCCCGCACGCACCATCTCTCTCTCTATCTATCTTTCTCTCTCTCTCTCACCCTTGCCAACTCCCTTGCCGGCTGTGCGGCTTTTCTTCTTTTCTCGCCCGCCCGGTGTGTGTGCCGTTCGACCGCTTTACTTTTCCTCTTCATTTGCACTTCACAGTTTGTGAGGTGAGGTTCGTGGCTACGTAGATGTGGCATTAGTACACAGAGAAAGAGAGAGAGAGAGAGAGAGAGTGTGTCGCTCGTCGCTGAACAATCGTATGATTTTTGTTTTTTTTTTGTTTCTGATTTTTGTGCTCTCAGCAGCAGCAGCAGCAGCAGCAGCAACAGCAGCGCCAGCAGCAGCAGCAGCAGCGCCAGCAACAGCAACATCAGTAGCGGCAGTGCAGTCAAGCGGCGGTGCTAATTAACTCGCTAGTAGTGGTGTGTGTGCGTACGTGTGTGAGCAGCGTATTGGAATTTCGTCTCTAATTTGGTGTGGAAGGTGTTGTAGCGTTTGTTCTTCTGTTCCCGTGGCCTTTTACCACCTTTTTGGCCCGCTATCATATCATCGCCCGTTGGTCATCTTCTGTCCGTTGTGTTGTGTGTTATGTGTGTGAATCATTGTGTTCTTCCTTCTCCCCTCTCTCTCTCTCTGTCTCACTCTCTATCTATCTTTCCCTTCTACCCTCCGTTCCATCCGCATCCGTAGCTAGCAACTAACTTTCACGAATTCAACGCCGCGTCGTCAAAGTTTGCTTTGTTTTTTTTTTTTTTAGTGCCAGTCCTACCGAGTTGGAGTTTTGGTCTGGTGGGGATTAGTGGTGGTAGAAAGCAAGGTCCCTTCTCGGTGTTGTCCCGGGATTCGCGTGCAGACTCATTACATCGGTTGGTAAACTGTGTGCTCTTAGAACACCACCATCATCAGCCAGCCGCAGTGCCAGACACAACCCAGCAATCTCATCCCAGTTTGTCAGGCTGCCGGGGAAGGGTGGAAGGAGTAGCGACGGTCGCCGTCGCTGCCGTCGTCGTGACCATTCGTGGTGACGACGCAGCTCCAGCTCGAACGGGTTGTGCGGTTGTGTGCATGGCGTCGCTGAAACCACCACGTCGAACCGCGCTGGACTCGCGAGCGCGTGTGTGTGTGTGCATTTGTGTATGTAGAATGGCATATGTGTGAGCCAGTCCTCCGCACCGACACATACTAGTGTGCTGGTGGTGGTGGTGGTGTGCACGGGTTTTCCATTCCATTCCACTCACGGTATTTCGCGGTATCGGCGGTTACGCGTTCCCTTACACCCCGTTCCACGCCCTTCCGCAACGGCCTGTCGCTTGTCGTCGTCGCGCTGGTGGCCCCTTCCCCTTTACGCGCCCCGTCTCCTTGGTCGTTACTCGTGAAATCAAGAAACTGCTCTCCCTTTCTCTCTTCCTCTGTTGTGTCTATCTCTCTTTTACTAAATCTTTCTCTCTCTCCTTGTCTACGAGTGTTTGCATCTCTTTTGCTCGGCCTATCTTGTCTAAGGCTCTCTACAGGCTACAGCTGTCTCTTACAAACGCACATACACACGCACACACTCCTACACACACACACACACACACACACGGTTACACCGGGCCGCATTCTCATGTTTCGTGCTGCAACAAACAAGCAAACCAATGGCGGGTGTGTGATGTGGCGGCGGTGGTCGTGTACCGTGGAAACCGGATCCGCACAAAGTATTTCCACTGCCCAACAGCAGCAGCAACAGCAGTGGCTACACGTAATGGTGCGGGTAGGGGGTATGGGGAAGGTGGCTTTCCATGGGCCACGTATGGGTGCCTTCGATTGGGTGTATCGGTCGGTGACGACGACGACGGTATTCCCTCCTTGGTAGCATTGCAATAATACACTCCTGGTGTGTGGAACATGCCCGATCTGGTCAGCCAGACACACACACACACACACACGGGACCGAATGGTCCTGTTGGCATCGATCTCTTCGCTGGTCGACGAATTAGTTGTTGATTTTGATGCCGGTTAGAAGAAGCCCGTCTCAGCTTTCGAACCCGGGGGGCTACGGGAGCCAAGCGAGCGAGTTTAGTGGGGTATAGGAGTCCTCCCACTACAGGGCTAGGTTGTACTTCACTGTGTTTGTGAAATTTAGTACAAAAAAAACCAAAACCTCGATCGCTATCCTTGCGCTGTTTTTTTTTTTTGCATTCTCTCGCGAACGTCACACAGGATATGCAGGCACACGTACATGGTCAAAGCATACAACGCAAGCAGTGTACTCACACACACTCAAACACACACGCACCCTAGCGCAGCCCACAATCCGCGATCGATCGATCGCTTTTCACCTTTTACAACTCCACCTTCTGCCCCTTCTTCTTTTGTCTACATGACGCATTCGTGTGTGTGTGTATGTGTGTGTTTGTGTCAACGCCATACTGACACGTGTCTATTTTACTCGAAAAAAAAATCCTCCCGTTCGCCGGGATGTACTAAAAAGGTCCACACTCACTTTAGTACAAACGAAAAACAGCTATTGTTTCCAACGTCTACTGTGCGGAGTGGCCATCCCCCGTGTGGAGACTAGAGCCCATCCATCAAGCCGACCTTGAGCCCAGAAAAGAAGAAGAACGGGAGGTACTTTCATCACCGGTCCCTAGGAGTCTAGGCGGCGGTAGGCCTTCTAGGGTGGCCTACACGAACCACGGACTCGGAATGTCCTTGTTGCGGTGAATGTTTTCCCTCAGCTGACGGCCCTTCTTCCCCCTTCTCTTCTTCCCCACACACGATAGCCCCACATGTCCCACTCGCTTAAAGCTCTGCAGCACAAAACAAAGAAGAGAACCCGAGCCGAGGTTGGCTTCATACTTCCTAACCTTCCACCCCACCCCCCCTAATCCATTGCTCTACGTTTGTTTCTTCTCCCGTGACCAGTGCAGAGAAACAGAAAGAGAGAGGGAGAGAGAACGAGCGAGCGAAAGAGTTCAATCGCCAGTGCACGGTGCTCCTATACGCATTTCCGTTTTCCGAGTGCGCGCGCGGAACAGTGTGTGCTCGCGTGACGCAGTGTGCTTCCGTCGCACAGTGTACGCGTGTGTGTATGTGTAGGTGTTTGTGTGTGTGTGTAAAGTAAAGAGGAATTGGATCCAAGTAGCAGCAGCAGCAGCAACAAACGCGCGGCTAACGATTGACCGGCCTAACTCAAGCGCGCCGCCCGCTACTATCATCCACCGGTCCGCAAGCAACCCTCTCACCCACCACCATCCCCTTAGGCCTTTCTTCTTCGCGATCACGGGGTGAGTTTTGTTTTTTTTTTTGTTTTTTTTAGGTTCTAGGTTAAAGTGTAGGGACCGAAAAAGGGGGGAATAGCGGAACAATGATCTTCGTTGTCCACCAGAAGCGCCAGAAGCCAAAAGAGCGAGAGCCTGTGAGAGAGAGAGGGAGAGAGAAAGAGAGAGAGCCTGAGAGAGAGAGAGAGAGAGAGAGAGAGAGAGAGGAAGAAGGGTATCCTCCTGCCGCCTCCTTATCAGCAATCAATGAAATGAGTGAGCGAAGCGCGTTCCGAGTGCCGGAACGCGCGATATCAACGATCAACCCAACTCAAGCCGATCACCGATCAACATTCTCATCAAACGCTATACGAAGGCGCGCTTGGTACACTTTCTTAGTTCCACACCACTGTCCTCCTTACGCTGTGCAAGTCGACGACGAGGACAAGGACGACGACGAATGCACAACAATGAAGCGATGGCGAAGACGAGATGCGAGAAGTTCGCGCGCGCCCCCTCCCTGGCCTCGTCTGCTACTGATAAGCGTCACTACTGGTTGGTGGCCTCTTCCTTCACCAACTACGCGGCCTTCCTGCTCCGGCGGTGGCCATCAAAAATCGTGAATCGTGCACTACGCCAATTGGCACACGCTATTCGCGCATGGTGCAAGATCATCTGTCGGTGCGTCGTCGTCGACACACACACACACACACACACGCACACGCATTTCTGGTTGAGAATCGCTCGTGTGCATATCACTACTTGAGCGTGAAGCTGCCGCAGTGGACGCCTCTCTATCTATCGGCCAGCAACATGGGCCCCCGGGGCCACCCTGTGTCATGTGCTCGTCGCGACGTACCGCCTCCCACCAAACTACCCACCCTCTCTCACCCTCACGCGCGTGTATACGGAGACAACGGAGCAACATGTGTCATGGACACACCACATACAACCATCCTCCGCCTGAATCATCGCTCAAACGTCTCCCCCTTTCTTTCTCGCGCTCTCTCTCTCTCCCTCGCGGCCTTCCCCATCCTTGTTCGCGATCGCTAGTCCCGAAAAAAAGCGAATTCGGCTTGTTTTTTTTGTACGAACACACGCACGAGCAGCAGCAGTACTCGTCGTCATCATTATTTAAGAAGAAAAAAACACATCATCATCATTTGCACAATGAATAACGCAACCTAGGTTCGAAACCTAGAAAGAGATGCTGCTGCGTTGATGGGTTAACGGTGGGAGGAGGATGAGGATGAGGAGATGGTACGCTTCCGGTGGTAGCGGCGAGTGCTGCTGACGATAAGCAGCAAATCCCCCCCTTACAGTATTGACGGACTCCGCTAAAAACGGCACCAAACTAAAAGCAATCTTCTTATGTGTGTCTGTTTTTGCATGATTCACTAATGTCTCCCCCTATGTTTTTTTTCCTCCTTCCGCTGATCTCGCGCTATTTCAGGAGCAAAAGCCCGCACGAACCGCAAACCGAAGAAACTCAGCACGTCACCGTTCTGTGCCGTTCTGTCGTAGTGTTGTCGCCTACCCGTCGTAGCATCGAGCGTCGCCATCGACAATTTTAAACAACTCCGTAGCCTACAATCAACCAAGATCAAAATGCCGAAATCGGTAAGTGAGCCCGCCATTGCGCCACTTGTTACTTACTTTCTCTTTCTTTCCAATACACACACACATACACACACATACACAAATTCAGTGTCGCATTAAGCGACGATCTACGTTACCAAATCTCGACTCGGTTCGGCTCAGAGGGGAAAGAAGAAACTAGAGACCTGCCGCCTATGATCACCAACACTTTATGATTCCATTCGAGCAAGGCTCGATAGTCGTACCATCGGCACGTCTGGTATCATATGGGCCAGCTGTAAGGCGCCAGTCTTTAGCCCATGGTCACCATTGTCATGGCCTTTTGTTTTTTGTTTTAGGGTACACCGCAACGCACATCTTTTTTTTTACTTTCATTGATCTTGGAAGGAACGGCTTTTGGGTTTTTGGTTGTGGTTTTTGGAAAACGTTCCCCCAGCTCCTTGGAGTAGACTTGGCCAATGTCATCGCTTGGCTTTATGCCAGCGGCTGCGTTACAATGTCGCAGTCGTTGCAGTCGTTTCCAAAAGGCTTGAAATTGTAGCTTCCTGGAAGCATTTGGAAATTTGGAATCTGGAGCGGTAAATCCTCAAATGCATCTTGCTGTGCTCGCTAGTATAGCAGCAGGAGTGCTGTTGATCCTTGTCATCAATCGTTTGCACCCGACTGCGCTGCTGTTGCGCTGACCGGCGGATGACGGATTTTGCCTCTAGAAATAATTGTGCCCTAGAGTATAAACGAGTACAGTTTTGCTGCCCTAGAGTAAACGCCTGAACCTATTTCAATTCGCTTTCGTGTGACTCCGAAATGATTTGCGAATGAAACAGGGCCTCCATCCCACCCACCGGCCTTCCAAACCCTGTTTGCCGGCCCCTCGCTCGCTCGCTCGCTCGCTCACAAAACACAGCAAAAACAATCAACGAACTATATCTACATAATTTGGCCATTTTGCTGACGTACGGCGGTATGATCTCATGCTGTCAGTGCCAAGCATTTGGGAACTAAAAACCCGGGGGCCGCGACCGCAAACGCGCAATCTGTGGCAGCACGCGCGCGCGCGCCAGAGGCCGAGGCCGGCAGCGCAGTAATGCTGTTTGTGCCACGTTATTTTCGGGGCACACGGACCAGGGGGGGGGGGGGGGGAGAGGAGGGGTACAATACGAACGTGCGCGTTTGTGTGTGCGCCTAGGCCTTGCTGGCTGCACTTCCAAACAACTGTAACCCCCCTCCCTGCCTCCCTTGAGCGGCCTTGGAGCGGCTACAATAAATAAACGTCGCCAAACGCTCCTCCTCCGCGCACCTTCAGCGCAGCGCAGGGTTTGGAAATTGGAAAAGAATAAACCCCACCACCACCACCCAAACACAGTGAGCTCGCCCAGCGCGCCCAGAACGGCAGCGTCAGCCAGATGCAGTTTCAAGGGTGTGTGGGTGTGTGTTTGTTTGTGCGCGCACACCCGTATTTGATCAAGTCACAGCAGGCTGCAATGACGACGTGCGACGACGTGCGACGTGCGGCGATGATGCTGATGTTGCCGTTGGAGTCACCATCTAATCCGATGCGCCATCCCCACCCCTCCCACCGATGATATCATAGTGTGTCCAGTGGGGAGGGGAGCGCACCGCACAATTGTGGGGCTGCTGCGTGCTGTTTGCGCAAAAGACCAGGAATATCTTGCTTACGCAAGCCGAAGTGCGCGCAACCCCCCCCCCTCTCCCCACCGTGCCTCTGCTGATGATGATGATGATGCTGCTGCTGCTGCGCTGCTAGTTCGGTGATTTTGGGACCCATTTGATCATCATCGCACTGGTGCTAGTGCCCGGTTGGTTTGCCTTGGAAAACCAAAGATTTCGGCTCAAAGCTGGAAGAGAGTGCGGTGCGATTACCGACAGCAAGGTACAAGGGTGCAAGGTGCCACGATAGCAACTTTTTTTTTGTTGCTGCTGCTGTGACCTGATAGAGCTTTTGATCCACTTTAAAATGAATAATTCTCTGCTACCCAAAATTACACTATCACAGCAGGTTAGAAAAGAAATAAATTAGCTCATATAAGAATGATAGAACATCTCATACTGAAAGATTAATAATAATAACCTATTGACCTCTTATTAGTCATACCTATTATTTGGTCAATTTGGAGCAATTTTGACAGTTCGTTTTAGAATTTTCAGCTGCACCAGGAACGCAGCTTCGGTCAAAGGCTGTTCTGGCTGTGTAACCGTGCAGCTTGGCCGACCGATACCAACCTAACTTCAATCTCATTTTAGACAGCTTGCTCTGGCGTTTGGTGAGGAGAAGGACGAGTATGGACGGACTGGCGGCGCCGCACGACAAACGTGTGTCAGCCACGATAGCATCGGCCACTAGCGAGAGGGAGGGAGGGAGGGCACTGACAGTGACAGTGTGATAAGGCTTAGAACACGCGAACCGAACATGGCACCGGTGCTGCGGTGCTAATAGCCGAACGCCATTCCATTTTCTGATGTTCCTACCAGAGAGTGTGAGAGAAAGAGAGCAGGTGGTGGTGGTAACGGGAGTAAATAAAATTCTGGTACCAAACCACCACCCCCACCTTCCCTTCTTCATCCCTTCATTCGTTCCATTTCCTTCCGGCCCCGTGTCTGGAGGAAGGAGGAACATGTGGGTTTTAATTTCCTTCCCAAATAGAAGCACCCCTTCTCCTCCCTTCCACCTTCCCGTTCACGCATCTGCGGTTCCGGAAAGGCGTTTGCTTGATATGCTCTCCTCTATTTTTTTTTCTCTCTCTCTCTCTCTCTCTCTTTTGCCCTCTCGCGCTCTCTTTCTTTCGCGCTGCTCACCCCCCTCAGAGGGAACGAACTTTAGGAGGAAAATGGGGGGTGGGGGGCACACGCACGCACGTAAGTTCATTGGAAGTTGTCGTCCATGTTGTCGCCCGGACGGTCCGGGGACCATCCACCTGGATGTTGACGCCGCCTTTTTGATATCTTATCGCTGGTATGTGCCATATCTTTTGGGAAGTTTGCTCAAGATGTTGCGACGAAGACGACGACGACGACGGTGGCGGTGGCGGCGGCGGCGGGCAGCGCAGGGAGGCAACATTGTTCATCCGGCGGTACCGCCACCACCTTGGAGTGTGCGCCGCACCGCAACCGTTATCAGCTAACATCGAGTAACTACCCCCCACCACCCCAACCCCTTGGCGACTCCATTTTTCTCTCCTTCATCGACTGAGGGAAGAGTGAGTGGGTTGGGTGGATGGAGCGAAGTGTCTCGAATTGCCCTCGTTCCTGGCAGCTCTCCAACAAGCGGACACATTCCACGGAGAGGGAAGGGATGGGGTTGGGGATGGAGGATTCTATTTCCACCCCTGTCATAGGACCGATCATCGGCGGCCATCCCTTATCCCTTATACCAAAAATGGACCGCTCGCTCGCTCGCTCGAAGTGCATTGGGTGCGTGACCTCTGACACCTCCCCAGTTAAGGGGTGCAAGATGATGATGCATAGAAGATCGGCATTAATTACGATGCATCAGTGTGCGTGTGCGCGTGTGTGTGTGTGTGAGGCGTGCACGTAGTGGGATAGCACGGGTGTCCGTGAAGGTAGAGACGCGGTGTTGGGGACGGCAGGGGGTAGTGGCGTGACCAATCGACGCCGAGTCTAACCAAATACGGTTTAAGAACAGCAGCAGCAGCAGCAGCAGCAACAGCAACAATCAAATAGCGCGTTAAGCTGCACGCTGCTGCTGCATAAGCGTCTAATGATGCACTCTGCATGCACCCTGGGATGAATGGGCGAGGGGAGGGGGAGAAGTTGAGGAGCCTGGGAGTTGAGTGTGTAGAGAAGAGCTGCTGGCAAAAGCTCAACACGCATGCTGCACGCGCGCCCGCGCGCACATTGCATTGCATTGAGTCCAAGGAAAAATGTCAAACTGCCCTCCCTCCTTCACAACCCCCGTCCTGCCCGTGGTGGTGAGGTGATGAGCATTCCGAGACCTTCCTCCTCCCGCTCGCCCCCCCGCTGGGCTCGCCTTCGTTCGTAACAATTCGTTTATGCTTCCAGCGCACGTGCCACTCTCAATGGCTTTTGTGCACGGTACACACACCTCCACCCCTCCCTCCGTAGGTCACACTCCCTCCCCGGGTAGGCTCTGTTTCGGAGTTTTCGGAGGGTGTTTTGTTAAAAGGAGTCACATTTTTCAGCTACTAAATTTTTGTTTTTTTTTTGTTTGTTTATTTGTATTTTTTTATTTTTTTTTTTTTGCAAACCTACAAAGCGAGATGTGAGATATGAGAGCGAAAGGGAGAAAGAAATAGAGAGAAAGAGAGAGAGAAACTGTAGGAACATATTTAACAAGAGAAGAGCTTAACAAAAAAAATGGGGCTAAATACACACACACGCACAAAGTAACCTCTTCTGAGGGAGTATAAAAGGGGTTGCTGAAAGGGGGGAGCGGGGGCTATTATGGGTCAGCAACAGCAAGGGGCCGGGGGTCTATTGCAATGGCCCAAGTTGGCGTGTTGTGTGTGTGTTTTTTTTTTTTTGTTATCTACATTTAGTGTGTTCCGTGCTTTTGTGTTAAGGGCAAAGCTGAGCCGAGCGGCTGCGGGGATGATGGGGAGGGAGAGGGGGGATGGAGAGAAGGCCTCGGCCCTGACTGGCTCATTAGCGGGCCTGCGCTACTACCACCACGACCTCCTCTCTCCTGCTGATCGTGACATACGACGACGACGACGGGGCTCTCCACGGGGATCCAAAATGTTCCTCCAAGCACGTCGTCGTCGTCATCGTCGTCAGATCGTTCACCGGTTCGCTGGAGCTGGCTGCTAGCAACAACCGGTGTCCGGAGTTGATGTTGATGATGATGATGATTGGCAAACGACGTCGTCTGCCGCCATGTGATCATCGCGCGCATCTTGTGCCCCTCGAACATCCTCACCATCATCATCAACATGACGTCATTCGTCATCATTCGGCGGGATGACGATGAGCGCACACACACACACACATACATACAGACATACATACATACAGGCAGACAGACAGACAGACAGTCAAACAGACACGTCAGCTATTATCACACATCACCTGACACATCATGACCGCAGAGGAGGAGGAGAGGGTCATTTGAGTATTAAACCCCCGCGCACCCCTCCCCACCCTTCTTCTCAATCTCCATAAGCTAATGACACATGCGCGCGCGCGAGGGGGCAGCTCATCTGGAGCTGATCTGAGCTCTCTGGCTGTTGCTGCTGCTGCTGCTGCTGCCGCCCGCCCTGTGCTATAAGCAATTTGCGTTTTGCTGCCGTTTAGCCACGTGCACTCGTCTATCCGTGCGTGTGTGTGTTGTGCTGCGTGTGGCGAACACTTGGCGACGATGATGGTGCGCGATGGGATGACGTAAAGGCCCCTTTTTCGGGCCAGAGAGAGAGAATATGGCTCGATCTTCGCTTATCTAACCACCAGCAACAGCAACAGCAACAGCAACAGCAACAGCAGAGAAAGAAGAAGAAGAAGAAGAAAAAGAGAGCGATGATTTGCTTGATCTTGCCTGCGCGAGGTGGATCAGTTCGTCACAGAAAAAAAAAGAAACTAGACACCCAATGGAGACGGGAGAGAGATGGTCAGCAGCGCAGCGCGGTGTCTGCTCTTCTGCCGGTTGGTCGATCGTCGTCGTCGCCGTTGGTTCGTTCGTTCGTTCACGTGATAGTGGGCCGGAGAGGGAGGAGGAATGTCGCGTATTCACGCGGTGCCAATGGCCTTACATTGTTGTTGAATTCCCGATCTCGAAAATGGGCCTCCCCCCCCCCCGGAGACCCATTCGCGATTGTCTCTTGATTCGCGTCGCGCCCAGTAGCACTACTACTACTGCCAGCAAGCCAGCCAGCATGCCTGTGCCGTGGGACCCATTACTGGTGGTGTGATGGCAATGACGAGTGTGCATGTGTGTGTGTGTAGTGTGTGTGTGTTTACATAACCTCCTCGATCCGCGGCGTTAATTGGGCATCGATTCCGCCGCCAATTCCGTTGAACGATTTTTTTTGCTTTTTGCTTTTTGCTTTTTTTTCTTTTCTTCTTCTTCTTACCGTCCATCATCCCCTCCTTCTGGGCGCTTTTGATGGAGCGTTTTTTGATCGGGAAGAAGGAAATCGATAGATACGCACACGAACACACACACACACACACACACACAAACTTGTGCTTGTCCTTTTGTGCGTTTCACTGCTTCCTTGGAGTTAAACAATCGAACCGAAGCCCCAACACCGCATTCAAGCACACCAACCAACCAACCAACCAACCAACCAACCAGCAGTTCAATCGCTTAACAAACAGTTCACCCCCCTTTGCCCTACCTCTCGACTCTCCTCTTCACCTCTTCGCTTTCCCACTTTTCTCGATCCCTCGATGCCAACTGGTGATGGTGTAATGATGCATGCAACCCCCCCACCCCCCACCCCCACCCCCACCGCTTCACGCCGAAGAAAAGGCAAAACCCAACGCACAGCGGGAGGGAAAGGCGAGCCGGTTCGTCGCTTGGCCGAGCGCTTGCTGGCGTTGAAGTTGTTCGTTTGCGAGTGGTGTGGCACTCAGAGAGAGAGAAAGAGAGAGCGTAGCGCAGCGCAACGCAACGCAACGCAACGCAGCGCAATGCAGAATTGCAGGTAGAGGCAAGAGAGAGAACATCATCAAATGATGAACCGCTGAAGCGCTGAAGCGCTGAACGATGATGATTATCTTCAGTAACATCGTCGTGTGGTAATGGGTTTTTCGATTTAGATTTTCAGCTCACGGCGGCCGATGAGAGACCAATGAGATCCCTTCGTTCTGAGTTGTGTATTGTGTATAAAATGCAAAACCCAATGATGAGGCCAGTCATGATGATGATGATGAGCAAGAAGAGAGGAAAGAGAGAGAGAGAGAGAGAGAGAGAGAGAGAGAGTGAGAGAAGGAGAACTATCGGAGATCCGTACTCAAGTGAGCCTCGCACGCACACACGAGCACACAAGTTGAATGTGGTTCTGGCCGCACGGTGGTGTGGTGTGGTTCTGGATTCCGCGACCTCTTCTCCGCTCCGTCTCATTCCTTCGCCCTGCTCACGTGTTCAGGATTTTTTTTTGTGACAGGGTTTTCGCGTACCTCTCACCTCGTTCTCTTTCTATCTCTATATCTCGTACTCTTGCTCGCTTTCTCTCTCTCTTCCTCTTCCTCTTGCTCTTTCCGTATCGTTCGCGACAAACTGCGCTTTTTGGGGGCTTTTTGGGCCTTTACCTGAGAGATTGGGCACCAGCATTGCTGCTCGCACTCGCAGACAAATACACCATCATATATATACATATCGATCATCGAGAGGCACAAAACCACAGCCTGTGCCTCTTCCTATCTCTTCTTGTTCTATTATTACTCGTTTTAACGGACAGCTCATTCCGTCGAGAGCTTCACGCGCAGCAGCAGCAGCAGCAGCAGCAACAGCCTGTTTAGCACTACCACCACCACTGTGTGTGTGTGTGTGTGTGTGTCTGTGTGTGTCTCGTGTCTCTCGGTGCTCTCGTGACACCTGCTGTGTCGTCACCGCCGGCCGAACAGAACATTCAGGGCCGAATCATCATCGGAACACGGAGCAGAGCCTCTCGTTTATTGCAGGTTCTATATGCGAGCCGCCGCACCAGCCGTTTTACTGGTGATCGTGCGGGCGGGCTCTGTGATGCGGAGAAGAGCGCTTGGCGCAATACTGCGTTGGTATGTGCTTGTGCGCGCACCGCACAGCGCGGCGACCGAGTGTCACTTTCGATCGAGAGCCTCATCGAAGAAAGAGAGAGAGAGAGACAAAGAGAGCGAGCGAGAGCGAGAGCGAGTACGTCCGTACTCTCGTCCGCATCCGGCGCGACGCAGCGCTCATCATCGACGCACACGATCTCCGAGCCCAGTCTTCTGCAATCATCGCACGCGAGAAGAAGAGCGTTGCAAGCTTTTTTATCCTTTCCGCTGCTTGCTACAGAAACGCGCGCGTCGCTCTTCTGGTTCTACGCAGGCACCACGCGCTCCTCTCCCTTTCGCGCTGTTATCGGCCATTCTGCCGCCAGCCAGAGTCACGGGAATCCGTTTTTGCAATCCACCTTCGTGTAATCCTCCGGTGCCGCGTGCTTCAATCAGCCTCTGTGCGCGCGCTTGCGCGTGTGTGTGTGTGTGTGTGTGAGAGCGTGTGCATAACTTAAAAGTGCCAATAACGCAGCCACAGCAGCAGCAGCAGCAGCAGGTACCGGAGTAGAGGCGCGCCGGCGGCCGGCTTCACTGTCGACACAGACATACAAAATGGTGTCCAGGAATAAGATGGTAAGCAAGGAAGACGGCGGCGGCGGTGGTGGCGCGAGCGCACGCAGCGTTGAAGCTTTTATCCCCGGAACTATCCTCGTCCTTGTCGCGATTGCAGCGATTGCAATAAGTATACTTCCATTCCCCCTGTCCAGCTTCTGGATCTTCTTGGCTTGGGGCTCGAAAATCGTGATCGTTTATTCTTCTTCTTCTGCACACACACACACACACATACAATCTAGTTGTGGTCGATCCTGGCATACCATAGCGATGACCGCGGTGGGGGGGTAGGGGCGCAAAAAACATTCGTCCAGCCCTCGTTCCAGGAGTGTGTTGGTAGCACTCGTCTTGTAACACGCAGCCAAACACACACACAGAGGAAAGTGTTTCACTTTTCCTTTTGTCTTTGGGTTCGGTTCGTCCCTCTGTAAGCTCAAGGAAGATGGAGGGAAACGGGGTGAGCGCTTCCCATATCCCTGCCCAGGGACACTGCTGCTATCGGTGTCTGATTCTGTAAATGTGTTCGCGTATACGCGCGTGTGTGTAGAAGCTTGCAGAAGGGCTGCAAAATTCGTGGGTCCTTTTTTGCAAAAAAAAAAGGCGCGATAGTCGCGTGTGTTGAATGCCCCCCGAAGCGTGACAAGAGTGAGGTTATGTTTTCTCACTTCTCATACCCTATAAGCCATGTTTGAGTTTGTCTCTTGTCCAGGGCGGCCATATTTGCGCAAAAACCAACGATCGCAGTGCAGACAGAGGCAGATGAGCGATACACATTTTCCTTCTCGAACTCGAACTCTCTCTTTCCTGCACTCTATCTCTTTCTAAGTAAAAAAAGGAACGCAAAGATGAAGAAAAAAAAATCACTCCAGATGGACCTTGCGTCCGATGAAATCATTGTGTCACCAGGCAGCAGGCCACCAGATGCTAACAAAGTTTGCGTGTGTGGGAAGGAAGGGAAGGAAGGGGTCGCTGCTGGTGGTGTTTGCTCACCAGCAGCAGCAGCAGCAGCAGCACGTATGTCAGGCACGCTCTCTGGTGGTGGCATCATCAGAAAAAAAAACCGGAGCCTTAAAAGAGCAAAGGAGGGAGTTTTGCAGCGGCGATGAGCAACCGACAGTTTTAGCAGCGCAGCGAGAATGCGGATTTATCTCGGGTCACCTCGCGGTGCCCTTTGGGGCACGTTTTGACACTTGGGTGATATAGCAGCACCCATCGGAGGAGCGCATCGAAGCGCTGAGTCATCACTGACTCAATACCGCACAGTTTCCCCGTTTGTTGGGCTGTAGATTAGCGACTAATTGTTTCCTCGTTCCTTGTAATTGTTCGTTTTGTGGTGCGATCCCCTTTCCGTTTTTGGGCACACATCATCACCACCCTCTCCATTCGAATGGGGTATGCATTCCGATCGATTGATTGAGTCATCGCCCAATGGCGGGCCAATCGTTTGTGTGCTCATCGAGAATGCTGTTATCGCAAGTGCGCGGCATACTGAGAACAGAGGTATCAGCGGAATGCGAGCGTTATGATTCATCTGAAGGACACACACACATACACCGCGAGCCCAATTCAATGCTGTACGCCGATCAAAGTACCGAGATCGAGGAGTGTCATCTGGCGGAATAAAAAAAAATAAAATAAAACAATAAAACAAACAAGCTGCGCAAACGATTCCCAAAACGTGCTTCCCGCTACTCGAGACGTGGGGTGGGGATTTATGGGATGACATAATTGCCCCAAATAGACTGTTGCACGGTTGTCCGTTGTCTTGCGCCTTGCCAGCCATGCTCGTTGGCCCTTTCGGCATCGGTAAATCTAATCTAGCATACCACCAATCGAGAGGCAACAAAGCACACCAGGCTCGATTGCTGATACCTCGACCACCCACTTCTCTCTGGGCCTGTACACTCCCTTTATGTGACACATACACACACACAACACATATGCCACGTATAAATCACGAGAAAAAGAGAGAGAGAGCCTATAATTCGACTAATCGTCTTCTTCTTATTTTCGTTCTTTCTCCTTCCAGATGAATGTCCGGGTGACGACGATGGACGCGGAGCTGGAGTTCGCGATCCAGCAGGGCACCACCGGCAAGCAGCTGTTCGACCAGGTCGTGAAGACGATCGGGTTGCGCGAGGTCTGGTTCTTCGGCCTCCAGTACACAGACTCCAAGGGGGACAACACGTGGATCAAGCTGTACAAAAAGGTAAACGACGCGCGACGCAAGAACGTTGGACCAACCCACCATATTACAATTCCACCTGCTGCTGCTGCACCATCAGTAGCGTTAGCGGTGGAGCCGTTATTGTCGTCGTCGTTGTCCTCGAGCGTGCTCGAACACGCACGCATTGTTTAGTCTCAGTAGAGCGCGCTTATCGGGGTCAGGCGTGCTGTACTCCTCCTAGCATCGCTAGCATCTCGCCCTCTCTCTCCCGCCATCCCCGATTTGTGGACTGCTAGTCTAGAACGTGTAGAATCGAGCTGGGTAGCGAAAAATGCCTAAGGATTGGCCGTTCGGGCGTCAATTCCCGTCATTCGTCCCGTTTCGTTTATACCAATACAGCACGAACGCTGGGGGGCCCCCCGAGGGGACAGGTCGACACAATGCACAATGGAGTTAGTCGCAGCAGCAGCAACAGCAGCAAATGGTGCGGAGCGAACCCGAGACTGGGTTGAGTACAATATTCTCAACAACGCACAGTCACGACGATTTGGAGCATTTTTATCTAATTTTTCGAAAGAGAGAGAGAGAGAGAGAGAGAGAGAGAGAGAGAGAGAGAGAGAGAGAGAGAGAACAATGATGAGAACGCTGCACGAGAACCGTCCACTGATGTCGTGCTGTGCTAATCATCATCCTGTGCCGTCGTCGTCGTCGTGAGAATGGTTGTAGATGCTAAGTGTGTAGTATTGACTTATCTAATTACAGACCGTGTAGCAAATGCAACCGCGGGCTCCCCCCACACCCGTGCCGCATCGGTTAGCGATGTTATTGATATCTGCAGTGACCGGAGACAGGGAGAAGCGCTACAACCGAAAAGACCGGCCGAGATATGCAGGTTTATGGCGCGGTGTTAGTAGTAGTAGTAGTAGTAGTAGTAGTAGAATAACCGTGCTGATAAAGCCAAGTCCTAACCAGCGCCAACCACAGTGATACTAGCGCACTGTGCGTATTTCCTGGATCGCACTACTTACCTGTTGTGCGTAATCCCTTTCTTAAAATCCGAGGCCAAATGAAGAGCCGCGAGCCGCGGCGCAAAGCAGCACCAAATCAGGGCTCAAATGTCGAGGTCGTCGCCGATGTTATCTCGTCACTGATGGTAGTAAAATGCTCCCCGCACTTCCCACCGCAAGGACATACCTTTCTTCTGTTATGGTGGATAGGTCTGTGCTCTGTTGGTCACTGCTGCTACATGTCCCTGTCCATCCTTCTTCGGGGGCAGCAGTCAGTGTGACGACAGCATGGTGACGACTGTCTGTTACCTCACTACCCTTCTGCTCAATCCGAATGCCGAAGGGCCGCAATCGACGAGCGTCAGCGCGCCAACGGACAAACCAGCGAACCATTTTCTCATTCTTCCTCGATGAAATCGATCGATTGCGCAAGCACCAACCACACCTGCCGCGTAGTGTGTGTGTGTGTGTGTGTGTGTGTGGAAGGGCGAGGGTGAGCTAGAAAAGCTCACAACCACCCCTCGTCTAGCGCGTCTATCAGCTCGTCACCTACTCGTTGTCACCATTACTCCATCGTCGCGTCACTCATCTTTTCCCGTCGCGAAGCGCGAACGCTCATGATGTCATCTGCAATCATGGCGGACTTTGCGGACTAGCTAGCAAGCTGCGCAGCAGGCAGCACGTGTTCCTGCTATTGCTGTGCAGTAGAGCCCACCGAGATAAACGCGCGCGGGGTAGTAGGGAAAGGAACAGCACCATACACTCACACACAACAAACGCCGGGTGATTCGATAACGTACTACCGGCGGCGGCGGGGTGGAGGAGAAGAAGGTGTTCGGTGGTACGCTGCGTGAACAGCAAGTTAGTAGCGTTAGGTCGATTCGATTCTCGGAATTCCGCATTCCACATGTATGCGCGCGCGCGCGTGTGTGTGTATATTGAGTAATTGGGTTGCGTAGCGTAGCGCTAGATGATTCCAATCCCCCCTCATTCGCCCTTTTTACAGAGCTCCCCTCCTTAGCGCTGTACTGTAATGCCTGAAGAAGGATGTCCTTATGGAATGTCGTAGACTCGCGTGTTCTTTGCCCTGGGAATGGGTCACTGAAACTACTTTCACTAGCTCATTCTCCGCCTCTCTCTCTATCTTTCTCTCTCTCTCTGTGGCTTTACCTTTACGCCAGCCGGAGAATCTGATCTGCAAGCATATGAAGAAGTTGGGCAAAATCATCAAACGCAACATTGGCCAACAGCAGCACCGTTTGCTGAGCGCCAGCCACAGTAGCGGTGGTATCGCCGGGGGTGGCGGCAGCAGCAGCATCGAGAACGGTTTGTGCAACGGTGGTGACGGCGAGGGAGGAGGAGGAGGAGCTCAAAAGGAAGGAAACCGGGGGCTGTCGCTTGCCGAGGAATCCGACACAGATGAGGACGATCTGGTAGCTGAACTGCTAACTCCCCCTACCTTACTAGTACTTTCTGGTCCCCTTTCCCCCTTCTGCTTTCTTTTCATTTTCCTCTTCATACCGAATCGGGCATCACGCACAGTACGATAGTGTTTACGGGGGGTGGTAGAGGAGCATTGGAAAAAAGGAAGTTCCAACATAGACGAGGCACAGTGAAGTCAAAATCGATCGAAGATAAACCGGACATTGCGCCTGGGGGGAGGGGGTGGTAGATGTGAAGAGGTCCCCAAAAACACCAACACATACACACCACCATCATGCGAGACCGGTGATGTGTGTCTGTTGCTCCGAGGCCTTTGTGCGCACCGGTCTATACCACGTCATCAGCGGGCGCACCGCGCAACACACATATGTAACGGCGGGCGGTTCTCCGTTCCGCGGTCACACTCTATCAATCAATTTCAAACCACAAACCAGTGGGGCTCCTCAACTCTCTCCCCCCCCCCACCCCCTTCACATCCTACGTATTGTGCAAAAGGCCAGAAGCGAGGTTTGAAAGCGAAAAATCCAATCGGTTCACTGTGCAATCCACCTACTTTACCCACCCGCCCATTCTTCCGCCATTCCAGCCACCTGCTGTACACTGCTAGAGATGCATTGGAATCATGCTATTCCCGTGGGTCAGAGTTGGGTTTTCGCCAAGTCACTATCTCTTATTCTTTTTTTTTTCTCTCAATTCCCCTTTCTCTGCTCTCGCAATTGCCTTTTCGCAAGGCCGGATCAACACCGTTCTCCAAATGGGTAAAGCCCTTTACCCTAAGCCATCCACGAATACTCGGCACCGCTCGGCAACAACTACACGGCTCCAATGGCTAATGCCGAGGAAGCCGATTCGATTTTTGTTGCTTCTTTTTTTTGTATATAATAGGTTTTGAATAGTGTGTTTTCCTCCCCTGTAAAAGCAACTTCAGCAACAACAGTTGATGGTCGAGAGCCGGACAGCAAATGAGACGTCTGCAATGAATGACTCCATCGATCAATTGACAGAAACACACAGGCATACGCATATAGCAATTCGTTTAAGCTCAATTCGCCTTCTGCTCGCTTCTTTCCAGGTGATGAGTCAGGATGTGCAAAAAGGGGACCCGCTACTGTTCAAATTCCGTGCCAAATTCTACCCGGAGGACGTGGCCGAGGAGCTGATCCAGGATATCACGCTGCGCCTGTTCTACCTGCAGGTGAAGAACGCAATCCTCTCAGACGAGATCTACTGTCCGCCGGAAACGTCCGTACTGCTCGCCTCCTACGCCGTCCAGGCGCGCCACGGCGACTACAGCAAGCTCCTCCATGTGCCCGGCTTCCTAGCCAAGGATCGGTTGCTTCCTCAACGGTGAGTTGGTTGCCTATAGTTGCCTAGTTGCCTGTTCTCTTTCACATCACGCTCTCTTTCTCCTCTCCTCTGTCTCTGTCGCTGCAGTGTCATCGATCAGCACAAAATGTCGAAGGAAGAGTGGGAGAACTCGATCACGACCTGGTGGCAGGAGCACCGTGCCCTGCTGCGCGAGGACGCCATGATGGAGTATCTGAAAATCGCCCAAGATCTGGAGATGTACGGTGTGAACTACTTCGAGATTCGCAACAAGAAGGGTACGGAGCTCTGGCTGGGTGTCGATGCACTCGGCCTGAACATCTACGAGAAGGACGACCGCCTGACGCCGAAGATTGGCTTCCCGTGGTCGGAAATCCGCAACATCTCGTTCAACGATCGCAAATTCATCATCAAGGTACCGTAGCATGCCATTCGTCCGCTAGGCCTTCGCCTTGGCGCTCTATTTTAGTCTAATTCTGTAATGACACTTGACCGCTGCTGCTTGCTGATGTCCTTTCTCGTCACAGCCAATCGACAAGAAGGCACCGGACTTCGTATTCTTCGCACCGCGCGTACGCATCAACAAACGCATCCTGGCTCTGTGCATGGGCAACCACGAGCTGTACATGCGCCGCCGTAAGCCTGACACCATCGACGTGCAGCAGATGAAGGCGCAAGCCCGCGACGAAAAGAACGCCAAGCAGCAGGAGCGCGAAAAGCTACAGCTGGCCCTGGCGGCACGTGAGCGCGCCGAGAAGAAACAGCAGGAGTACGAGGATCGCCTGCGCTCGATGCAGGAGGAGATGGAGCGCAAGCAGGCAAACCTGAGCGAGGCTCAGGACACGATCCGCCGGCTGCAGGAGCAGCTGAACCTGGTGCAGGCGGCCAAGGAGGAGCTCGAGCAGCGACAGAACGAGCTGCACGAGATGATGCAACGCCTCGAGGAAACGAAGAACATGGAGGCCACCGAGCGTGCCAAGCTGGAGGAGGAGATACGCGTGAAGCAGCTCGAGATGCAGAAGATCCAGGAAGAGGTGTCCATCAAGGACTCGGAAACCAAGCGCCTCCACGAAGAGGTCGAGGAGGCGATACGGAAACAGGTAGTTAATGGTAGTGTATGTATCGCGTTCCTTTTCTCCTACGCACCCCTTCTTCTACCTTTCCACTTGCTCGCTGTACCGACCTGCAAAAGGCCACATTCTGCACGTCATCCACAAGGTTGATGTGGTGCGTTTTTTGTGGTAGTTTGCAGCCGAAAAACACAGCCTAACCCAATGAGTGCAGTGAAACATTAACGGTCGTGACTGATAGACTCTCTGGCTGGCTGATAATTTTTTTTCAAAATTGCTAATGATTCTAATGTGTGACAAATTAGTTCTTGTTTCACAATTCTAATAGCATGCCACGCACGACCCACTGTGCTCGAATATTGCATTAACGTCATAAATCTTTTGGAGCTCGCCAGTAAAATATGTCTAATTCATTCCAAACATACAGCTAACATTTTCTATCTCAGCATGAAGTTTGTGTGAAGTTCTTTTCATTGTCATCTCTGCTTTTTTACTTAGTAAAATTAAATCCGTTAGTGATATGAGTGAATATTTGAAATAATCAAACCAGCACGCTTAAAAGGTAAAAGGTATGGGATATGGCGTAGGAGAAAAGCGGCAGTCGTGTTGCAAAAGTTCTGATGCACGATTTGATAGCACAGCAACAATGGTAAAATCGTGATTGTAGCAAATAACTGCGGCTGTGAGCAAGCGCAACGTCACCCAGTTGAGCACATTTACTGATACTAATTCCATCCCGCAACTTCGTTCTGTGCTTTGTTTTGCTTGTTTCCATTTACCACAATTATAGAACATGGCGGCAGCAGCACTGCTGGCGGCCACCACCACACCGAAGCACCATCACGTGGAAGAAGAAGAGGAGGAGAACGAGGAGGAACTCGTCAATGGCGAAAATGGGACGCAGGACTTTTCCAAAGATTTCGACACGGACGAGCACATCAAGGATCCGGTAGAAGAGAGACGCACGCTTGCCGAGCGTAACGAACGTCTGCAGGATCAGCTTAAGGTATACTAACGGCTGCTCGTGGTGATCATGTCATCTCTAGCATGCGACACTCAGCTCATCTCTCTTCTTTTTTTGTGGTTTCTGCAGGCACTAAAGCAAGATTTAGCACTATCGCGCGACGATACAATGGAGACACCCAACGATAAGATCCATCGCGAGAACGTCCGTCAAGGCAGGGACAAGTACAAGACGTTACGCGAGATCCGCAAGGGCAACACCAAGCGCCGCGTCGATCAGTTCGAGAATATGTAAAATGCCTATGCAACCAACACCTACTATTCGCTTAGGAGAACATCGTCGGGAACATTAGAGTGTATTTCTTCCTCTCTTGTTCCTCGTGCTCATGGAAGTGGTTCACAGTGCTGCATGGTTTTTTGAATGACGAGGTGTAGTGCTTAAAAGGAGGTACCGTTGAGATGATACGTGGAAAACACCAATCATTTCATAAACTGACCTTCGCCTCAGTGGCATCCCAGTAAATGACGCTGGGAAATGGAGCGGGATTTATATACGTGTGTAAGATGACGAGAAGGTTGAGAAAGTATGCCTAAACTAACAGAAGCAAAAGCAACGCCGTTCTGTCTTTATATATATATACATACATATATATATATATATGAATATATATATTTTTGTAGGTTAATATTCTATGAATTACAAGAGACAGGTAACTAGAAGCAAAACGAGAAAGCAAAAGGCAAAGTTAATAGAAGACAACAGCGGCAAAAGCAGCCGACACACAACACGTGCGCTCCAGACTGTTTGTCATTTAATTCGAGTGTCACTTTTTGTTTGTAACTTTGTTCGTTAATCATATAAAAATACAATATTGGTGTAGCCACATTCACTGCAGAAATAACACAGTAAAGTAGGATAGGATAACAGGAGAGGGCTTTCATTTCCATTTATTGAGCGAATCATGGTTGGCAACGTGTCGAAATGTTACTTTTTTATTATTATTTTCCTTTCTTATAATTGAAAATTATGGCATGCTTAACGTGTAGCGGTTTCACATTCTTTTTTTTTTCGTCCTGGAATGTACTACTATAACCGCCCAGAGACGAGACGATCACTTGCTCGCAAACATTCTTGTCATTTGTATGGCACCCCTTTATCCGACGCGCTTTTATTTCTTTATTATCTGGATTTTTTGTCTTTATTTGGAACTGGCATGAAGTGTTTCGATTATTATCTGAGTCTCTCGGTAGTCCAGCAAAAATTATCAGATAATAGACCTATAAAACAATCCGGTAAATTCCTGGTCAACTTCGGATGGAATTCAGTGGGCTACGGGTGTTATCTTTGTTTGTTATTTTGATGTACGGTCATCAATGTGTAAGGAGTATACGGGGAATGGCACTAAAATAACGAAGGTATCGTGAAGTGATTTTGAAACGGTGCCGCAATCCATAGTGGGAGTGGATGGGTTTCGGCAAACGGACAAACACTTCACACAATTATAACGCCAGATCCCCGTATGCAATGTTGGTAAAACGAAACAATCATTAGAAAGGAAAGAAAGGTCAAAAGAGAAAGAGTAGGATGAAGAGAGAAAGAGAGAGAGAGAGAGAGAGAGAGAGAGAGAGAGAGAGAGCAAGAGAGAGAACAATTGATTGGGTTAAGTGAATGAAATCAAGCAACACATTGTGGAACTAAACTAGAACTTTAGTAAAATAATAAAACAGAGGGAAAAGGACGCTACTGTAAATGGACAGAGGGCAGTTGAAAGAAAACTTGCTATCGGGAGGTACACGCTGTATCAGATGAACCCAACATTCTTCTGATAAAAGAAAACGATTGTATTTCAATTCTAGTGCTCATGTTTCGTACTGATAGTAAGTATATAATATAGCTTCTATAGCTTGGATCGCGCTACCCTCGTTATTTTGGTTATTGTTAGTTTTATTAGGAATAGTAAAAAATTGTAATACATGTTCTTCGATTATGTATGTGGAAATCAATTACAAACGAAGCAGAATTGATACTGAGCCCGAGAGAATTTCGCAAAAGATAGGATCGCCCGGAGTTTCTCGAGGGACGTGAAACGAGCGCTCATCGATTGTAAAGACACCCGGATAATAAGTAAGTAACGGCAATGGCCACGGGTACACAAAAACATAATAGTTGCACCCAAAAACATAATCGAACCGCTGGTTTAACGAATTGCAACGCCCTTCGGGAACGTCTGGAGAAGTTTCTGCATTCACCACACCGCCAACACAGGTAAGCGAACGCTGGAACTCTTAATGACACGACTACTATCTACTATTGTTGGCGAGCGGTTATAGCACCAACCGTTGAAACCAATACTATGCTTCACGCAAAATACAGATGTACAGTTATGCTGCGTTTCTACAGGGTAGCGATCATCTCTCTCTTTCTCTCACGCTCTCTTTCCTTCACACACATACAAATTCTATATTATTTCCCTCTCGCGACGTCTATCCAGCTGGCGCACACAGCATCGCGGTTGTGTAGGTCGCTTCGTTTCGTTGCCGTGTTTCAGGAGGTTCCGACGTTGAGACACGCGGCAGCGGTAGGGAAAACGCAGCACAGCACTCGACATCCGTACGTCCTCGCTCTTCTGCCGTTACGCGCTCTGTAGAGATATGTCGCGGTGGTAGACAATCCAGCGCTTTTCCATCCGGGTCCATATACTTGCGTGTCGTCTGTCATTCACCGAAGGGGCCTGCACCGTAGTAGCACGAAGTGTGTATTTTTGGTGGTCGGTGATGGTGTTGTGATGTTTTATAGTCGTTCACTGTGGTTTACCACCTTTTCCATACTCTTTACTCCAATGTGCAGAACCTTAGCATGATGCGTTGCATTGTGCGCTGCTGAGCTGTAATCATCGAATAAGCGGCGAAGCAATAGATCAAGCGAAAGCTTGGTTGAGTTGGTCTATAGGTATGTTCTTAGTCATCAATCCAGACATTCCATCGATGTGTGTTTTTTTTTGTTTTTCGCCCTTCCCTGTTCGGTCTTTTCGGCTCGCATTTATCTTTCCAAAAAATAACGTAAGACCCTACAAGCGAACTCCGTTTTTTTTTCGCAAGAAAATGACGACGATGTGCAGGGCGGCCGTCAACAGGTGTTTAGTCTTTTCTTCGTTTGCTTTCGCGACATGGGTGGTGCAAATGGTACTGCGGTTGGTAATGGTTTCCCATCCCGGAAGTACAGGAAAAGTGCTCTTGGATGATGGAAAGCGTATGTGCAGGCGTTTAGCAATGGTTGGCAGCCCTTCGCTTGAGGCCGTGATCGAAGAACACCGTCGATCGTCAACAAAATTCGTTAGAAAGTGTTTGTGTCACGCTCCCAAGGGGTGCGGTTTTGTTCGGTTTGTAACTCCACGCCGCGATGTAAACTGGTCGGCTGCAGTTTGCTAAGATCGAGGAGGGGACAAATGCAGAGCGAGCGATAGTGCAGACAGCGAGGGCGAAGGAGAAGAGATAGGCCAGACAAAGAAATAACTGCGAATCTGAGAAAGCAAGCAAAACCAACAGCAAAAAACAACGGACGATGAACTGCTGCTGGTGCGACCCAGCAGGAAATGGAATGACGCAAAGCGGTACCACGGTGCCACGGGGCTTCCCGGTGTCGTCGGAGTCGCTCGGGATCGGATTACGGAGGCCAGTGGTTCCGCAAGGCCAAACCCTTTTAACGCGTTTTTACTTTCATTTCGCGCCCGAGCACCTATCTACTTATTACTGATCTCGGTCTGTTTTTAGTTTATTCCCTTCGCTGATCGGGCGACTGTAGGGAGCTTCAACTCAATCGCCAACCTATCAACCACTACTCCTGAGCAACATTCTCACCATCATCAGCTGCGACAGCTGCAATCAACTGTCGCCGGAACTGCTGCTACTGTTGGGTGCGCGCGCGTACGTGTGTGTGTGCATATGTGTTGGCCTTCAAACTGTTTCCAGCGCTGAGCTTCCGCAATAACACTGCACCGGGGACGAGCACGATCGTCACCAAGCCACCCACGCGATGGCACGATGCAAGATCGATTTCGGAGAATGCCTCAAGGATTCACCAAACTTCCGGTAGGTTATGGGTAGCGGGAATGCTTTGTTGCTTTGCGTCGTTCGCCATTTCACGCAGTTCATCATTCCCCCCTCCCTTTTGCCATCTGGTGCCGTGGACAGGCTGCGTATCGAGCAGGAAGAGGCGGAGATTGAGCATCTAGAGGTGCGGCTGGAGAAGATCATCAAGGCGTGCAGCGTGGCGGTAGACAGCGGCAAGGAGTACATCCGCAACCAGAGCACCTTCGCCACCTCGCTGTGGGACCTGCAGCGCCACTTTCAGGACGACAAGAGCTCGACCAATGCGCTGGCACAGCTGATCCAGTTGCTGCAGGAGATGAACAAGTTCCACACGACGCTGCTGGACCAGGCCAACCGGACCGTGCTGAAGCACCTGACCGGCTTCCTGAAGCGCGACATACGCGAGGTAAAGGAGTATCGGCAGATCTTTGGCAAGGTGTCGGAAAACCTCGACGCTGCCGTCTACCGGAACGCCCAGGTCAACCGGAACCGGGCGGCGGATGTGCTCGAGGCGGAGAATTTGCTGTCCGCCACGAAGAGCTGCTTCAGCCACACCGCGCTCGACTACGTCAACTACATCACGCTGCTGCAGAGCCGCAAGCGGCACGAGGTGCTGGCTACCCTGCTCAGCTACCTGCAGGCGTGCAGCACCTACTTCCACCAGGGCTCGGATCTGTGCGAGGACTACAGTGCGTTCTTCAAGGGGTTGGACGATGAGATCGAGCAGATGCGGTCGGAATACGCAACCCTGGATAAGCAGATGCAAAACCGGCACACGTGCGTCGTCGAGCAGGCATCGTACGAGCGTGGTGTGGACGGGACGGAATCGCAAAATGCAGACGCGTCCCTGGCATCTAGCGGCGAGGGGAAACCGTCATCGGTTGCACCGTCAACGAGCAGCGGAGATCGAGCACCGAGCTACATGGAGGGTTACCTCTTCAAGCGCACCTCGAATGCCTTCAAAACGTGGAACCGGCGGTGGTTCTGCATGTGCGACAACCAGCTCTTCTACCGGAAGCGATCGGGCGAGGAGCTACCGACCATGATGGAGGAGGACCTGCGGCTCTGCACCGTCCGGCCACTCGCCGACTCGGATCGAAGATTTTGCTTCGAAGTCATATCGCCCACCAAGTAAGCAGCAGCAACATTGAGCTGCATCACCTGAATGAGCTGTTACTTTCTGCTAACTGAATCAAATTAAAAAAAAACATCGACAGATCGCACATCCTACAGGCCGACTCGGAAGCGATGATGAACGCCTGGATTAAGGCACTGCAGATCGGTATCGATTCCGCCATCCAGCACTACAACCCGATTCCAATGAATCGAAACCGCGAAGGAGGTGGATTGCGCACAACTTCGGGCGTGACCCGCCCGCTGCCAGGAGGAGGCGGCTCCTTCGCTGGCGGTAGCGGTGGTAGTGGTGCACTGGAATCAGGCGGCAAGGGTCCTGGTAACCGGAAGGGATTCAAAAAGATGTAAGTAAATCGGTGGGATAGACCAACGGTCGATGGTGACGATGAGCAGATCGCTGAATTGCTTACCTAATGTTCACCCTCCCAATACCAACAGCAACTGGACGCAGATGCTGAAGATCCCCGGTAACAGTCGGTGCGCAGACTGCGGCAACGGTGAGCCCCGATGGGCGTCTATCAACCTGGGCATCACGCTCTGCATCGCATGCTCCGGTGTTCACCGCAGCCTCGGTGTGCACTACAGCAAGGTTCGGTCGCTCACGCTGGACGAATGGGAACCGGAGATACTGCGCGTGATGATCGAGCTCGGTAACGACGTGATCAACCGGGTGTACGAGGGTAATGCGGCACGGATAGCGCGGTTCGAGCGGGCCACCGATAACTGTGAGATTGCGGTACGCGAGGCGTGGATACGGGCCAAGTACATCGAGAGGCAGTTTGTAGCCCCGCTTGATGGAGACGGTGTCGGCTTGGGACTGTCGGACCCGGGTGGAGCGAACAGCAGCAGTACCTCGTCGTCGACGCTCTCGTTCAAGAGTCTCGGTGCCGACAGCTCCAAGTTTCCGGAGAAGTGGAGCATCAAGAAGCTTCGACGACGCAGCTACCGTCAGCTGCTGCGACCAAAATCAAAAATGATAGCGGGAGTCGCGGCGGGAGATGCTAAAGGGGGGGATGCCGCCCAGTTGACACCGGTGACGGATCTCGATGCGGATGAGCACCGTGAGGCACCGGAGGGCGAAGGTAATGACGTTGGTGAGCCCAGCGATAGCACTGGGAACGGTGAGGGTACGAGCCCGGACGCGGATGAGAAGGATGTGAAGGAGGGTCTGCCAAAGCAGTTCGCCGACATACTGCTGATCGGGGCGAACATCGTCACCGAGGACCATCAGCTGCCGGACGAGGATTTACTGCTGCTCAACTCTGACCAGGAGTCGACGAGCGGCGAGGAGGACAATTCGATCATGGAGTGCGAGGATCTGGAGCGCCTCTGCCCGAACTATCTGCTGTACAAGGCCGCTTCCGGGCACAATCTGCCAGTGATGAGCCAGGCGCTGGCGCTTGGTGCGGACAAGAACTGGACGAACGGGGACCAGGCCGATCGGACGGCGTTGCACGCGGCCATCCTCTCGGGCTCGGTGATGGCGTGCGAGTACCTGCTGCTGAATGGGGCCGCCATCAATGCGACCGATCGACACGGTCGCACCGCGCTCCACATGGCCACCGACCAGGGTTCGGCAGCACAGGCCTACCTGCTGCTGAAGCACAAGGCTCGGTACGATATCGCGGATGCGGAGGGACGCCGACCGATCGACATTGCGGTCGAGAAGGAGGATGCGGACATCGTGACCCTGCTGCGGCTCACGCTGCTGAACGATGAGATCAGTGCGGGCGAGGACGGTGGCAGCTACACCGGTGTTGACGTTACGTACGCGGAGGTGATGAACGAGTTCTCGCACCTCGCCAGCAACCAACCGCAGCGCATACAGCGCACTCAGCGCCAATTACAGCACCAGCTGCAGCAGCAACAGCAACACCAGGAAGAGCTACAGCTATTCCGGCAACAGGAAGCAGAGCTACTAGCGCGCCAAAGGGAAGCCTTATCGTTAGCGGCGGACAGTGACCAGCGCACTGACGTCCCTGTCACAGATCTCGATGTACCAAACAGTTGGCAAGCGAAACCGTCGTGAATCGCGAGCGTTGGTGACCGAGATCGAGACCGAGACACAGAAGCAACCAAAATCGACACACCCCTCCTTCTGTTTCCCTGGTTTTCTCCTTTTCAGCGCCAACAGACCTCTAGCTCCACAGGGGACGGTTGGCAAGCGAAACCGTCGTGAATCGCGACCGTTGGTGACCGAGATCTCCCATGGAAACTTTTACTATCGGATCACTATCGAACTATCGTCACTATCGAATCTATCCATAACACAAGGGGGGGCGGGCAAAGCATAAGTTTTTAGAAAAGAGCTGGCCGCACGCTATTTCTCCGTTTTCCCTTATGTTTCCGTTGTGTTGTTTGTGAATCTCGGGCACGTTATTAGCTGTGCAGTGTGAAGCAGCTGCAGCTATGCAGTTGTTTCCGTGGGCTCGATGTTTCCTTTTTTTTTGTAACATTCTGTTCTTGCGGCGCGAATCTTTGTGGTTTCAACTATCGTATTCCTATTTAAACATAGCTAAAAAGCTCTCACATTAACCGTTTATAGCGTAAACATGGATGACGTTTGTTGGCTTAGAACGTTGTTATAGATATTATATATACACCTAGACTGGTATCCCGAAAACGAACAGCAAAATCCATAGGAACTGCTACCATTACAAACCGCAGCATTGCCCCTAGGCCTTTGGCAACCTAGTTTCGCAACAGTCAATTGAGCGTTTTCCATTCCAGACCTGTCTCGTATTTCTGCCTTCACAATCTGTTTTCCTCAAGTGTGTCTTACTTTCTTAGCCAAAAAAAAAGGGAAAGGAATCACCAAAGTAATACGATAACAACAAGAGAAAACAATCCAATCATTTACTTCCGACATTGTTTATTGGACAGCCGCACACCATAGCAAGGTTGCCAGAAAATTTTCCGGTAACACGTACAGAGATATTGGTATTATACTATGTTGTAGCGTTAATATATATGTACATGTTGAAGAAAATCAAAAGTTTGTGTTTGCTTTTTGGTGAAGAAGAACATTCATTCTGCACGTTCCGCGTAAGAAACATTCATTCCGAACCCTATCCGCCATCTCATTTCTCAATATGGTTTCTATGCTGAGAAGGAACACAAAACTAAACACCGGTATTAATGTCTACCATTTCATTTCATCTTCTTGAACTTATGAACGTACATAGAAACGGTATAAATGAAGTAATCCCTGGTAGCCAGCGCGTTGCCAACTCACCAGGGCAGTGCCGTGCCGTCGTACTGCAGGAACTGGCCGTTGTGCGATTGGTTCAATAATAGCAACGTTTGCACCATCGCATCACAACTCTCTTCGACGGCCAGGGGCGCCTTCGAACCGCCCATGTCGGTTTTCACCCAGCCCGGGTGCAGCGCCACAGCCATGATGCCGTTACCCTGTAGATCAATGCTCATCGACTTGGTGGCCGCGTTCAATGCCGCCTTGGACGTGCGATATCCATATAGGCCACCCTCTCGGTTCGCCTGGATTGAGCCAAGGATCGAGCTCATGTTGACGATGCAGGCCCGGCCGGGGCCGACCGGTGCATCCGGTTGCCTATCGGCGGCCCTCTTTAGCAGCGGAACGAGCACCTTCGTCAGCATGATGGGTGCTACCGTGTTCGTCACGAACGTATCCACTAGATCGTCCGACTTGGTAAAGTTGAGCCGCGTCGATTTCGGTGAAATGCCCGCATTATTGAACAGCACGTTCAGCCCGGCTCCCTGCACGATCGATTCCACCTGCTGGACTAGCTGATCGTACCGCGCAAAGTCCCGCAGGTCTAGCAGGTAGGAGGAACCATTTAGAGTAAAAGAGGGAAAGAAAAACAATAGAGAAAAGGTCAGTCGAAATGTGCAACTGAGGATGTTGTAAGTCCATTGGCACTGGTACGCACCGGCCTGCAGTGGGATGATTTGCGGGTGCTGCTTGGCTAGCGCCAACAGTTCCTACAAGAGAGAAAAGAAACACAAGCAAAGGGGTGAATCATCAATCGGGTGTGTGTGTATCGAGTTCGATCGGGTGCCTTTTTCGCCCAAGTGTTTAGCCCCCGATTTATTCGCGAAGTCACTGATGTCGCGTTGATCGTAGGGAGGAGTTTCAGGATTCAGGATTCAAACTGGGTCCCGACAACCAACTTTTCGAATCGAGTATGAGGAATTTCGCATGTGCGATGATCGCGAAGGCCACTGTGCGTGAGTTACCCCGTTCGCACACACTGTGGCGCACTGAGTGCGCCATCAGGCGGCTGATGCTCGCTCGCTCGCACCAATGGCCCTTCTCCTATGCTCCCTGCATAAATACAACCGCACGGAGCGAGCTGGATGCTGAAGTATAGTGCCTGCGCTGCCGCTCAATCGCAAAACGTCAACGCTGAGCTGATGTTAGTCGTGCTATCGACCGGAAGATTCCGCGAGTACAGGAACCATTTGGGAACCGTTCGTAGCTAACTTTTTTCTTGGCGACTAGCTAGGTTGCTAGGACACAATCAACATTCAAACCAACGAAACCATACAAACGTGCAGAAGACGTCCACCCTCTGCATTTCCTGCACCACGAGGCCGTTGACAGCCGCACACAACGCCAAAGAAGGGCGATTCACAAGCCGAGGCCGACTTCAAGTGCCGCATCTTTATCTAGCAAGAAGGGAAGCCATCGAAGCAGCACCGCGTCACCGAAACTTATCATTCGCTGTTCGTTCAAAGCATCCAGTAGCAACACGATGGCGCCGCTGAACCGTAAGTTACTACTTTTTTACACCGCAGAGCTCGCGATCGTGACGCTCGCCATCATCTTAGCAGCGTTCATACGGCACCGAACCAAACTAACAGGTAACACCACCACTCTTGTCCATCACTTACCTCGGACTTTTCCGGCACCCGGTACGTCGCGATGATTTTCTCCGGCTGTTGTTGCTGTTGCCGGAGCAGCGACCGGATCAGCCCCAATCCGAGACCCCGATTGCAGCCCGTAATCAAAATGCTTTTCATGGCGCTTCTGTTGCCCCTTTTGTGTCGTGCTGTGCGTATGTGTGTGTTTCTGCCGGGGTGTGGAGTGTAGTGGCTCCCCAAATCTCCTTCTGAAGCTGTAGCTTTCAGCGACGCGTCCTCGCGTCGGTCTACCTATGAAATGTCGAATGGAAACATGACATAACGCGCTTTTGGCGATCGGAACGTACACCCCGGCTCCTGGTCCCTACGAGGCCAAGGCTCTAAACCAGTAGAAGCATCGAGAGTCCGCTAGATTGTCTCACCTGATGCAATCCGGTGCCGGAATATAGTAGAGAAACAAGTATGCGTGTGTGTGTATATGTGTGAAGGAGAGGGAGAATGTATCGTCTCTGTTAGCTGCTGCTATTCGCCCTGTGGTACGCTGTCAATGCCTTATATTACCGCGTGCGGAAAAGATTGACTTTTGTGTAACCGCGCTGCTCTCTGTGTTGGAGTGCGCGTTTACCAGAGCCCGCTCCAGCATCGAACGTACGCCTAATCGCGATCTAGAATCCTCTCGATCGTTCGCAGGCAACGACAACGATCACGGTCATGTTGGTGGTCATTCGGAACACGGCTCAATCCCGAATATGCGATTTCATGCTTCCGGAGATAGCGCAAAAATGACGAGTCATGTCGGTCCGGGTTTACGCCGCGCATTCACGCAACGTCGACTCATCATCACATACACGCTCCTAAAACATTGTTTGCAAAGTACGCGAATCCTTTTGCGCCAGATACGGAGTTGACTTGAAACAACGCATATAAACACTGGTCCCTCGTGTGTAGTGGTGTCGTCCGATCTGACAATCTGCTGCTTCAGTGCGTGAGCGACGTTGACATTGACCGCGACGAGCTCTCCGAGCGTTTGTGTGTAGTACGCATCTCTCTGTGTTGAATCCTTCGTCTTCCTGGCAGAGACAACAACGAAAAGAACAATTGTGGTGCGGTGTTTGCGCCGTACTAGTCACACCTCCCCTCCCTTGATCGTACAGCTAATTCGGTGTAGCGACACAGCTGATTCGCGAAACAATAGGTGATGTAACATATCGCATGAGCTTCGCGAACCAAGAGATGCCGGTTCTTGCTGAAACACTGTGGCTGGAACCGTAAGTCGTGGGCCGTCTGTATTGGTCCGTGGTGAACGAATTTACTTCGTTTCGCCGCTGCAACGTGGACGTTTGTTTTTTTTTGCCATTGCCTCCTGACTGAAGAAAAGAGAAAGCATCCGATTTCGGCTAGACTGCAGAGAGTTTAATCACCTCCAGACACACACACACACGGGGGGCAAACAGACTGATGGCTGCCATTGTGTTGACGCGTGCCCGGAACCTCGCTCACTTGGCGTATGGCTTGCGGTACATTCGAACACAGGTCGCATCACCGTTGCTGTCAAGTGAGTTGTTATCCGAACCGACCGAGAAGTTCTTTCTGGCCCCTTCCGAAGCCGAAGCGTTTCTCAGATTGTTAGCATATCGTTAGCCTGCTTAGTCAAAAGCCTGAAACATTTCTTCCCTACACCATTGTTTCATTTCTTTGCAGAGGAGAACTATGACTACGATCTGGTGGTGATTGGTGGCGGATCCGGTGGATTGGCCTGCGCTAAACAGGCGGTCCAGCTCGGTGCCAAGGTAGCCGTGCTGGACTTCGTGAAGCCATCGCCGCAAGGTACGCGCTGGGGTTTGGGCGGCACCTGCGTCAACGTTGGCTGCATCCCGAAGAAGCTGATGCACCAGGCGTCACTGCTCGGTGAGGCGATCCACGATTCGCAGCCGTACGGCTGGCAGTTCGCCGATCCAGCCTCGGTACGCCACGATTGGGCCACGCTGACCGAATCGGTTCAGAACCACATCAAGTCGGTCAACTGGGTGACGCGGGTGGACCTGCGCGACCAGAAGGTGGAGTACATCAACGGGCTCGGTTACTTCCGCGATGCGCACACGGTGGTGGCACGCATGAAGAACGATACCGAGCGTGAACTGCGCACCAAGCACGTGGTGATAGCGGTCGGTGGTCGGCCGCGCTATCCCGACATTCCCGGTGCGGTCGAGCACTGCATCACGAGCGATGACATCTTCAGCCTGCCGCGGGCCCCCGGCAAAACGCTGCTCGTCGGTGCCGGTTACATTGGGCTCGAGTGTGCCGGTTTCCTGAAGGGGCTCGGTTACGATGTAACGGTAATGGTGCGGTCGATACTGCTGCGTGGCTTCGACCAGCAGATGGCGACCATGATCGGCGATTCGATGGTTGAGAAGGGCATACGGTTCCACCACAAAACGCGCCCGCTAGCGGTGGAGAAGCAAGCGGACGGTCGGTTGCTGGTGCGCTACGAGACCGATGGTGCCGAATCGGGCACCGCCGAGGACACCTTCGATACGGTGCTGTTCGCGATCGGGCGCCAGGCCGAAACTGGTTCGTTGCAGCTGGATAAGGCCGGTGTCGTCACGGCCGACGGTGGCAAATCGGACAAGCTGGACGTGGACGACGAGAGCCACCGGACGAACGTGGAGAACGTGTACGCGGTCGGTGACGTGCTGTACCGGAAGCCCGAGCTGACGCCGGTGGCGATTCATGCCGGGCGTATCATTGCCCGCCGCCTCTTCGGTGGTTCCAGCGAAACGATGGACTACCGGGATGTGGCCACCACCGTCTTCACGCCGCTCGAGTACGGGTGCGTCGGGCTGAGCGAGGAGGCAGCTGAGGCGGCCCACGGCAAGGACAACATCGAGGTGTACCACGCGTACTACAAACCGACCGAGTTCTTCGTGCCGCAGCGATCGGTGCGCTATTGCTACCTGAAGACGGTCGCATTGCGCGAGGGCGACCAGCGGGTGCTGGGGCTGCACTTCCTCGGACCGGCCGCTGGCGAGGTAATTCAAGGGTTTGCAGCCGCCCTCAAGTGCGGTCTAACGATGAAGGTGCTGCGCAACACGGTCGGCATCCATCCGACGGTGGCCGAAGAGTTTACGCGTCTCGCCATCACCAAGAGCTCCGGTCTCGATCCGACCCCTGCCACCTGTTGCAGCTAAGCCAACCAGCCAGCCAGCCTCCGAACGGACGGACCAACTTACCTTTCTCTCTCTACAATCAGCAGCACACACACACATACACATACACGAGCAGTCGAGCGGTGGTTGGTTTTGGAAATTAACTGGAAAAACACATCATAACCCAATCAACCGCTCACCCCTCTATCCCTATCCCGTTTTTTTTTGTAGCCTGTTTGGGTCTCTCATGTGCGTTCCTTCTTCATTCTATGGCGGACTCAATCAAATTGAGCAAAGGTGGCATGTGTGATTGTAGTATGTGTTATCATAACAAAAGAAAAAAAGAAACCGAATTCTCCGACTCGAGTCGATCAGACGAACGCAGGGAAACGTGTTCCTGGGAAAACGAGAAGCGAAACGTATTAAAAAAAAAAAAGAAAACAATCAAACAGCCCCAGGTAAATGCACTCGAACCACACATTAATTGGAAATAAAAATAAATGAACTGTTGGTACATGGATTTGGTCTTGCCCTTGAATTTCGCTTATTATCGCTTGTTTTTCCCTATCGCTCCGGTGTTGGCCCTTTTGTAATGATCGATCGCAGCGGCGAGTCAGTTAGTATGTGTATACGTTGTTGGTAGTTTATTCATTCCTTTTCGGGGCTAGCTTTCGAATTGAAGATGCCCATACGCTATGCGGAAACAGCGACTGCAGCGACATGGCTGCTCGAGAGCTCGGCTGTCGGGTGTTCCAGGGGGGGGGGGGCGTGTTTTCCGTTTTCTCTCTCGTTCTCGTAGATACAATTAGCCATAAGGTGTAATATACAATAATGCTTGCTCGATGCGTCCCTAAGTCCTCCACAATCGAGGCCGGCGAGTCGGACAGAACGTGTGCGTCCCCTAGCTTAATCGTGCCTAAAAGAAAGGGCTGTGGTGCTGCATTTTTTTTGTTCAAGTTAAGCGTAGCGTGTCACTTTGTGTATGTGCGGTACTGTCTGTGCGCGTACATACACACTCACATCTGCTTTCGCTAATTCAATCTGTGCAGGACTGCTCACCTTTCCAATCCCATTTCTCTCGCTTTCTTTTGTTCCAAGTCCAATGTTAAATAGCGCATATTACCGATGGCCTTAATCTTGCGCCCTGATGCAAACTCGTGTTTTGAATAATCCGAGGGGAGGGGGGGGGGGGGGGGAATTGCTAACCTAAAGCATCGCTAAACCTAGGACTTGTTACACAATTGCTAAGTAAAGAATATTTTGCAAATGCTCAAATATGAATAAAATTGATCGATCGAAACCACTAGCGCATATGAATTGTTTAAGTTAATTATAAGATAAGTAGAGTTTGACCTTCCGGTTACATCCGGGAAAAAGGTCTCCGTCCGCATTCCGCCCTTCCCTGCGATGATTGAATAGATCCAGTGACCCTTCCACCCACAATCCCCTCACCATGTTAGTCCTATTTCTTTTGCGAAAATAATCGGTTCTATACGCGCATACAAACATTCTGGCACACAATCACACACACACACACACACACACACACACGCTCACACATGCACACTAGGTTTTTTGTACAACTTGTTGGTAAAGGATGCTGCCATGGTTTGGGAGGGTGGGCTAAGTAGCAGCTTACGGGGGCGCGACGCTCCTTTTCACTCTATCTTGAGCCGCTTCGGTACGCTGTCACTGCCCTGGGAGTTGGAGTCCTCCGAGAACATGTTGGAAACGAAATCGGTGGCTCCCTGCGAATCGCTAACGATGGAAAAACCTGCATGCGACACGAGTGGAAAGGGAAAAGGAGGGAAAAGCACGTTAAACCATGGCATGGCTACCATGACAGGGGCTGCGCCTCGCTGGTGAATGTACGTACAGGTGTTGGAGTCCTCGGCCAGCCCAAAGTTCGAGTTCGAATTGGAGTCCGTGCCGGTTGGCTTGCGGTTGTTTTCCTTGTTTTCGCTACTGTTGCTGTTGCTGTTGCTATTGTTATTGTTGTTGCTGTTGGTGTGACCCGCGGTCGAACCGTGGCCCTGCGATCCAGACGTCTGTGAGCCCATCGGTCCGCCGTTGACGCCCGCACCCGCCTTGCCACCGAGCAGCTGCTGGGGTCCACCGGTCGGTGAGGAGACGGTACCGGTACCGGTACCGACGCACGCCGAGCCGGCACTGTCGACGTCGGAAAGTGAGGCTGCAGCGGCGGCGGCGGCAGCGGCCGCCGCAGCAGCAGCAGCCGCCGCTGCCACGGCCGCAGTCGGTTTCTTCTTCTCGTTGGTCGAGATCGGGACCCATTTGTAGATCTTCATCGAGGTTTCACCGATCGTCACCCACTTCTTCTCCCAGTGTCGGACCCGGTCCATCGACAGCATCAGCTTCTTCACGTCATCCTTCTTGCTGGCACGCGTTTCTGCCCGTACGCTGCGTGACATGGTTGAGCCGCCGCTACCACCGCCTCCACTGACCTTCTCCTTCAACGCTACACCAACCATCCGCTGCTCCCTCAGCTCACTCTGCGCGTACTGCTGCTGTTGTTTGCTGTTGTCACCGTCGCCGTCGTCCGCCGACCCTCTGCCCCTTGCTGTGCTTTGGCCCCGAAGCTCAGCTGGCGATGGGCAATGGCGAGGGGGGGTCGTAGTACCAGACACCTTCACTCAAGCCGCAATTCCTGCAAAGCAATTCCTTTGCTGTGCTGTGCTCGATGTTCGTCCCCCAGGGATATAGCGGCTAAGCGTTGCACCGTTCCAAGCCCCGCGGTGTTCCCTGTATCTCGCCACGCCGTGTCGCACCCTCTTCGAAGCTTTGGTTGATTGTGTCTTCTGGGCTTTGGATTGATTGCTGTTGAGCCTAGAGTGGCTAGAGTGGCTAGAGAGCACTGCACTGCTGGTGTCGATCTGCGATATCTGTGGTAGCCTTTCTTTTCCACTTCGCTTACTCGCTTACCCCGTGCGCTTTCATGGCGTCGCTGGTCAACCTGGTGAGCGTTCGCACAGCCCAGCAGTAATAGGCTTTGGGCCTCTCTCTCTCCCTACCTCACGGGTGCCACACACTTCGTTGGAGCGGTAGGAACGGGCAGGATGAGAAAATACGTGAAATCCGTGTGTCACGACCGCGGTGTACCTGCGCCACCAAAGTTTGCGTTCGCATTCGGGGCGACACAAAGATGGAGATTTCGAAGCGAATGCAGCAGCAGCAGCAGCAGCAGCAGCAGTACCAGCAGCTACGTATCGTGTTGTCTCAGTCGTGCTGTGTACGGCCGTACGGCTGAGGACGCTGGCGCCTCACTCGCTCACTGCTCGCATTCACCACACGGTACGCACACGCTCCTGTACGGGCTGGGATGCGTATTGGTGACACCAAGGACACCGCGCATGAGCTAGCCGTGAGTGCGTTCCGTTTCGAAACGTCTGGCTAAACTGGTGGGTTCAATGCTCCACAGGATGCACAAACCGAATGATCCTTCCTTAAGCTTAAGCGCGATCTGCGGAATTGCATTCATCACCAAACGCATCAAACGGGATGCCCATGAACATAGCGATGCGCTTGGCACCGGCAGACTACCGACTGTTTTCCTGGAACCCATTCCCAAGGGGAACTCTGCTCAGGCGCGCGGTGTCGCTGGTCGCGGCTGATGTGGACACGGCCTATACATGCCGTCCGCTGGAAAAGGTAGCGAACCCAAATTACTGCCCACCAGCTCTTACGAGCTACTAGCATATGAGCCACACGATGTAAAATCTCAGCTGACGACATTGACGACGTCGATCGCCGTGATGTGATTTTTGAGTAATCGTTTGTGACGTCAGGACGTGCGTAGAAAAAGTTCGATCTGTCACAATAATCTTTTCGTAGAACTCATTCGCTCTATCTCTCTTTCTCTCTCATCTCTCCTCTCTCTCTCTCTCTCTCTCTGGCACTAGCCTGTGCGTACGCCGCAAAGCGCGAAAGAGCGAAAGAGAGAACGAGAGAGAAAGAGAATGAGTGAGAGTGCGTTGTTGCTGCTGCTGCTGCTAAGGCTATTGCCTTTTTGCGCGAAAGATCACTCGGGCGCAACATCCCAATAGCTCCGCGGTGGCCATCGCACATCACCAACCCGCACACACAGACACACTCTCACACACAACACAACACACCCACACGACCATGGGAAGCAGACGTCAGTAGTCAGTACATCCTTGTCAGGGGGCGCAGAAAGTAACCGTGAACAAACGTTAGTAGCCCGAACCCCGTCGAGTCGATTGAGGTTCCCCCGTTTTTCACTGTTTCGGCGCTGGCCCAGCTGCTGGTGCTGTTGTGTGCCTGCCTGCGTGTGTGTGTGTTTGTCTGCTGTGCTGTGTGCTGGAGACAAAGAGAACGGGAGCAGGCTGGTGAGGAGGAGGAGGAGGAGGCTCTGATTCTGATTCGCTCCACGGGACGACTTTCCCAACAGCCGACGACACCGAAATCCGAATCCGCAAAATCCGGCGGACGTATCTCGTGGACAGACCGTGGTGCACAGATCCAGAATAACCGTCGAGTGGGGGCAGTGGTGGTGGTGGTGGTGGTGTGGTGGCCAGCAACATTCGACGACCGAGGGCGAGCGAAGAGGTGAGTTGCAGGAGTTGGAATCAGCGCGCGCGCGACTGTGTACGTGCGTGTGTGTGTGTGTGCGCGCGCGCGTGTGTGTGTTTGTGTGTATGGATAAGCAGTCAAGCAAAAAGTAACCAGCGAAAAAGAAAAGAAAACACGAAACCCGGAGAGCGGAAAAACGGCGAAGGAAAAGTCCGATATCAAGCAGCGCCCGCGCCCTGCACCCCGCCGACGGTGGAACCGTACCAAGGTGAACGCAGCATTAGCTGCTACACGTCTGCCCCCCCCGCATCCGCTGACCGTGCTGGAGCTGGCTTCTGCGGCATCCGGAGTCCGCGATCCCTGGGGCACGGAACGATTCCTTCACTCAGTGTGGATGGTATGTGGAAATTCCGCCCTGGATGTGCCAGGATGGTGTCGCCTGGAAGGAAGATGGCGGAAGGGTTGCCCGTGAAGGTCTTGTGCGTACATGTGCGTGCGTGCGTGCGTGCATGCCTACATGTTCGCCGCTACCTGTCGAACGTCTCTGCCGTGTGTTTGTGTGCATCAAAAACTCGATAGTTTCCCGTTCTTATCCGGCAAAGGGATACCTCCTTAGCCTTATCCAGGGGTCAGTCACCTGGTGGACAAGACGTCAGCAGGAGAGTAGCTCTCCTCGCACATGTTGCTTGGTCTGGAAGGAATTGGTGACCCCACTCTAACCTGTTAAGCGCTGGCATAACATACCAAGTGGTTCTGCTTGCCAGAACCCCCGGTTTCATCATGTCACCAAGGAATCACGTCGTCGTCTGCTGCTGCTGCTGCTTGTATGCTGGTCATTTCAGAAGACAAAAATCATCTCAACCTAAAATGCCCTGACCAATCCTACAAACGGACGGTCGAGAGAGAGGACTATCGTGTGTGTGTGTGCGCGAGGGACAGCGAGTGATACCGAGAGCAAAGGGCGTGGGAATGCAGCGAAGCGCGAGAAAAACTAAGTTAACAGATGGTCTTCACACCGTTGGGAAAACAAATTGCGATGGTTCTGGGCGAGTTGTTGGCGTGTGCCTAGGGCACTCCAAGTTGTCACACAAGCTGGGTTCGGCCGGGGGCCTTCGTTTACGCCTGTGTGCCTACCTCTACTGTCCTGCCGCGTTACTTTCGGTTCTATTTTTTTAGACCGCATTGACTGAAGACTGAAGACCGAAGGCGACTCATATCCTGCAGCTGCAGCTGATGGAATCCTCGTGGATGGCCCGTTATCGTGTGCTGCATCCAGAGCACAACCCCTACAGGCCCCGTTGAGCAAGAGAGGAGCCCGTCAGGGCGTCGCGTGGTGTCTACGCTGTCGCTATCGGCTCCCCTAAGGAGGGGAGGACGGACGGACCCATCACTTCGACCCTGATCGAATTAGTGCCCTGCACGGGAGTTTTCGGTGGTCGCCTCGTGTTGGGGACGGAAGGAAGCGTGACGGAACAAGATGATGGCGGTGTTTGTGTGATGCGAAGACGATATGTGTGCCGCCGGGTGTGTGTGGAACCGCTGCTGCGTGGAGTGTGCCGGAGGACGAGCGCACGCGCGCGCGCGCACACAGAACCATGCGTCCGTACCTTCTGTCGCGAGGTGTTCCGTCGTGGCCTACCAGCGCCAGCAGCAGCAGCAGCAGGTCGCTTCGTTTCGCTAGTGTTCGCCTACTTGGTACCTGCCTCACCACTCGCAACAGCTCTACCACTCTTCTTCCGACACCTCCTGGATTACCTGTGTTTGCTACAAGATTGTAGTTTTGGCTCTTGATTCCATCTTCTAGGAGTTCGATTGTGTTGTTTTTGTTGTTGTTGATGCTGTTGCTTTGTTGACTATTGGTTGTTTGTTTATTTGTTTTTCATTTGTTGCTTTATTTCTGTTTTTCTTTTCCGGCTTGGCGGATGTCGATGCACCACCGTGAACCATCTGCAAGCAGCATTTAACCGGTGTTACTGGTGAGAGGTCTTCGGCCGGTCAACCAGTCAACCAGCCAGTCCTGGCGAGGCTGCCCTTGGTATGGGGGTTACTGATTCTGCCAACTGATCGCACGGCAAACCACCTTAATCGGCTCTTTTAATTCTCTTTTTCTAGAAACTTCAACACGCTATCTGCAATCAACTCTTTTGTCTTGGTCTCGCGGTCCCTCTCTCTCTCACTCATGCACATGCTCTCTCACCAAAGCACTGGACGGAATTAATCAATCAAAAGCGACATACATGCATCGTGGTGCAATCGGTGGGCCGGTTCACTAGCTACCAGTGCCCTGAGGTAGAACGCGCACGATCGCTTAGCTGCTGCCCCGTCATCATTGTCAGCAATCAAACGTACCATAATCTACCAACCAACAAAACCAACCAACAGTCGAAACGGCGATATCCGATTCCGAACTTGGGGGCGGGGGGAACGGAAGGGAGTAAAATCCGTCGGGATTTTCTGGATGCAAATCGCGCCGCAGAAGATCGCCGCCGTCACCGTCGTTAATCACAGTCTGCCGCAATGCCGAAATGTGACGTTAAGACCAGGTATATTCCAGCCACCTTTGCCTGGACGCTGCTGCTCAGCACCACATTCCTGTTCTTCTGGTACCCGTAAGTAAACACAGACCGGAAGGGAGAGGGGCAACGGGGGCTTGCCTTCCGGTTCCCACGTCGATCAGCGCTGTCGCCGGTGTATTGATGCATTGATGTCGGTCGTCGGGCCGTCGTTTCTTCCGTTGCAGATGTCGCCAGTTCTACCTGCAACGGTATCCCTGGGTGCTAGCCTACCAGGCCGTGATAACGTTCTTTGTTATCGCCAACTTTACACTGGCCACGTTCATGGATCCCGGTGTCATTCCCAAGGGTAACTAACTGTCCGGTCCGGAGTCCGTTGTGCCGCAAACCAGCGAGTACCACTTTTTTCACATTATCACACCCTCTCCCCCCCCCCCCCCCCTTTTTCCGGTAGCCCCACCGGACGAGGATCGCGACGATGAGTTCCGGGCACCGCTGTACAAGAATGCCGAAATCAACGGGATCACGGTGCGCATGAAATGGTGCGTCACGTGCAAGTTCTATCGGCCACCCCGATGCTCCCACTGTTCCGTCTGCAACCACTGCATCGAGGTATTGAGGCGGGCCGTTCCCAAGCCGCAGTTTATTGCGTCCCGTGTCCCTGGAGTGAACTTTCCAAATAATTTCGGTTACCTTTCTTTTTTCATGTCCATTGGCCTTACCTTTCGCGGCAGACGTTCGACCATCACTGTCCATGGGTGAACAATTGTATCGGCCGCCGGAACTATCGGTTTTTCTTTTTCTTTCTAATCTCGCTATCGGTGCACATGCTGAGCATTTTCATACTGTCGCTAATGTATGTGTTGCAGATGGAGCGGGAAGTGTTGACCCAAGTCGAACCGATAGTGGCGTAAGTAGAAGAGAGGCACTGATCCCGATCGGCCGAAGGGCCGGCCGGAGACGGAGTTGAACACTCGAAACACGATCATATTGACCGGGATTAAAATGTCTTTCCTTCCCTTTGGCTCTCGGTAGTATGGTGCTGATGGCAATCGTCACGTTGCTCGCTATTCCGATCTTTGGCCTGACCGGTTTCCATGTGGTTCTCGTATCGAGGGGGCGGACCACCAATGAGCAGGTGACGGGCAAGTTCAAGGGCGGCTACAATCCGTTTTCGCGCGGATGCTGGAACAATTGTTGCTACACACAATGTGGTCCGCAGTATCCGAGGTTGGTAGCCGTTCGGCGACGTTTGGCATGAATGTACCGGCCACTAACACTAACGGTATGCTTCCACCCTCCCCTTTTCCGCAGCCTGCTAAAGCCGCAAAAGTACGTGGCGCGTCGCTACAACAAGGATAGCCAACCAATCAGTACCATCACCAACGATGGCGGTGAGGGTGGTGGCTCGAACCGGCGCCAATTTCCCGGCCGGCCCTCCCAGCAGCAACAGCAGCAACAGCAGCAACAACAGCAGCAACAGCAACAGCAGCAGCATCCGCAGCTACAGCTACATCAACAGGCAATGAATCAGGCCAGTGGTGGTGGTGGTGGCATCTATGATAATAACCGGCACACGCAGGTAAAAACCTATATGGATCAAGGCAATGGTCACGGTATACGTACAGTTGGATCCAGTCATTACAGTAAGGTGCGTAGCATTTTTGTTTTGCTTTTTAAATCCCCACAACCCAGACCCTCCCCGCCCACATACCACTCTTTCACGCAACCCCCCCTCCTAGCTACGTAATTGTATGCTGTTATGGTATGGCGTATTGCATAAACTTGACATAACCTACCTAAAGAAAAAAGGGGATAGTTTCACACCTATGGCCCTTTTCCCGATAAAGTGTAACGGCTCCTGTTAGTCCGGGGGATTGCTTTGTGCGAATGAGATTGAATGAAATTGTCTGCTACTGGCGCACCTTAAGTGCAATTGAAGCTGGCCTGGCTAGGATCAGACTGTCTCCATCATACAGCATCGTGTAGATGGAAGATGCGTGTCATTTATGTAGCTCAGCGCTGTGCTGAAAAGAAGAAGTGATAAATTATAGATTTTCTACCAATCCTCATCGATTGGATCCGGTTCTGGCTACTAGTTTAACCCTTGAATGTTCCTGATCCATAGCCCAGGTTTCTTGGCCTTAGGAGCCTCGTTTCACAGTCTGCATTCCTCTGCTGTGTATGTGTGTGTGTTGTTAGTGTGTATCGTTGTGTGCGTGCGTGTGTGTCAGGAATATATGAACATCCTGGCGCGTCTGCATGTGATTCCTACTGTCTCATGTGCTGCTGCTTCCGTTTGCTATAATCTAGTTTATTTCCGTTTGGTTCCTTTTTTATTTTTTTGTTTTTATATTTGTTTTTCTTTCTCTCCCTCTCTCTCTTTCTCTCTCTCTCTCTCTCCCTCTCTCTTTCCTCCTTTTTTCCTCTTAATTTTTCTGTCTCTCTTTTCGACTTCCTGCATCCCCGTTCGTTGATGCTGTTTTGGTGCTTTCCCTGCGCAATCCCGCAACTCTCTCCTTCACTCATGCCCTTCCTTCGTACTGAAACATACACACATCCACCACAAAATCACCATTGTCATTGCTGATTATCATGTGCATGGTTTACTAGTTGACAGAGCGGTAAACGGAGATGCGGAGCCTTGTTGGATGCACGCGGATGTTGTTGTGCTTCTGTTGGTGCGGGCTAGTACTAGGAGGCTAGCCCCCTTTTTTCATACGGGTCGTATGGCTAACTGGTATAAATACCAACTATCGAGATCAACTAATAGATAGAGAGAACGCGGGCAATGGCACAAACGACGCGCTAGTTAGGTGGCGTAGTGAACGTGACACTAATACTTATCTCGAATTACAGTTCGTCGTTTACCCTCCCCCTCCCTTGGATCGGGGTTATTTTAGCCCTGTTCTGTTTCGAAACGAAAACATCGCAAAGTACTTTGTAGTGTATAATAATTATTTTTCCCTCCAATAAATCGTCGTGTTTTTTGCGAATTAAGCGATGCATAAAATTCGCCCCCCAGTGTTGCCAGCGTTTGTTTCCGCCAAGGGTCACGGGGACACGAGCTTCCTTGTCGCGTACAGGCCATAGAAAACAGATACATATTAAAGTAAGCTGGGCTGGGTTGATCTGCTCCTTCTCGCTCGCTCGCTCTCGCTCTCTCTTTCTCTCTCTCTCTCTATCTTTCTTTTTCTATCTCTCTTCCTGTTTTCCCCCTTTCTATTTACTTTATCAATCCATCGTTCGATCTTATCAACCCGTCTGCTGGTGGCATACAGCATCGTCATCGGTACAACCGGTAGAAAACAAGGGTCGGTGATCTGCTTGAGACGTTAGTTATCGCCCCCGCACTGGGTGCCATGATAAAACAGATCCGTTGATCGATTTTGTACCGCTCGTTTTTCACACCTGCGGGGTGGTGTAGCTGTTGATAACAGGATAAGGTTATAGGGATAAGAAGGGTCCCATTGGGAATCAGTACGGAAACACATTTCTAGTAGTGGTCGAAGTCGCCGGGCACAGCATATTATTAGCCTCAGCATTTCAGCATCCTGGATGTCACCACATCAAATAGCTCGATTCTATCGACGGCCGACGGTCTCACTGCATGATTAATCAACCGGCCTCAATCGACCTTCCCTCTCCCCACCCCCCTTCCCCGAAACCCTGCTAAAGCGTTTTTCGTTTTGTCTCTCTGCATGTACCACACCGTTTTGATGTTTTTCACAAAAGAAGTATCGTTCGCTTGAGTGTAAAGAGAGAGAAAGAGAAGCTAATGTACGATTGCATGCGCATGTAGCCCACAACCAGCATCAGGACAACCAGAAATGAAAATCGTGAAACTTTGCTTTGGATCTGGAATGTGCGTTGCCGAGGAGATACGGCTTCGGGGTTTTCTCTGGGGTTCGCAGGCTGATTGCTTTCTTCGTCCGTTTGCGTTAGGACAATCAAGATCTTTAGCTTTCTTATAGGCTTACATACACCTTATAAACTGCCATCGTCGCCGTAAAACATACGGCTTGCCCGCGAAAAACAAATCTTCGCTGTATCGTACCGAGTAGGCTTAACGTTTACGAGGCGTGTACAGTACAAACGCACACAAACACACACACACACAACCAAATAATTTCGTGACTGTGACAAGGTGCTTTACCGAGGCCAAGGTAAGTGTAACTGTGTGTGTACTCGGCCATCGCTCCTTCAGCACTACTACACCACCACCAAGAGTAGATCGTTTTTTGTATAATACTACGACCGGTCCAGCGCCCTGCTTCTCCTTCGGGGGTTCCTGAGTGTAGAACGGTTCCTAGTAGTGTGCCGCCTAGGACTTTAGAGTGCTTGGAGTAGTTCCCTTGAAACCCCCTCTTTCCACCAACTCACTGATGACAGAATTTGTATGTTTATGTGTGTTTGTGTGCTAGAGGGCCCTCTGGCCAATGTCCAGATTGTTGATCCTCCTGATGTCCGTGCACTAGGACGTACTCTGTCACGACTCCCTCGCCCTTGCTCTCAGTCTACTTAGCTGTGCGTGCGTGCGTGCGTGTATGTATGTATGCGTTTCTGGATAAGTGTCTAGTCGGTTGGTCGCTGGTTGAATTGGATCGACATGGATCGTTAGTTGTTGGTGGTTTGCTGCTCAGTTCGTCAGGCGACGACACCCATGTGTGTGTATCTGACTCCCCTGTCGTGTCGTAGTGTCGGTGACCTGCCAGTCCCGTGCCTGTCCGTTAATATGCTCCATCTGCTTTCGCTAGCCTTGTTTGGAGTGTTTGGAGGGCGGAAAGCAAGCAGGCCCATCGGCGGACCAATCGTGGAACGCAGGTAGCGAAACAGGTAGCAGCATTGGAGCCATCGGATCCGACCCCGGCGGAAGTCCGGCGCACTGTCGGCCTCTCTGATGCATGCTCCTCTCCCCGCCCATTCCTCAACCCCCCGCAAACATTCAGTATTTCATTCGTAACGGGGGACGCGGCCCGCAGCACCTACTGATTCGAATAAAACATTTCGCCTTTTCTTGTCTCTCCGTCCCCCTTTCTTTCTCTCTTTCTTTCTCTTTCTCTCTCTTTCTCTCTCTCTCTCTCTCTCTCTCTCATTTTATCACTCTTCCTCTCTCTCTGTCTGTTTTTCTTTTTTCTATTCTTTTCTTAACCTTTTTCCTAATCTTCCCATGTCCAATATTTGTCCTCCACTCTCCGGCACGTTCTTGTCACTGTCATGACGCACACACACACACACACACTTTGACTTGACCCTTTTTCGACTCTCTGACTGATCTCATCATATCACCATTCTATCTCATATTTCAAATCACACGACTTCAAACGATCGCGACTTCTATCACTCTTCCCCTCTTCCTAATTTCCCCATACACTATCACACATACACACACACACACACGCCTGTCTTGTGCCCCAACAGCTATCGCCGGGCCGCGAGTGCTCGGATATCGATATGGAACCGCAGGCCTCCCAGAGCCGGGACTGCGAACCAACGCCACCGTTGCAGCGCCACGGTTCGAAGAGCAACTTTTTCCTGCCCTCGCTGGACGGTACGGCCATGTCGATGCAGTCGGCAGGTGGCGGCACTGGCTCCGCCAACGGTGGCGACTCACCCCGCCAGCAACAGCAACAGCACATACGCATGTATCTACCACGGCACAGTCCTCATCCCCGGCAGCGTGGTCTGGATCCGTCGCGTAGCTTCACACCGGAGGGACTATCGCCCGACCAGTCCGGAGCGTTGCCACCGATGATCACTATACAGTCCCAGCAGCAACAGCAACAGCAACAACAGCAGCAGCAGCAACAACAACAACAACAGCAGCAGCAGCAACCGCCAGGAGCAGGAGGTCTGCGAGGAGGAGGTGGACCGACATCGGTGGCAACACCGACAATGCAGCAGCGCATCAAGGCACTCGGTGTCGCAACACCACTCGCCATGTCCAGCCCAGTTCGAAGGTAGGTAAATCACGGAGGGAGCATGGGGGGTGGCGGGGAGGGGGGGGTTGGGAGGGCTGTTTACCCCTTTCAGTGGAGTGGATCTTCCGTTTACACTGTGTCTTGCGATGACTTTCACAACACAACCCTTTACGAAATCCGCTGGCCGAGGATCGAGGACTCTTCAAACTTTCAAGCCCCCTAGTTTTACTCATATACACATCAGTATACTTATACGTTTCCGTTTACACTTTTTTCCGCGCTGCTGCTACTGCTGCTGATGCTGATGCTTTTGCTTCTGGTGTGGGATGCACCCCTGTCAACCATGCCACCAAACCTTCCCCTCCAAAACCGGGCAAACACCCTGGCCAGGTGGACCTAACGTTAGCCTACTAGCTCTACTGGACAGGAAGAGTAGCGACGATGCCTGCTACTACTACCACTACTACCACCACCACCACAATCACTATTACTACCAAACCAGCATCCCTTTATCCAAAGCAACGAGAAACACCCCACCCAGCCCGTATCTCTCCCTGTCTTTCTCAATCTCCCGCCCATCTGTCTGCAAACGATCGCGACGATCAGACATCGGCAGCAACAGAGCGCAGCGGCGCACTACCAGCATCTGCATGGAGCCGCCACCGTTCTCTCAGCACACCGGCAGAAGAGTCGACGCAAAACCTCTAATCCTGATCATCATCATCCCCCCCGGGGCAGTTCGTTTTCGTTCCGGTTTCAGGTGTTGTTCGCACTGTTTCATCCTTCGGATATGGCTCTGCGCTCAGGTACTTGCTACTCCAGTGCCCACCAGTGTACCAACCGTGGCGCAACACACACACACACACCGTACGCACTCCTTGTTCGAGTTTCTTGTACCTGCTGCTGGCTGCCGCGCCTGCCGCGTTCGTTCGTTCGTTCGTTCGTTCGTTGTCTCGTGTTCGCTTGGTAATAGAGAGTTTTGTGATTCCAGATTTTCCTTTCCTCCAATTCCCAATTAGTTAGTTTTCGGTTTACGGTTCCTTTTGCTGCCGTACCCACACACCCCTGTTGTTTCGTTTCCTGTTCACGTTCTCACGCGCGCGTTCCCGGCCGTTTAAGGGAAACGAGCTTTTAGATCATCCGAATAGTAGCTCTGCTAGTAGTAGCAGTCCAGCAATGGTTACTTTCGTGGAGAAGCCGTCATCACAGCCGCAGGCTTCTGGCATCATCTACCTGTTCCCCTCCACACACACACACACACACACAACCTCGCAGAACTCGCCTCGACTCGAATCCATGCGCCATCCTTTTGCTAGTTCCATCTGCTCGGCCCCTGCTTTTGGTAGTGTTTGTGATGATCCGTCTTCGATTCCGGAGTAGGCGTTTGTTGTGTTTTGTTGTTGTTTTTTTGTTGCTGTTCGTTCTGCTGCCGTACTACTACTACTACTACGCTCTATCTATCTGCCGCTTGCGCTGCCTGCGTGGCGAATCGCGTTTGCTCGTTTAATTAATTCGCTAGGCTAGGTTCTTGGTTAATTAGCGAATTTGGTGGTTGGACGGAGCGCCGAGCGGTACAAACGCTACTGCTGCTAGTAGATAAGGGCTCGGTGGTCCATAGAGCGATTGTCTGTTTTCCGTTTTACGCGAACGCCGAACACGCACTTGGACGGCTTGTACTCCACTGCATTACAAACGATTGCTAACACTCTCTTCGTTCATCGTTCCGTTTCATGCAAACCATCCCCCATTGGCTGATCGTAGATCCAACCCAGGCACACCAACACAACCGAGGCGACCGGAGTTCATAGGCGTTGGTCAGCAGCAGCAGCAGCAGCAGCTCGTTGGAGGCAACGGCAGCATGGCTGGCAACTACTATGATATTCCGATGGTGCAACAGCAGCAGCTGCCACCGCTCGCCCTGCACCAGACGTCCGGATTGCCTCCTCAGCATTCGTTCCACCAGCAGTACCCGATGGTGCATCACAACGGAGTGCTGGCTGGCGGCAACCCGCAACAACAGCAACAGCAGCAGCAGCAGCAGCAGCAACAACAACAAGCCTCTCAGCAACAGCAACCGCGGGGTCCATCGGTTGTCTACCATCATGGTAGCCCCCAGCGCCGCTACCTGTCCGAGGGTGAGCTAGTGCGACAGGGTGCGGAGCTGTCGTACGCGCGCAGCAATCAAACGTCGGACAACATCCGGGAGCTAGCTGGCAGCCCGCAACGGGGCGTCTACCTCTGGAAGGACACGTCACCGGGCTTTAGCCAAGGGCCAGGAGAACCGGGCCAGGGGCCACTGCCCGCAGGCCTCAGCATCCAGTCGGTATACCAGAACACGTCCAGCCCCTCTGCCGTTCCACACCATCATCTTCAGCAGCAGCAACAGCAGCAACAGCAGCAGCAGCAACAGCAGCAACAACAACAACAACAACACCAACAACAACAACAACATGATCAACAGCAACCGGTAGCGCCATTCGGAACGGTTAGTGCCGCCCGGTATCAGCTGCAGCAGCAGCAGCAGAGTACCCTAGGCAATAACATCGCTTACCATCCGGCGCTACGCGGTGGTGTGCCCGTCTTTCCACCGCAACCACCAACATCAACGATCGTAGGCGGTGGTAGCGGTAGTGGTGGACCGGGGGCCGGACCGATCGGCTCGAATGGTGTCGGTGGCGCGGTGCCCGTCACCGTCATCGGTCCGCAAGCCCCTTCACCGTCCGTCAAGCGCAAGGCGACCCCGAACCGGCCGATGTCCTTCGTACGCGCCCTCGAGATGACCGATTCAATGGAGATGACGGCAGTGACGGGTGGGGGCGCGAGTGGCCTCGGAGAGGGTGGTCTAGTGTCAGCTGTCGGTGGTGGTGGTGCGCTGCAGCCGGCCGTCGCCGGTACCGTAGGAGGTCCATCGCAGCCGCCCGGCGCTGGGGGACTGCGCGGACCCAACGCGTCCACCTCGCCCGATCAGCGGGCCAGCGTCTACGATATGAACTACGAGATATCGGTGTAAACATGCCAGCCCCGGGCCGGGCCGGGCCGGTGGTACGCCCTAATCCGCAAAAATCCGTGCAACCCTCGGCATCGCTGGGCACGCTTTTTGTCCAGCTGCTGCAAGCTGATAATCACGGACTTCTATTGTGAAGGCAAGATAGAGAGAGAGAGAGAGAGAGGAAAAGAGAGAGAGAGAGAGAGAGAGGGAGAGAGAGAGAGAGAGAGAGACAAACAGAGATCAAGGTATTAATTAGTCAGGAGGACTGGACCGAGGGGCGAGAGAGGGTGGGAGGAAGAGGAATGGTTTATGGTATAAAGATCGAATGAGTTGTGGAGTCGCATGGTGAATGGCCATGGCGTTGTTGAGGCGTCAAGCGATAATGAAGGGGGAGGGGGGGGGGAGGGTGGGGTTATAGACACCGTTGGGACCATGGTCCCCGTGGTGTACCGCTGCCCAGGCCCGGTCTCCTAGTCACCCCCCCAGTGGTTTGCTTTTGGTGTCCAAAAACGTGTTCCCATCCCCCTTTCCCCCATTCACCAGATCCAGATCCCCGACAAAGCACTCTTCTGCTCTTCTTCCTTCCCCACCACCTCCACCACCTTCCGTCTTCCGTACCGTCTCCGTACCAGCTACCGCCGATCTCACAACGACGATGACGTCGAGTACATAGTACATACGGATGTAAGCGTTACTGCCTTAACAGCCGCCCAGTTGGTGTGTGTGTGTGTGCGTGCGTGTGTGAGTGTATTTGTGTGTGTGCGCGAGAGAGAGAGATAGAGGGGGAGAGTGGAAGTGGTGATCGCGAGATAACCAGCGGACCAGCTCGTCGGCCGAGTGTCTAACGGTTCTTCTGCGATTCTAACGCAGCTGTCCCGACGACTTGTCCCAGTTGATTACGCTGTCGTCATCGTGCTGCTAACACGAATATTGTCAACCCTGGGCAGGGTAATCTGCGACGTGAGGTTAAGGGTGTAATACGGGGGAAGGGGTAGTGAGGTGGGGTGGAACTATTCTTTCATTAAACGCAGGTGCGGAAAAGGACTACAGAAGATTAGGGGGTGGGGTGGGAGTGAGGGAAGGGTAGGGGCCAGTAGGAGTATGTCAAAATGCCAAATGAATCCACGGAAGTATCCGGGAGTTGTTGCCTCCAAACTCAAAATACGGCCACAATACACACACACACACACACACACGCGCACACACGGTCAGGCAAGGTAGGTTAGACCCTCCTCCATTGTTGATCGAGCGCACCCAGTATGTGCACTTGTGGTGCGTGTGTCTGTGTGTGTGTATGTGTGTGTGTGTTTGTTGTGTGGGCAATCCATGACTCGCGACTCGTTTACTGCAGCCGCTGCAGCCTCTCGCATGCGATTTCCAAAGCCAATGCAGAGTACCACCACACCCGGCGTCCTTTGATTACGTATAATAAGCGCGCCTTGTGCATTCTCTGTCCCGTCCCCGCGTCCACCGTCGCTTCGTGTACTTTGCTTCCGGGCGCCATGTTTGTTTGTACTTTTTTTTTGTTATTATCTTTTCATGCCATTCCTCGACAGGTGGTAAATCGCAGGTGAACCTGTTGAAGGATTCCATCCACCGCGAATGGGTCGGGGATGGGGAGTTGTGGGGGGGGGGGGGGGGGAGATAGAAAGAAGAAAGAGAACAGATTTCGTTGCGTTGCTTCCCCCATTTATCCCCGCCAATTTTTTTTGTACATGAAGTTTATTTGGGGGGAAGGGGGGGGAGGGGGAAGGGTTGTGGTCGGCGGAGAGTGGAATGTTTTTTCATTGTTAGTTTTTTTTTCCCCCGCGGCTTTATTCCTTTCCCTCCCCTGTTACGTTCGTGGGTTTTTTTTTGTGTCGAGCAAAACGACTCTGTGTGCTTTTTTCGTATATTTCTTTAGTAAGCCGATAGGCAGCGCAAAATTAGGGAGGCCCAGGAAATGTAATGTTGTTAAGTTAGTAATTATGATAAATAAAATGAGACGAAAACAACCAAAGTATATCCAAACCGTAAAAGCAGAGCATAAACCTGTTGTGCAACATGCCTCGCGGGCGCGGTTGCGCAGCATTGCAGCGGCAGCATTGGGGGTTACCTTTAGCTACTGCTCTTCTGCTGTTCTGCATCAATCCCGTGTTCTTTCCAGGTTCTCTGAACGCTGCAGGAACCCGGCATGCCCGGGAAATCTGGACACACACAGTTCACCGGAGCAGACAAATCAATTTGTCGCGCGGTGTCACATTAGTGTGTTAGCCATTGTTACGGTTCCGCGGTAAGGGGGCCCCCCACCAGACGACAGCGACACACCTTATACCAGACACGACAATTTCGCACATTCGTAGTGGAGTTTGCGCCCTTGGCATCGGTTTGGTCTCGTTGGTCTCGTCTCCCGGACCGGACCGGCTATGCGTGGCTCCGAGATACTCCAAGATGAGTACGGAAACCAATCGAAAAGAGAGCGAGAGAGAGAGAGAGAGAGAGAGAGAGAGAGAGAGAGAGAGAGAGAGAGAGCTTCCGAACCGTTCCGACGTTGCAACAGCGACGGTGTGTTGACACCATTCGCCACCAACCATTTCTCAGACGCTGGTCGGCTGACAATCGTGATGGCCGTGGCCAGAGCGTAAGAGCGTGCCAACGACAGACGGGACAGGACAGGAGACAGGGGAGAAAGGAGAGAGAGAGAGAGGTAGCCGTCCCACACCACATCCACCGACCGTCCAGGAGTGGACGTCTAGACGACGCTGCGCTGTATAGCACTCGCAGGCAGTCACACGTTGGTCACAGTTTCGCATCCCAAACGCAGCGGCCTTACGGTAGCGGTACGGTCAACGTAGTAAGCATTACGCATTCTTCGCTGCTGCTGCTACTGCTGCTGACCAGGTACGTGCTGATCTCTGCGCTTTCGTCTGTCGAAGTGGTGCGTGCAACGAGCCATTTTACCTGCTAGTAAACGACTCCAGACAGACCAGTGTTTTGTGTGTGTGTTCTGTGTGTATGCGTGTGCGTGTGTTTGGGACATGTAGTGCAGCTTAATCTCTTCTGCTTTTGTTCTTTCCGTTTTTCTTCCCTTTTCACCACCAGTTCGTCCGCGACCGAAGACGAAAGGATTGTGTGGGTGGGGCGCAGTACTTACCGCACCGGAACCAAAGACCATGGCAGCGAACTAGCGACACACGACGGAAGCGAGCGGAACGAAACGGAAGGTGGAGTGACCCCGCCAGCGAAGGCGGCGACCATCCTGCTGCTGCTGCTGTTGCTGCCCGGACTGCTGACCAGAGACTGCTGAAGAGCGAGGACCAGGACCACCAGAGCCTCCGACCTGCCCCAACAACGCAGTCCGTTTGGCCATTGCTTGCCCGTGTTTCTATTGCCAGCTATTGGCCACTAGGCCTCTCTTGCCCCCCACCAATCATCACCACCACCACCACCACCATTATTTGGGCTGTTCTTTGTGCCTTTAACTACTTGTTTGGGGTTTGGGGGGATGTTGCCGTCTGAACTGCCCAGATCCTGCTGCCGTGCCCACTGCTAACAGTTTTGTCTTTCTCTCTTTCTCTTCTTTCTCTCTTCCTCTTTCTCTCTCGCTGTCCCTTGCTTGTTTTCCGCAGATGAGCAGACTAGCGGCAGTGGTGGTGGATCGGCGACAACGCGAGCAGCAGCAGCAGCAGCAGCAGCGTCCGGTACGATGCATCCGCTGTTCGGTGGCGGAGCCTGCCGCTGGCCCGGCTGCGAGCGCGTATTCGACGAGTTCAACGACTTCTACAGCCACCTGCACTCGGACCACATCAACGGTGACTACTCAGCGGCCCAGGCCCGCATCCAGATGGAGGTCGTCTGCCAGCTGCACCTGCAGCTACAGAAGGAGCGGGACCGGCTGCAGGCGATGATACTGCATCTGAACAAGAAGAACGAAATGATGCGGGCACCGGCAGCCGCCGCTGCCTCCGCCGCCGCAACAACCGCTGCCGCCGCTGCCCTGTTCGGTGGTCAGTTTCTCTCGCAGCTCGCCGTTACCGTCCCACCAGCGCAACCCCCGGTACCACCGACACCACCGCACCATCATCCTCATCATCACCATCACCATCAGCATCGCGGGGGTGGAGGGCCCCCGCCACAGCAGCCACCAGCAGCAGCAGCGTCCTTGTCGTGCGCGGATCCGGGTTTGGGGGGTGGTACCGGGGTCACCGCTGGTAACGTCGTTACCGCTGCCACCAGCACCGTCAGCCCATTCGAGCTGATAGCCGGTTTGCGCTTCCCGGCCGATCTGGCCGCCGACATCGCGGCGGTTGCTGTGGCGGCCGGTGCACCCTCCTCGCTGCTACCATCGGCTGGTGTCGGTGTGGCCGCTGCTGCTGCCGACTGCTACGCTGCCAGTGCCAGTGGTGGCAAGCTTGCCCCCCACCAGCACCACCACCACCATCAACACCACAGTCACCACAATCATCACAATGCGCACCATCATCATCACCATCAGCCGCCAGACGGTGGTGTGGCAGCGGCAGCAGTGGTGACGGTGGGGGCGTCTGGTGGTCTCCACCATGGCAGCTCACGACAGCAGCAGCACTCCCCGAGCACTGGTGGTGGTGGTGGTGGTGGTGGTGGACCATTAACCGATGCCAATGGTGCCGGTAACGCTTCCAATGGACCACCGATGCCCACCACTGGGGCCGGTTCCAAATCGTCCAAATCTTCCGGTGGCGGTAGCGGTCAAAGTCGGCCCAAGTACTTCTCTCCGCAGGATAGCGAAGGTAAGCAGGCGCTACTCACAGGGGCCCCGTTCGAGTGCCTGTACTGACGGTGTTCTTCCTATTGTATTCCCCTGTATTCTAGAGCTCAACTATCCGGATGTGCAGGATGGTAAGCAAGGGCGCGTCCGCTGCTCCCAATTGCTGCGTTGTTACTGTGGGCTCCAAATTTCCAAAGCGTCTTGTCTGGCAAAGACTGCTCCTAGAAGTTTTTCTTGTACACGGTACATTTATTCGTCAATATACATTCTGTCAAGAAAGTACCGGGAATAGTGGGATTTAAATCTGACTTGGCTGTCGGATCAAGTAAATATTTTTTTCCATGGTTGGCACAACTGTCCTTAGCTATTGTGCAAAATTTGAGAGGAATCCGTCCACCCGTTTGTTTACAGCAATTTTTTAACTAATGTGTGATTATGATAACAAATCGCCGCTCACTGACAGACATCGACTTACTTAAAAAATTGCTGTCAACAAACGGGTTGCCGGATTTTGCTCAAATTTTGCACAATAGTTAAGGACAGTTGTACCAAACTAGGAAAAAAAAAACATAACTTGATCCGACAGCACAGTCAGATTTAAATCGACTATTCCCGGTACTTTTCCCGGACAGAATGTACTTATAGTCGTCGCAGTTGCACCTTCATAAGTTCAAAATACGACCGCTGAGATTACATTTTTTTTTCAGACAGGACTGTGGTCTTGTTTTTTTTTGGCCGGACAAGACACGCTTGGTATGGGGTTTCCTATGCCTATGCCGTTCTATCATATCGTCTCTTCAATGTTCTCCTTTCCTTTCCCCCTAGATGTACACAAGAATCGGGAGTTTTACCGCAGCCACGATGTGCGTCCACCGTTCACGTACGCCTCGTTGATACGACAGGTAACCTGGGGCCGTTATTGCTGGAGTTATTACTGATTGAACCCCAATCTGATCTCATCTGATCATGCAGGCCATCATCGAGTCACCGGAGAAGCAGCTCACGCTGAACGAGATTTACAACTGGTTCCAGAACACATTCTGCTACTTCCGCCGGAACGCGGCCACGTGGAAGGTAGGTCTAGGATCTAGGTCTAGGCAGAGGAGTGCCGCGAGAGGTTTGCGCGAGCCACTCTTTTATGCTGTCACCACCGTGGTGGCAATTAATGACCGGGGACTCCTCCCTACCATATGTATGGGGTTTCTCGGATTTCGATTTGAATATTTGAAGCGTCCGTGCGTGCGTGCGTGTGTGTGTGTGTGTGTGTTTTGCGAGATTAACACAGTAGTAGTAACCGATCGCGCCACCATACCCGTAGAACGCCGTGCGCCATAACCTGTCGCTGCACAAGTGCTTTATGCGCGTGGAAAACATCAAGGGCGCCGTCTGGACGGTGAACGAGGCCGAGTTCTGCAAGCGGCGTCCCCAGAAGCTCGGCATCATGCAGTTCAAATTCCAGCAGCAACACCAGCATCAACAGCAGCACCAGCAGCACCATCAGCGACTCAGCCAACAGGGGCAACATCATCTGCCGCACGGCGGTACCGGTACCGGTGGTGGTTGTCATCCGACGAAGAAGAAGTCCTCGGCATCCGCATCAGCGGCATCTGCGACGGCGTCGTCATCGTCGACGTCCTCGTCGTCATCCTCATCCGCGTCTTCAGTCGCATCGGTGGCCGGATTTCGGTCCCACGGGCAATCACACACATCCACGGCACAGTCCCAGCACGCGCTACCGGTGTCGCCATCGGGCAGCACCGGTGTACCGGCGTCGCTGAAGCCACCGCCTCCACCGCCGCCTTGCTTCTTCAAACGGTTTGTGTGCGAGATTCTCCTCCTATTCTTTCCTCTAGTTGGATTCGGCTATTCGGATCTCTCCTTCTTTCGAAGCTTTTCGTTTTGTTGTATCCCCCCAAATGTGTCCCCCATCTCTTCTTCCATGTCCTGCTTTCCTGTTCCTTCCCGTTCCTACGGTTCTGGCTGGTGTACGGTGCCAAAGTTTGATATTTGTCCGCTATTCGAACAAACGAACTCTCGGTAGTGGGCGGTAGAACCCCGTTTGGTAGAACAAAGACTGCAGCGAGGCCAGTGAGCGACCTACTAACCACCATCGGCGTTAGAGACGAGATGGTGGTTCGTGTCCTTGGCGCCTCCGCCTCTGCCACCTCGTCTGGAAGTGAAGGCATTCCAGGATGGGATATTCTAGGAGCGGTTCAGCCCTTCTGTAGGCTGTCCACTGTGGTGTCATCATGCATCATTCGAGTAGAACAAGTAACAAGCAGTAAGTGGCGCTCCTGCACGCCCAACGATACGATGCGGGGATGTCAATCTGTTCCCCCCTCTTTCTCTGGTGTAACCACACATCACACACACACACACACACACACATGCACAGAATGCGATCCGAACGAACCTATCGCTGCACAAGTGCTTCGTACGGTATGAGGACGATTTCGGTTCGTTCTGGATGGTGGACGATCACGAGTTTCTGAAGCGACGCCATCTGTCGCGAGGCCGACCGCGCAAGTACGACATCTCGATGCCACCCCCGATCGAGCAGGAGGGCGGTGCGGCACCGGGCACACCACACACCACCTCCCGTACCACAACCGACAACCATTCCGCCGGCTGCCCACCACAACTGCCAGCAGCAGTAACAGGAGCTGGAGCTGGAGCTGGAGCAGCAGGACCACAACAATCAGCATCCACACTGCCACCACCACCACCACCATCATCGGGTTCGTTGGTTGGGGCTGGAGAGGAATCGGGAGGAGGCATTACCGATGGAGGGCAGCCCAGTGACTCCAGTCCGCCGTCCGTGGTTCGTGGGCCACCACCGTACGGCGATGAGTACGGGCGGTTGCGCCGGATGCAGGCAGCAGCTGCCAGTGAGGCGGTAGGCAGCTCGGGTGCACCAGAGCACAAGCTGTTGGCGCACGGTGGCAGCATTGCCTTCGCGGGACGGTTGTCGAAGAGGAACGAGTACAGTCGACGGTAACGATGCTAGGGGTGGGGGGGTGTGGACTGGACTAGAAGAACCACTTCGCGCGCGCGCGCTCACACATAACCTCTCTTCCCCCTTCCTCTGTCCTGTGGCTTTCCTTCCTTCCTTCTTTTGGGTTTTTCCCCCCTTTTATTATTTATATTACTCAACGGATGCATCCTGTCATTACCTTCCCACACACACACACACATACAGTTTTATCCAATCGATTACTGGACTGTACCGACTGACTTAACTGACAGGCCTGACGGCTAGCAAATGGCGAGGCACATTTACTTTTACTCAGCACCCCGAAATGCTCTACTAACACTACTGGATTACACTCCCCCTATTTTGTTTTTTCGCCAGCCAGGTGCCAGGACGAACAGTTTGGTCAAAACTCTTGCTCAATGGTTTATATCGGTTATGTACGGGTGCACAGGGTTGGCGTATAGTGCACCTTTCTCTCCGTTTTCATTTCTTAACCCTAATCGCTCTTGATGCGGCCATTTTTAGTCAACAGGTGGATAGGTGGCGAGGCGCTGCGTCCATCTACCCATTGGAGCGCGGCCGGAATGCACGTTGTCTTTGTCTCCTTTTCAGATGTCCGTACTTCAGGTTCGCCCGAGGTGATATGATGGTAGTGAGGCCTACGGAAGGTGGAATTTGCTTTTCACAAGTACGCCGCGTGCGACGGAGTGGCCCGAGTTCTGAATAAAGAAGAAGAAGAAGACGGCAGTGATATGATGGGATGAGCATTTCTGATTCTTGAGATGGCCAGCGATGTCATTATGAAAGAAACATGTAAATTTCTGAATTTATATATTTTGGAGAGCTCGGAAGGCGAAGGCTGGCTACTTGTATTCCTCTTCGTATTGCCTGGTGCATTCACGCTGAGCGCTACGGCGAATCAGTCTATTTAACCTTGGCAGGAAATGGCCTTTGAAAGCCAAAGTTTGCTTGCATTTGCTTTGATTTTTTTACGAGCAGTTATTTTCTTGCGCTCCCTCTCAAATCTATCAACAATTTCAGCTTCTACACGAGCGATAGATCTCTCGCCGCTGATTTGTATGGAATTTGTCAGTTAATCATTGATATCAATGATAGACTTGATAGATCTCTCACTACTTGCGCTATCGGCTCTACACACACCAATATTTTTCATGTCCCGTGAAAAGTTTGCACGTGCGATGCAACTTTTTACGCAGTGTGGAACCACTCTGAGGTCGACGAGACGAGGTGAGCCGCGCTATGTGTAGCCACTCGGTAAGCCAACAGTCAAACGAAGGTAAACAAATAAATAAACCGAGAAACATTGTTGTTGCTGTTGTGCACCGTTCACCGGAGATCGTAGAATCGTCCAAGGGATTTAAAAACCGTTTGGCGTCTTTTTTTTTTGTTGAAATCACGAAGATTCTTCATCGCCAAGCCCTATTCAAAGATTTCTGTTCATACTTTGTCCGTACCAGCTCCAGCTACCACAGTTAAACTCGGTAAGTTTGGGTAAATCTTCACCGAGAACCATCCAGGTAACTGTGTAACAAGAAGTAGGCTTTGTGTAGCTGGAGCTGGACTAAAAGGTGAGTGCCAATCAGTAAGAGCGGGCGGAGTGGCATTGGAGGCGTTTTATTAGCCTTTTTGTGTGTGTGTTGCTCCAGGAATCGGACGACCGGCAATGCCGAAACGGTGGGGTGCGCTGAAGAATGAAGATGCCGAACGCAAAAAGGAGGTGCAGAGCAATGGTATCCTGCTGCCGATCAGTAAGATGGTACAGTTTCAACAGATCAAGCTACCCTACACCATTACCAAGGCCAAGCGGTACGTACCAAAAAAGTACCAGATCACATGCCATGGTTGCCGATGGCTAATACCGATACCAATTCTGTCCCACCCCTTTGTCCGTAGCGTAGATTACCGCTAAAGAATTCGCTCGTCACGCAAACGGTGGAGGTGATGAAGCAAACCGAGATGATCCAGACGCTAATCGACACCTACTCGACCAAGTCGGGGTGTGGGTACATCCTGAACCCGTGCCAGCTGATGCCGACGGTACACTTTCCCGCCAGCAACGTGGCAGACTTGACGCGCAACGAGCGCGTGACGAGACCGTTCTGGTTCGTGCCGTACACGAGCACACCGTTCACGCGGGGTGAACCGAAAAACCACGTGCAGGTTTCGCGTGCCGTCGTGCTGCAGGCCCTACGGAAGGCCGCCTGCGGGCTGCTCTGTATGGTCGGGTTTTCCGAGATCAACGAGTCCGCGTTGACGATGTTCGTGGACGGGTTGGACCAGCATATGGCCCTGCTCGTGCACAGCCTGCGGAGCGTGATGGGGAGCTCGGCGGACGAGCGCAATCCATCGCCAAATGCGCTGATGCTGGAGCGGATGCACCTGTGGCTCGAGCGGACCAGCCTGTGCAACCTGCACAACTACGAAAAGCAGATCACATCCAAGAATCGCTACGAGGTGCGCGAGTTTCGCGATATCTCGGACGAGTACGAGCGGCTGCTGCAGGAGAATCAGCTGACCGTGCAGAGCATGCAGCAGAAGCTGGGCGAAATCAAGGAGGAAGAGTATTTGAATTTCATCGACTCCCAGTCCCACTCGTCGAACGGCACGATCATGGAAGGGACAACGCTGAGCATCGTTAACTTTATCAACGGTGAATCGGTGAATGGGTAAGGACGCCCCGTTTGGATCTCCCGAACGTAACCGTATCCGCATTCGCTGAACTCATCCGGCCGAAATATCTCTACCTTTTTTTTTTGGCGTCTTCCCATGTGTAGGTTTAAGGAAATCCTTGATGGAGAGTTGCTCGAGTCGAACAGCGCACAGGAACCGAAGGATAAAATGTACCAGCAGGTCTATCAAGGGCAAAACTTTGCACCGGTCAGCAGCATCCCGCATTGATTTCTGTACACTGCGTCTACGTATCATGCTCAATAGAATCGGCTCCGAACAACGATCATGCCGGATCCCGATTTACTAGGGAGGCGCTACATCCGTTAGGTTTAGGAAGACTGTATGCAGATCAATCCTTGCGAATCACGTGTGATGCACCACAAATGATTATGCAAATGAAAAATCGTTTATTATAGTTGGTAGGGTTAGGTAGGTCTTAAAATAGCTTAGGTCATGTATAAGGACGGATCAGAAGCTGTATGTTTGATTAGTTGCTTTCATATTTACTTTCTTGGCATTACATCTGGAAGGTGGAGGAGATTGTATGCTGACAATTACGTTCGATGCACCACAAATGATTATTTTTATGATTATGAGTTGTTTATTGTAATTGTTTAGGTTGATTTTTATAACCTTTTTGTCATATGTAAGGATGAAACGGAGAGCTGTATTTTCCGTAAGGTACTTTTAATATTTGCTTTCTCGGCATTACATCCGGAAGGTGGAGGAGGACTGTATGCTGCTTATTGCGTGTGATGAACCACAAATGATTATTTTGTAATGAATGTTGTATTTTTATAATACCTATGTGCTATATTTAAGGTATAAAACTATGGCGAAAACAGTAAATGATACAAATCTAGACGTTTGCTATTGGTTTCCAGAGTTTATTGTACGTAGCATGGAAATGCGCTGGACTATTTTATTTATAGCTAGCGGTGTCCTCGGGAACATTGATGAAAAAAGCCTTACATTAATACATTACATTTTATGTTATGCCCCGAATAAGTGATAGATGATTGATCGACGATCTCTCTCCTGTATTCCGTTTTATGTAAGCACGCTAGCTCGAAGAGTTGAAACAAATTCAAGTGCATATTGGATAGCTTGGCAACGAACAATGGAATGTCGAATTCGCTCAGACGTCGTCTTATAGAATGTGCGAGGCAGAAGGCAAACTGATAGAAAGGGAAGTACGATCCGTGAGCAATGAGTCAACGCGTCTCACTCTGGAGGGAGCCGGGAACGAGATAAGGTATCGCAAAATGCGTCGTTACGCGCATTTGTAACCGATGCGTACCTAGCTTCACTAGTCGCAAGGTTGTTAAGGTTTCGTTTCGCCTTGTTTTAAATTATGACTAAACAACCGAATTCATCAATGAAAGTAAAAAGGAAGATAAGTTTTGGTAACATGCTAAAGAGCTTATTATAGCCGGGGGCCGCACACCTACTGTACATGCGCCATCGCAACGAATAGCCCTGCCGAGGTGGATGGGGATGAGATTGTCACCTAGGAAACGTAAAGCGAGATTTGTCCCTGTCCTTTTTTTTACTGTCGATTGATGAGCGAGATGTGCTTAGATTGGACCATGTAGGCCGCCCTATCTGTGACTAGCCGTTTTCCCCTTAATCCCCCAAACTAGATCACCCATTATCCGGTTCGTGCTTTACGATAGTTGAGCATCTTCCATGGTGACAAGCTGAATTCGGTTTAACAGCTCTGCCTCCTTACCGATTTCAATCACAGCGTTGGTGACAGCCGCGTTCTGCTGCTGCCTGACACCGTGTTCGATGCTAGCAGCGCCAGTAGCTTCGTCATGCTGCCCCACCTCAGGGCTCTGCGGTTCCACTTTCCATTCGGTCACCTCCTGCTGTGGCGAAATCGATGGGCTTTGAGCCGGTACGGGCGTTGTAAGGGTGTTCCACCAGCTGGAAAAGGCCCCCTTGGCTGTCGTGATGGCTGTACCGACGACGCGGCTGGTGCTGGTAACAGCCTGATTCAGCTTGCGGCCCCCATCGCTGTTCTGCATCGTTCTGGAAATCGTATACCGAGAGTCGTAAGAATGTTAAAGATGGAAATGACCAGTAGAGCGTGGTCGCGTGGTTCACTTGTCGTACTTACTGTGCAATTTTGAGCTTCATATCTGCAACCGAGAGAGATCCTGCGAACGGGTGTCCACCGAGTAGCTCGTCAAATGCTGGTATATTCCCCTCGCCTGTGCGATTGAGCCAGTCTTTGTAGCAGTGCGTCGCTTTGAATGCAGTCATGAAATGTGCGTTAAAATTATCCTGTCGCGTGCCGCCTTCTGCAAAGATGTGTAGAGCAAAGAAAGGAAAGCGTTTTAGAATCATTCGCTGTACAATTCGTGCACAACAATCGCCAACCAAAGGGGGCGCGTACCAAGGGAGGTTTTCAGAAGTGCTACTGTATAACCGTACAGCTGATTCCGTATCCAGCACTCACTACCTTCGGCGTCCTCGCGGGGCGTTTGCGCGTTGCGCACGACATAGTCGATAAAGCGCAAGTCCTCGGTGGTAAGATGCAATTGCCGCTTGGTCTCGAGATCAAGCATCTCTATTATGCCACCCTCGACGTCGACTAGCACGTTTGCCAGCTGGCGTTTGTGCTGGAACAGCACATTGGATGTGCCTATCGTGTAACTGTGAACGGCCGGGTCTGTCAGTAGATCCAAATAGGGCAGCGAAAGGTACGGTAGGCAGAGGTGCCCATCGTCGAAGATGCGCAGCGGAGCTCCCCAAGAACCGGGTTCGATCGCATACAGGCTCTCGAAATTGGGCGCGATTGTGTACATGCTTGCATCGCGCACCAGCTCTGCCGACGAGCGACGCTTCTTTGGTCGGCTTTCTTCCTGGTCGCCCTCGGCGAACGACGATGAGGACGATCCGGACAGAGATGACCGGTCTTCGGAGTTGAAGAGGTTTTCGGGATCACTACCACCCATGACTGCGGTGGTCGGGTAGTCAGCCAACTCGCTTTTCGTCTGTGTTGATGTCGGCTCGCCAACGCCCGGCTGCTCTTGATGGTTTCCAGATACGGTTTCCTTAGGCACACTACAAGACGCTTCCTGGGCGTTATACTCTTGATGGGTGGGCGATAGTTGACCGGTCGGTAGTGCGGTGAATGGCGGCTGCTCTACTGTTGTTCTAATGGTGCGTAGATGGTATGGTAGAGGAGGAGAAAAAAAAAGCCCAAACTATTGATAGTCTGCTGCGCTCTGTCTAGCCAGGCACAGGCACTGAACGGTGACTTACTTGACGCAGGCTACCTGCTGAAAACCTTTGGCGATCAGCTCAGGGTGCAGCGAGACAAGGCTGAGTATCAGCGAGCACGTGGGCTGTACCGGTGAGCCAAAGTAAAGCACGCGTTTTTGCAGCAGCTGCAACTTGAACAATATTAGCATCTTGTGCTTCCACCTGGGATGGGAAAGGAGGTAGACCAGTGGAAAACGGTTAATCTACGCGCAGAGGAGGCAGTTTGTGGCAGCTTACTTGAGTAGCAAATCTCGCAGCGGCATACCGACGAAGAGTAGGCGGGACGGACCAATAGTGTCCTGTGGCTCGAGACAAGCATTCAGCTGCTCGTACGCTTTCTCCAGCAACTCGGTGGTGGCGAAATCGCCCTGCTCAAAGTAGGCGCGCGCGATCAGCGACAGCTTCACCTCGACGTAACCATAGATGGGAAGCGACAGTAGCGCGCACACCGACTTCTGTACGGTGCTGCGCGTCAGATCGGCGGTGCGGTTCTTTACGTCCTCGATCGCGATTTGGCGATAACAGGAAATGCCGTACACCGATTGCTGCGGCTCGGTCAGGCTGGGCAGGTTAAAGCAGACGGTATCGGAGTTAAAGTTGTGTGAACCGTCCGGCAGTGCGAGCGTCGGCAGATACTTCCAGCCGGATGGGCATTCGTTCTTGCCCTCGGTTCCCGGCACCAGCGGTGGGTAGGAAAACTCCACCTACAACAAATCGAGTAATCGAGGGTGACTCTGTTAGTGATAGGGATAGCGGCGAGTGCCGGTAATCCTTTTACCTGACAGCCTTTCTTGTGATGAAATCCAACTACCACAATGTTCAATACCGGTTTCTTGAGATCCATGGTGACACGACGAGTCCCCCGTGCCTCCGGTGTGAGAGATTGTTGATTGCTACAGTCCACTTTTCCGGCAGCTCACTCTCTATTCCGTTTCCGTTCGCCAACTACTCAATCTGTCGCAAAAAAGGGATTAAGCGAAATGATGAATCGTCGTCCAGTTAGTTTCGCTGGTTGTTATTGCTGCTGCTGCTGCTGTTTAGCAACAGCGCAGCAGAAATTCGCAAATAGCGACCTGCGTGCTTGCTGCCGGACACAACTGACAAACTCTTTTGTGCCGCCTACTCGGTTCTACACAGGCGAAAACGTGATTGCTGCAGCACAACCCAATGCATCGTATCACAGCTCTGCTGCTGCTGCTGCTGACCCTCCAGCTGATGATCAGTGAAGCGATAAATTTGCGAAAACAGAGGAGGCTGCGCTGCGCTCGATGATTCGCCTTTTGGATTGGCTATGACTGTTGCCAGTGCCATAAGATGCCGTTCCCGGAGGGTGCTTTGTTGTGACTGCATGCTGCTGTTGTGCTTCTTTTATGCCAAAGCATTTCAACGATTTTTTCCCCATCGCTGTGTAGCAGCGACCAGAATAGCAATCGTTGGATATTAGCATGTTTCTCGGAGGAAATATTTTGTAACGAATTGCAAAGAGAGTGGCGCTTATAATCGTTGCACATATGAACCGTGAAAGACCGTTCCAGAAGGGATTGTACATGGCACAGCTTGCCATCCTACCCTTGCCTACAGGCTGTCAGTGTCAATTTTCTCACCTTCTTTTTGTTGTTGGTCCTCATCGCTGCTTTTCTTTCAAGTCATTTTGAGTGGGAGGTAGCGTACGGCCGTGAGCGGAGCGGGCGGGATATCGGCCATCGGCATCAGCAACAACAACAACAACATCGGTAACGGCACAAAGCGGACGGGACAACAGTAGATAAGATAAGCGTGTGGTACCAACAATCGCGGGTAATCCATCACCGGTGAAGTGGGAGGTGAGTCCCCCGTCTCCCAAGTCTAAGTGGGCACTTGGCGGATGCTATTGGTGGGCGCTATCTGGTTGGGATCGTGCGTACATCCATCCGTACCGTTCAGTCGTAGCTAGGGGCACTGTGCGAACCAACGACACGACCGTTTTCTACCGTCCGTCCGCTTCAATTCCCATTCCTCGTACCTTTCATTCCAGCATTCCAACGCACCGGCCATGAAGCCAACCGGCGAGGTGTTGACCGCGCTGCGGCAGCTGATGGCGAACTTGCCGAATAACCTGGGCGCGATCGGTGCTTACATCATCCCGTCGACGGACGCGCACCAGAGCGAGTATCTGGCGGCGAGGGACGAGCGGCGTGCCTTCGTATCCGGCTTCGACGGAAGCGCCGGTACGGCGGTCGTGACCGAGAGCGAGGCATTGCTGTGGACGGACGGGCGCTACTACCAGCAGGCGGCCAAGCAGCTGGACAGCAACTGGACGCTGATGAAGGAGGGCCTGCCGAGCACGCCCTCGATTGATGCGTGGTTGGCCAAGATCCTGCAGCCGGGATCGCGCGTTGGCGTCGATGCCAACCTCATCACCACTGCCGCCTGGAACCCGCTCCAAACCTCCCTGAAAACGGCCGGCTGCAGCCTACTGGCCGTCGAGCCGAACTTGATTGATCTGTTGTGGCAAGAGCAACCGGCCATACCTCACAATCCGTTGCTGGCGCTCAGCACTAGCTTCGCCGGGTGCACGGTGGCGGAGAAACTGATCAGCGTGCGCTCGAAGTTGGCGGAGAAGCGAGCCTCGGTGCTGGTGGTGAGTGCGCTCGATGAGATCGCCTGGTTGCTGAACTTGCGCGGCACCGACATCGATTACAATCCCGTCTTCTTTGCGTACGTGATCGTCACGCCGGAGCAACTGCATTTGTTCATCGACCCGGTCCAGATCGTACCGCCCGTGCTGGAGCACTTCGGTGCGAACGGTGTCGAGGTGCAGGTACACGCATACGACGAGGTGCACACTTTGTTGAAACAGCTTGCCGAGGCGAGCTCGCAGCTCGTGTGGATCAGCTCTGGCTCGAGCTACGCCCTTACTGCGCTGATACCGGAGGAAAAGCGCTTTCACGACATCACGCCCATCCAGCTGATGAAAGCGGTCAAGAACGAGACGGAGGCGCAGGGCATGCGCGACTGCCACCGGCGGGACGGGGTCGCCCTGTGTCAGTACTTTGCCTGGCTCGAACGGACGCTCGCGGCCGGCGGTACGGTCGATGAGATTAGCGGTGCAACCCAGCTCGAGCATTTCCGATCCGTGCAGCAACACTACCAGGGCCTCAGCTTCACCACGATCAGCGCATCCGGACCGAATGGTTCGATCATCCATTACCATCCGCTACCCGAAACTAACCGGCCGATCACCGATCGCGAGCTGTACCTGTGCGATTCCGGTGCCCAGTACCTGTATGTATGGCCCACATCGGGGCAGTCCTCCGGCTCTCCACCACCACCCTCATTACTTACCGTCATTACATCATTCCCTCTCTCTCTCTTTGTGTAGCGACGGCACGACGGATGTAACGCGCACGATGCACTTTGGTACACCGACGGCCGAGGAGATTCGGGCGTTCACTTATGTGCTCAAGGGTCAGATCGCGCTCGGGACTGCTATCTTTCCGCGAAAGGTCAAGGGCCAGTTCCTCGACACGATCGCGCGCAAAGCCTTGTGGGATATCGGGCTCGACTATGGGCATGGTACCGGGCACGGCATAGGTCACTTTCTCAACGTACATGAGGGACCGATGGGCATCGGTATCCGGCTGATGCCGAACGATCCCGGGCTCGAAGAAAACATGTTCCTGTCGAACGGTAAGTGCGAGCGTTGGCCTCAGTTGCGTTAGATTCAAGTAATCCGTGCTCGTCTCTCTCTCTCCCTCTCTACTGCGTTTCTGGTTGTTCAGAACCGGGTTACTATAAAGATGGTCAGTTCGGCATTCGGATCGAGGACATCGTTCAGGTGATAACGGCGAACGTTGGAACCAACTTCGATGGGCGCGGGGCACTAGCCTTCAGTACCATCACCATGTGCCCGATCCAGACTCGCCTGATCGACGTCACCCTGCTGACACCGGCTGAACGCCAGCACATCAACAGCTACCACGAGCGGGTCCGCGATCAGCTGCTACCGTTGTTGCGTGAGGCGAACGATGCGGAGACGATCGCGTGGTTGCAGCGCGAAACAGAGCCGATCTAAAGGGCATAAAAACCTACCGTTACGGGCACCTCTTATCGGGGGGTAGGAGATTGTTGGGGGGTTTTGTCCGGTCGTCAACACATCGGCGCTTCTATGTTTCTTTCCTTCTTTAATTTTGAGTACCATACTCGATGCGCTTGCCGGTCTGTGTTTACTGCTGATGGTTTGATGAGCGAAACGCAACCGGGCCGAACGGGCCGCTACCAGCGCAAATAAATGGCCTTAATACTCTAGACATGGCGTACATCATTTAGCGAATGAGGCGCTTTTCTTCCTTTGCAGTCCAGTCGCCATCACCACCTCCTTACAGCATACCTTGAGATGTTGGAGGGTCCTGTTCGATTTGCTCTTGGACATCAACAGAGTATACCCTTCTCTCTTCCAAATAACAGACCCAGACACAGGAACACACGCATACACACTAAAGATCAACTTATTGGCTGTTGTTGGTTGTTGCAGTATCGATTTATTCTCGACTTTTGTCTCGATCGTCCTCGCGTAGATTTCCTGCTACCCACTCACTCCTTCTTCTCTTTCTATCTCTCTCTCTCTCTCTCTCTCTCTCTCTCTCTGTATCTCTTTCTATCTCGATTTTTAATAATATAAAGCTGCCCCATGTGTGCACTGAAGCAAAAAACGAAAAAAAAACAAAGCTCTGCGCTCTAGGGTAAATGCGAACATCCTTTGCGCCGCGCCTAGTACGTTCGAAGAAGCATTTTAGCTTATGTAAGGGGAGAAGGGGCGGGATGGGTGGTATCGGGTGCTCGGGGATGGGCTGGGATGCTGGGAGTGTTGGTGGTGATGATGGTATGTATGTGTATGTGTGTGTGTGTGTGTGTTTGTATAGGTAAGTGTGTGCCGTTTTCTGCACTTTGTCGTGTAGTTCAGGGTATCCCGTTTGTTTAGTTTTTCTTTTGTTTTTGCTGAAGCGCATTTCCTTCGCGCATAGAAACTAGGCCAAGGAGAAAAGGCTCACCAGTCCTCCCCACCATTTGGAGGCGTTTATGGTACATCGAAAAACAAAAGCACGCCGCTGCGCTTGCGCCTTTATTCATTCTACCGACATCTTGTGGTGATGATCGTTAAGATTAATCATTATAGTAGTAGTAGACATATGTATGACAATCAATGCTTGCTGCTGCCGCGTGTCAACTATTGTCTGTCAACTGCTGCCTGCTAGCTTGCCTTAAGATCCTAGTCCTTCTTTTCTTTCCTTTACTCGCATTCTCTCTTTGCTCTCTCTCTCTCTCTCTCTCTCTCTCTTTCTCTCTTTTTTTCTCTCTCTCTTTTGCTGCACAAATGTTTGAAAATAAATACGTGTCCTTATCGTGCTATAGGGTTTGCCCCGTCCATACGGGGTAGTAGTTAGTAAAGATTAGAAAAAAATAAATTCAAACCTATACGCCTAAGATGTACGCTAGCTGATACATTACATGGTTTTATGTTTGTCTGTGAATGTGTATGTATATGCATACATCTCTAAACATACAGAAAGATGTATTCATAATCATACGCACAGTATCGTGCATGGTGCATATATGCATATATATATATGCGCATCGTGTTCTACTGCACAACACCGATAAAAAAAGGTATGCAAGTATGCAGTTCATTAACAGTAAGTATAAATATTGTTTTCTCTCTAATACATTCTGTCGCACCGCGCACTCACTCAGCCAACCTAACCGAGCACCCCACCACCTCCTACCATTCACCTTCTTCTGCGTTTTGCAGTGCCCCTCTCTCCTCCCCCCCTGAGCTGATCTGACTAACTGATCGTCGCGGGCCACTAAAGTTGTTGGCCATCAAAAAACGGTCCTCCTCCGGCGGCCCAAGACCAAACGTACATATCCACAAACACGCCTACTCTATACGGGGAAAGAGCAATGGTAACGCGATGGCCAAAACGGAAGGAGGTTTTCGGGCAGGGATTGCATCAACATACAACACACGGGACCCTCTAACAGGTTGACTGGGTTTGAGAGCAGCCTGGAGCAACGCCACAAGCGAATAATACAAAGACCTGCCACTCCTGGCTGGTGCTGGAGGGCGTATGCTCTCGGATGCTACTTTAGAAGGAGGGCGATAGCTTAATGGGGGGAGGGGGGGGGGGGGGCTGGAGTGGGAGGATTATGCCGTTGTGCTTTGCTGCGCTGCTCTGGTCAATCCGCTCTCTCTAAGCCAAGCAAGCGAACGGTCCTGTAACTGGTAGCGAGAAGAGGAAGTGTGGATGTGCTATGAGGAGGAGGGAGGGGGGGGGGAGTGCAGTACGCGGAGCACTTTCTGGTATTTCCTTCCTGACTTTCTTTTTGTAGTAGTAGTAGTAGTAATAGTAGTAGTAGTAGTTGTTGTTGTAGTTGTTAATCCTTGTTTGCAATGTTCAAAATATAACTCGCTGCTGCTTGGCATGGAAGGCAAATGGAGCCAAAGAGGTGTGGTGCTTGCTAATACGAATTAAAGAAGAGACTGCTCCCCGCAGAAAAGGGAGCGATACAAATATGAGGGAAGGGGGGGAAGGGGTTGAGGGTGAAGGGGCAGAAGAGACAGCGGTTTCTAGGGAAGAAGGAAGGACCGTAGGTCAGTAGGGCTAGGCAAAACAGGAAGGAAATGGAACCAGGTGGCAGCTTTTTTGATCTGATTGAAAGATGCGATGGCTGCTGCAAGGGAAGGAAGGGATGGGAAGGAAAGGTGGAGAGGGAAGCGGGGTTAGAGGAAAGAATGGGATAGGGGGCTCAACTAAAGCCATATGGCACAAGGGTGTCCACACACATACACACATACAGACGCACATACACACACACACAGGCACACACGCACGTACGCCTGTAGTCGTCGGTGTTGCCGTGGCGTCGTGGTGTCGTCGTCACGCGTCTCGTCGTCACAATTACGTCAAGTTCAACTCTTGACATTCGCTTGCTGCTCCTTGGTCTGCTGCCGCTTTCGGTGATGGCGAGTTGGCCGACATGGGCAGCACTCATCCACCTGCTGCTGCTGCTGCTGTTGCTGCTGTTGCTGCTGCTGCTGCAAACCGGAACGCTTGGTACTTTGGGGTCGTGGGCACGGTGGTCGAGTGCCGCATCGCTTCCGGTTACAGTTCAGTTGGCCATCCTGGTGGTGGTGGTACGAGAACATTAGAAGTGGTCGTTAGTGACTGTTGTGAAAAGCTGAAGGAAAAGGGCAGCTAGCTCTGGAAACATTGGAAACGTACCTTGCAGCGGCACTTGATGCACTTCTCCTCGCCGTGCGTCGCCAGTATCGGATGGTACTCCTGGCCGTTCTCGTAGATCTGGTCCTCGTAGCGGCAGCCACCGTCTGCCAGGATGGTCTGCGGCGACCGGAGCGTCCCGATCGACGAGCCCGCCTCATCATGCAGCTCGTCCTTGCTTGCCGGTACCTTGCTACCGCTCGGACCTGGACTCTTCTTTTTCGACTCCTTCACCTGAAAGAAACGGGGAGGTTAATATTTGCTATCTGTGATATGTGATATGTGTCACTTTGGCCTTTGGCCCGGTGGAGTGGAGATCTTTACCTGTGGGCACACCTTGCAGCAAGCCTGCTTGTCCGGCCGGTACGCGACCTTATCGCTGCAGGCCAGCGGAGGGCAGGTGGCGCGCGCGCAGTTCACCTGCAGTGACTTGGGATCGCAGGAACAGACGGTACAGACCTCGAACCCGCTCGGGTGCAGATACGGATGCCAGTTGGAACCGGCCATGTGGAACTCATCGCCGAGCATGCAGCCACGCGGTTGTGACAGCAACTGCTCGCCACTGCTACTGCTACTGCTGCTGCTGCTGCTGCTGATGCTACCGTTGCCGATGCCACTCGCTAATACGTCGGTTTGATCCGGAGCGAAGTTCGTCGATGATCGGGTAACTGAAAGGCATAGAAAAAAGGGGTTAGGCTCGCTGCTCTGCTCTCTCTCTCTCTGTACTCCGAATCCCCAATGCTAGGTACTTACCGTTGCAGGAAGGACAGCAGTCGCCGCGCCGCTGAATAATGTCCTCGTTGCGGCAGCGCAGCGGTGGACAGCGGATCGGATCGCACTTGATGCGGCGCGCATCGCACGAGCACATGGTGCAGCTCTCGATGGTGCTGCGCCACGTCTCGCCATCGTCGTAGAACCGGTTCGCGTGGTAGCACTTGTTGTGGTCGACCGCCACCGTACCGGTCGGTAGATCGTTGGCCAGGAACGGATAGTTGTGCTGCTGGACCTCGTTATCGTGCGCGAGAATGGAGGGTCCGGCACCAGCCGACGCACCGCCACCAAAGCCCCCGACGCCACCCTGGACGGTGCAGTGGTGCGGGACGCGCGTCACCGAGCGCACCTTGGAGCGGAGCAGCGGTTCGGTCGAGGCGTTCGAGCGCACCTCCAGATAGATGACGCTCGTCTCGAGCTTGGCCAGATCGCGGGCCGGCAGCTCGAGCGCGAACCCCTCGAGCTGGTTACTGGCGAACTCCTCCAGCAGCCGGCGGCTGACCGGTGCGTTCGGTGCCTCCAGTGGCAGCTCCTCGAGGTACAGCTGCAGCGGGTGCAGTGCCGATGGGATGCCGGCGAGCGACAGATCGTAGTGCAGGTTGCACTCGTTATCGACCGCCATCCAGGCGAGCCCGAGCGCATGGCCACCGTGGGCGGCCGGTTCACCGTTGGCGGTGGCCGGCCGCTGCAGCAGCACCGGTGCCCCCGAATCGCGCGCATCTGCCACGTGCCGGGTGACGAATTTGCCGTGCAGCAGTGTGAGATTCTGTTCGTTGGCCACGCTCACCGTCATCTCGCCGGCGTACAGTGGTTCCAGCAGGCGTGGTCCCATCCGCTCGATCATACCACCGACCGTCAGCTCGGTCGTACCGGCCCCACCGTGGTGGCCCCGGTGTACGGTTAGCGTTTCGATTTCCGGCTTCCGCTTGGCACTATCGTCGAGCAGCGTAATGATCGGACCGTTACTGGAACCGGTGCCAGCACCAACGGCCAGCTGGTGTGTCTGCACGTGGTACACGAGGGCACCGTCCCGGTTCAGGTACATCCAGGCAAGCCCGGTCGCATCGGTGCGCAGCTCGGCACCGTGCGGTGTGAGCAGCGTCTGGAAGATTTCGCAGGCAACACGCGACCGCACCGGTCCGTGCAGCCGCAGGGCATCCGGGTTGCGGCGTGACTCGACCGTCAGGGCTAGCTTGCCACGCGTCAGCAGCCGCAGATCGCTCACCGTCACCGGCGAGGACAGCTCGATCACGTTCAGCTCGTGCGACGGTTTCCGGACACGCTGCACATCCTCCAGGATCACCTGGCGCCGATCGGTCGTCTCGAGGCGCACCACCAGCGGCACATCGCTCACCTCGTCCGGTGCAAACAGCCCGTTCAGCACGATCGTCAAGTGAATCGAGGAGGTCGCACCGCTGCTCGTCGACACGATTGCCGTCCCGCCCGCACCGCCCATCGACGACGATGACGATGATGATGATTGGCCGATTTCCGTACCCGGCAAAACGGCCGGTTCCAGCAGCGCACTAAACAGCTCGTGTGCCAGGGCCGGATACTTGGCAACCGGCCCTGCTATGGCCAGCTCGGTGACCGGTTGGGAACGGTTGCCGGCACCGGTACCGGTGCCGCCCCACAGCAACACCACGCTCACGAGCTCGTCGCGCAGCAGCCGACGGTACTCTCGGGGTACCCGGCGCCACACACCGCACACCTTGCCCGTCGTGTTCTGGTAGACGCTGAATCGGCCCGCATCGGCAGCGATCGCCAGCGTGTGCTCCTCGAGAATGTTACCGTTCGCGTGCACGAACTGGATGGCCCGGGGCCGCCCGGCACGCTCCGACACGTAGAAGCTGTAGTAGAGGTTCTTCTTGTGGAACGAGAAGCGACCGGTCGCGATCACGTTCTGCGGGTTGGCCGTGGCGTACTGTGCGTCATCGTCACCGCGCCGTAACAGCATCGCCGTCGTTCGTCCGGTCAGCAGTGCGGCGAAATCTGTAAACGGTGAGAGCGAGAGAGAACAATCGTTAACATAATCATCATCATCATCAACATCATCATGACGGTTCGGGTTGCGATACTTACGCTTGCTGCGTTCCTCCTCTTCCGGCATTGTCGCCTGAGGAAGATGATCCTGCGGTACATCCGGACCTGGTTTTTTTGTGTGTGGGAACAAAAATGAGAGAAAAAGAGAACAAAAAGAAAGAAAGGGTTAGAATTAGGGGCTCGAAGAATACCGCCTACCGCCCCCTGGTGCTGGCAATTTGCGTGAAATTCACTGTTCGCATCACACACCACACACGCACACGCAGACCCATAAACGCAGAGATTGGAGTGATATTCGCTGTGTGTTGTTTTCGCTGGTGTCAACGACACCAACGGGGGGGAGGGGGCGCGCGATGCGCCCTTATCGATCGATGATCATTAGCTCCCGCCCAGGTCACTCACACACACCGCACCACACGGGGCCGAGTATGAGATTCGAGTAGCCCGCCGTAGGACTGGACTGGATTTGCCACCCCCTTCCCCCCATCCCTTCCCATCTCCCTTTGTAGAGGGTCACACACTAGCCACTAGCCTAAGCCCTTTATGCTGTTCGCGAATCAGAGTGTGTGTGTGTCCGTGTGCTGCGGAGAGCGAGATAGCACGTGTGGTGTCTGGTGGGGGGAGGGTGCAAAAAAGGGGGTGGAAGGTTTGCATTAAGGGCAGCCCGCCCTACTACAACCCCCTCGCGCGCGCCTTGCCGGGGCCTTTACTCGGATGTTTTGGAAGTCAAAAGAGGGGGAAGGGGGTGGGGGCGGTAACAACACCCTCTTTCACTCCCTCCTCTCACTCTCTCTCTCTCTCTCCCTCTCTCTCGCTTCCTCCCTTTCCCCCTCCCGAGGTCTGGAGCCAGCGCAGCGTTCGAGGGTTTTCTGTCATTTTATCTGCTTATCTGCGCGCGAAGCGAAGAGTCAAGAGTAGGAGAGAGCGAGAGAGAGAGAGCTCACACCTACAGTCGCCGCGTCGCGTCGCGTCACGCGATGGTGTGTTGTGTGACACCGGCTACCGGCGCCTCAGACCGGAGCTCACTGTCCACCAGCCACCGGCCACCAGCCAGCACCACCTTGCCATCCCCCACCAGCCTGGTTGGTGGGGGGGTTGACTCCTGGTTTAGCAAAACAAACAAACGGCGAGCGATACACGGTTATACAACGCCAACAACGAACGTTGGAGCCGGTGGCGACGGCGAAGGTGGCGCCAGCGGCAGCGCCAGCGCCGTCGGACCGGCCACTTATTTTATTGCCCCTCCATTCAGCTCCATTGTTACTTCCTTGAACACCGATCGTTCCCCGGGGCTGGGGTTAGCGGCAGAACAAGGGGGGGTGTCCCCGCTGATAGAGTGCGAGACACACACACACACACACTCACATGTTCACTCAGAGGCGTGCGCGTAAACGCACCCAGCGCGCCATGTGCCAAAATGATAAGCAGCGCGCCGCGTTGTACGCGCCCCGGGCCGCTGGTCAACCGTCAACAACCGTCAACAATCAGCGAGAACGCAGCGGCAACAACAACCAACCAGCCAGCCAGCCATCATCAACCCTCACCACTACCGCGCACCACCCGCCGTCTTTCAATTTGCTGCAGCGAGACGACGCGGGCGCCAAGAACCGCAAGGCATCTATAATAGGGGAGGGGGGAGGGGGGGGGGGGGCAGGCAGCGCCGAGAGCCGCGCGATTATGGAAGGGGGTGACGGCAGTGGTGGTGACGATGGCGGCACAACAACAAATCGGTCGAGGTCACGACGACGACGACGACGGCGACGGTGGCTCCAACTGGCGCCACCGCGGAATCGCGGCGCGAGCGCCCGCCCGCCTCTCATATACACACTCTCTCTCTCTCTCTCTCTCTCGCCTGAACGATCTTCGCCATCCTGCACCCCCTCCCCACAGGCCCTACGGTGCGGGCTGATTACATAAGAAGTGGTTCGCCAAAAAGGCGGAAGAGCTTGGCAGACGCGTGTTATCACCCTTCACCCACCCGGTCCTAGGGGCACCAAGGGAGGGGGGGGGGAGGCATGCAGGTAGTAGAGTGCGTGTGGGCGTCCCCGTAACCGAGGTCCAGGCCGAGACTCTCTCTCTCTCTCTCGCTCTCTCAGCGATCAGCGATCGCGTTGATCCTGCGCGCTTAACAGGGCCGAGGGCAGGGGGAGGGGGGCTCTCTTACTCTAGGTGTCTTTCTTCTGCTCTCTCTCTCTCTCGCGCTTGTGCGCTGTGTGAGATATGTGTGACGCGGAGCAACCGTCTCGCGCCTCGCGCCACTGTCTGCGCTCCGAAGTGGCGCCTCCGAAAACACCTTGCACCGTCGCTTCAACGACGGCGCCTTCAACGACGACGACGACCGGTGATGATAACGTTGCCGATTCTCCCGCGCACACACACGCGCGCGCGAGAGCGAGAAACAGAGAGAAAAGGGAGGAAAAAAAAGGGGGAAAGAGCGATTCGCAGGTTGGCGGCGTGTAATGAAGAGCCATTCGCGTAAGGTGGCCTTCCGCAGGCTTCCGAAAACACACCGCAGCAGCAGCAGCCACCCCCACCACCCCGGGATCCCACTAAAGCACTCTTTAAGGGTGTGCGACCAACGAGAGTGCACAAAAAAGAGAGAAAGATGAAGAGAGAAACGACGATAAGACAGAAGCGTAAGCGAACTGACGGTCGGTGGACAGTGTGTGTGTGTATTGGGTCTAAAAAACACATCAGGCGCGATCGAGTTAACACACAGCGGTGGCAGGCGCCACCGCGCCTTACTATCCCCGCGTGGTGACCGGTGGCCGGCGGCCGGCGACCGGTGGTGGCCCAAATTCGCGGGCCGTGCGCGCGATGAGAGAGAGAGAGAGAAAGAGAGAGAGAGGGGAGAGATCGTAAGGCGTCAAGACACCACCACCACCACCACCCCAAAAACGATATAGCACCGATACAGCACACCGATGACGTAGGCGCTGCGCCGTGCTGCGAGATGATTTGGCCTGTCGCTACCCCCTCTCCCCCCTGCCATCAACCGCCACCCAAGGCACCACCACCACCACCACCAGCATAGCGCACACGTCGCTTGCTTCAATTGCGATCTACTCTGCTCTGCTCTCTAGCTCTATCTTCCGTGTGTGTGCGAACGCTCCTTCCCAAACACGGCTTTTGCGCCTGGACGAATGACGTGCACTCACCGGGGCACCCCACACCCCACTCAACACCTTCGTTTGTTTGCATTTCGTGTAGCTGCTTTGTTGTAAACCCTTAAAAACAAAAGCAGTAGAAAAAGGGAGCCTCACCGACGTATGGTGAGCTGTTTCGTTTCGATTTCTCACCTTCGCTTCTCACTAGACTAACGCTCAGGCTCATCATCCCTGGCTCATCTCGGGCTCATGTTATCTCATCAATCAAAACAGGCTCGGTGCGTGCGCGCGCGATCGAAAGGAGCACGCTTGGAGGTTTTAAGGTGAGCAGATATTCTAGCGGATGGTCGGTACTTACTTTGCGGGTCTCCCGGACAGGACTTGCAGCATCTTCCTGGCAGCAGGATCGGATCGTCGCAGGTTGGCTTCGGGCACTCGTTCTTGATGTTCCGGCACTGTACCCGCCCGACGACGCGTCGCTTCTTCTGGAACTGTGTGTGAGTGTGTGTACGAGAGGGATCAATTAGTGTGAATGAATATGTGTCTCTTTTCGCTCCAAGTGGGGAACACTTACCGGAACGCATTCGCACATGATGCAGTACATCACGCCGAACGGTGGGCCCAGATCGGCGAACCAGGTCGTATGCAGCTCGCGTATCGTCTTGCCAAACTGACACTCTGTTGTTGTGTGTGTTTGCGGGGGCGCGCCGAGAAGAGAAAGCCCGCCGAAAGCCGAAGAAAAGGAAGAAAAAGAAAAAGAAGAGATGTTAATATGTGAAGGAAATTATGAATCAAAAAACCAGCAGAAAGCAGAAACGAAGAAATCGAATCGCCGCCTACAACTGTATAAGCGCTACAAGATGGCACTGGCGCGCGGGGGCCCGCGCTCGTGCGCTTGTGCGACCCATGCCCGTGCCCGTACCCGTGCCTGCGCCGCTAACGCCCGCATTCACCGCGATACGATATGGCGTGTGCGATCTATGAAAATGAAACCAGAGCTAACGAAGGACCAACACCAACGGAAACGGGAAGGGATGGGTAAGAAGCGGTAGAGGCGGGAGAAGGGGGGAGCGTAGAAGCCAGCAACGCACCCACGCAGCCCCACTCGGTTTCAGGTTGAAGGATTGCGTTGGTTGCTGCTGCTTCGGGGGGTTGCATTAGAAAACGAATAAATAGTGAAAAGCAAAAATGGCAATCAAACAGAAGAAATACACGCAAGAAAGCGCGGGAGAGAGAAAGAGAGGGAGAGAGAGAGAGAGAGAGAGAGAGAGAGAGAGAGAGAGAGAGAGAAAGAGAGAGAGAGAGACTGAAACGGGAGGCCAAGAGAGACAAAGACAGAACGGTTGGAGATAAAATAGCAACAGAACGGCTCAAAAAGAAGAATAAATGATACAAAGAGAGACAGACAGAGAGAGAGGGAAAGAGCAAAAAAAAGTCTAAAGAGGGAGCAGCAAAAGAGTGAGGAAAGGGGAGGGTAACAAAAGGACATAAAATGTAAACACAGCAACAGCAACAGAAACATACACACACCGAGCGAGAGGAGGCCAGTAGACGATAATAATAATAATAATAATAAAAATAATAATAATAATAATAATAATAATAAAAAAACAACAACCGTAAAGCCAACAACCAAACCGACCAAACCGATTAGTTAACAACTGGCGCCACCAATTTGGTCTGGCCCCTCTGAGTGCTGCTGCTGATGCCCCGAAGGTGCTCTGGAGAGGCAGCGCTGAAGAGCTTTTTTGCACTCGGATCGCCACGCCGCTCGACCGGCTCTCTCTCTCTCTCTTTCTCACGCGGTTACTTGTGCGGTGCAATGGTGTGGTGGTCCGGCAGCAAGGGTGGGAGTGAGAAGGGGAGGGGGTGCAGGGGCAGGGGTAGATTGGCTCGCCGGCTTCGCGCGTTCGTGCCCGTTTCGCTTTACACGCGCTGGTACGCTGATGGGTACGTGTGTGTGTGTGTGTGTGTGTGTGTACGTTGGTGCGTGCGCGTGTGTGGTACAGCAACGGCGTCGGCGGCGGCGGCGGCGGTGGCGGTGCGAAAGAGGCTTTTAAAAAGGAGTTTATGACGCGCGGGTTGTATAACTGGATTTTTTGGACCTCCCGCCACCCCCTTCTCCCCCTCCCCCCTCCCCCAGGCCTCCTCTCTTCTCGGTCTTTGCCTTCTCTTCCTTCTTCTAGCTAGATCTCGGATTCGACTGCGCCGACGCTGCCCGATTGCTTGTGAGCAGTGAGCCAAGAGGAACAGAGCTTTACTTCCGGCTGTCGACCGTTTGTCATCATCGCAGACGGGTGTGTGTATGTGTGTTTGTGTGTAAGTATGTAAGTTTGCTAAAGGACGGCTTATGTGTATAACCGTGCGCGGATTGAACGGTTTAGTTCTCCTACGACAACCTGGTGATACTACCACAACCCCTCCGTTAGAGATAAGGAACGGAAGTTCATGTGGTAGGGGAGGGGACAAGTCCAAGTCGCGGGACGCTTCTCATCCGGTGGACGACGGACGGACGGTGCGATGCGTTATGCAAGAGCAAAAAACACCCAAAAAAAACTCAGCTGTCGAGAATAGCTAAAAATGCTCTCCGCATCCACCGAGAACGGCCCGGAAAAGACGCCCCACCACCCACCCCCTCCTCCCGCAGCGGATCCGCCGGTTGTTTTTCACCAGTTACACACACACACACACACACACGCGAAATCTCTGACAGACAGACAGCATACATAGAGGCAGCAGTGTACTGCATCCCGTCGTCGCTCCTGCTAACCTCCCCCTACCCCCGTCCCCTCCCGGGAATGATGATGTAACTCCCCCCCTCCCCCCGCCACGATGTTAGGAGGGCCACCCCTTTTCAAGGGAGGGGGCGGAGGGGGTGTTGCGTTTCAGCATTCGCGGAGGTAAGTAGATGAATGGTTTTCAATTTCAGCTTCCGGTACGCGTGTGTGTGTGTGTGTGTTTTTTTTTTGTCCTCCCCTCTCCCTCTCTCTCTTCTGTCGCCCTCTTCGCCTTCATACGCAACGATCTTGCCGCGTTGCCGCCGACGCCGACGCGCGGATCGGATCGCTGCTCACGGGGAGTGTCAGAGATCAAGGTCAATGGCGAAGTCGCGTGACGCAGCAGCAGCCGCAAAACAGCAGCCACTGGGGTAGGTCTCACACTTTGGCTGCCCTCCCTCCTCCTCCGCCAACCTCCCTAACAAGAAGGGTCCAAAATTGTACACACACACACACACACACACACACACAGACAAGCGCGCACGATTGTGAGTTGCGTCGGTGGCGCCAAAGGTGTGCCCGCGCTCGTGCGCCGCCATCTGACAAGTTCTAGAGGCGCTGATGTGCTGCTGCTGTTGCTGCTCCTTCGGTCTCTCATCACTCTCTCTCTCTCTCTCTCTCTCTCTCTCTCTCTCTCTCTCTCTCTGCCTGCGCTTAGCAACCTCCACCCATCCATCCTCATACAAATTTTTGAGCAAAAAAACGAAAAAACGGTTTGATGGATGACGAGGAGGACGAGAGCAAGTAGGGGATGACCAACGGAAGGGGGGGGGGGGGGGGGGGTTGCAACAACGGGGGGGCGGCAAAGCCGTAGACGTAAGCGCGACGACGTACGACAACTGGCGACAGGCGTCACAGCCCGGCCCGGCTCGGCCGGAGAAGGTAGCGGTTAGGCTGTTAGGCAGAGGTGGACACACACACACACACACACAGCCGGACAGATCGGATACCACCCTTAGCTGAATGCGTCCTTTGCGTTTTCTCAAGTTTCTCACTTCCATGATTCACCACCAACTGGCCAGCGAGCCAGCCAGCTCGAGCTCTCGCCAATGCTCGCTGCTTCATTCATCAGAAACCATCCACCAGCACCCCCACCCCCATCCCCCTCCCTCATCCGAATCTGTCATCGCAGACAGAGCGCAAGAGCGAGCGCGCTAGATGACGACGTCGACGACGACGACGACGGCGACGACGGCGAGACATTCCTTCACACACCACGGGGCCCCCCTCCGCCACCATCGCACCCCTCCATCCTACCCCCTTGCCATTGCCTCTTCGCGAACAATGACTCCCGGGAGAGGTGAGTGTGCGAGTAAATCACCGCGCGAGGCACCAACCAAACCCCCGGGCACCATCTGGGGCCGTAGTTACATTACACCCCCACCCCCCCGTCACTCCTGCTGCCCATTCCACCTTCCCTCCCCTCGATTCCCTCGCTCAATCGCGTTGCCAATTGCCAGCCAGTTGAACCAATTCAAACTTCTAATCGACGCCAAGAACGCCATAAGCTCTCCAGGCCTCTTGGCTCCAGCAAGTCTCAAGTGGCAGCAGCAGCAGCGATCGATCGAACAACCGCCACCATCTGACCTGGGCACACACACACACACTCTTTCGTATTGCGGGTCTCTCTATCTCTCTCTCTTTCTCTCTCGCGCGCTCTCTTTTCTCTAGATCTAGATCTCTGCGTCTCTAGATGCTGACGAGATCGAGGGTGCTGCTCGATGGCTCGTCGATGTCCAAGACAAGAGCCGAGACCGTGAGCTGTGAGCTGAGCTGAGATGCTGAGTCAGCAATCGAGCGCGGGATCACGCGGCATCATTAGACACAATTGGGGGTGCAACGATGTGTGTGTGTGTGTGTGTGTGTGTGTGTGGGAAGGAGAAGGCATGCAGCCGTCGTTTAATTAATTGATTCCATAGCGCATTTCGCATGAGCATCCACCTTCCACCCCCCACCCCCAAACACCAACCCTTCTTCTTTCGGCTTTTGGGCCCGAGATCGGGCAAAACGGGCGGGCGGTCGGGCGCTACGCCTACGAGACACCCCCGGTGGGCCATTCCTGGAGCTTGGACACAGCAGCAGCAGCAGCAACAGCATCTTCTTCTTCCTCTTTCTTTTTTTTTTTTGGGGGGCTTTTTTTGGCTCAATAAATGGGGGGATGAACTCATCCAGGGGCCACACACACACACACATACTAGCCGCCGAAGAACGAAATTTTGGAGAAAACTTTTGGGCACTGCAATCGACGCAAGAGTAGAGGTAGGGGGTGCAATAGTAGCAGAAGCAGCAGCAGCACCACCACCACCATTACCCACCATATCCGTCGTTGGATGATCACCATCATCATGATCTTCATCGGCGCTCCAAGTAGTTGTTTTTTTTCGTCCTAAATCAACGTTTGACGTTGGCACGCGCGCGCTCCAATTCGCGGGGCAGGGTGGCCCGGGTGTTAATGGCCGAATAATCGGCCGAAACCACCACCACCATCCCCCTGCCCCGCCCTCCTTCTTCAAATGATCATCCCTCATCTGCTCGTAAGGCGTGTGTCGCAGCAGCAGCAGCAGCAGCAGCAAGGGAATGAAACGCGCGGTCGCCGCCCCATCTGTCTTCCTGGCGCCCTGCCCTGCACCACCTCCCTCGCTGCATCATAAAACTACCCCCAACCCCCCCCCCCCCCCCCCCGTTTTCCCTGGATTCTCGGTGGAAGTTGCAGGCGGATGAAGGTCGAACACGGTCGACCGCATCACCGAAGAGACGAGGAAGACGCCCACTCAGCCACCCACCCGCACCCGCACACACACACACACACCTGACGGTCGTATATCATGCCACCCCTTTTTTGTCTCCTTCTCCTCTTCGATCTTTTTCGGCGAACAATTCCACAATCCTATGTGGCACACACTCATCCATCAGAATATATATACACACACACGCGCGTACTCTCCTCCCCCTCCCCCTTCTCCCTCTCTTCTGCTATTCCTCGGTTCGCTAATTAGATGGCGAAATGATGGTGGGTTCGAGATCGAGCGACGGTCAGCGATTTTGATGGCAACCAATGACCCCCTTCTTTTTGGTGGTGGAGAGGAAGGCAGGGAAGGGGGGAAGGGGGTAATGGAATGGAATGGGGAGTATGCACACAGTATGCACCACGCGCCGTCCCCGTCGCATCGTCTGCATCGCTGGAAGAGTAACACCAGTTCCAGGTGTTCCAGGGGGAGTGGAGAAAGGGTTGAAGGACCGCGGGATAGGGTGCTCCAAAGGAACGTAAACGAGCAGCGTTTGCGCCGCCAGCATGTCTGGCATTGCACCGATCCATCAAAGCAGCGCTTCCGGTGGTGGTGGGCCCTGATTCGATCACCCCCTCCCCTTCCCTTGTAGTCAAGGGTGGGAAGGGAGGGGTGCGAGTGTTGTATGATGATATCGACCGCGGCCACGCCGCCGCCGGCCGGCAAACATCACAGACAGGCATCTCAGACCAAACATTATGCCTATCAGAACCGTCAACCCCTGTTTTCCATCCCTCTGCTACCCTCCCTTGGCCGAAATCGACCGCTTGGACGAGACGAGACGAGATTACAATATTTGGATGGGACACACCACACCACACCTCGGTAAATGGTGTGTGTAGTGGCGGTGCTTGAGAACCCTTTGCCCCGTATTTCCTCCCCCCCCCCCTTACACCCCTCTTCCCTTCTTCATCTTTTTTCTTTACCAGCGGCACCAGCGGTAGAAAGAAGAACGAGAAGAGAAAGAAGTGTTGGGATGCCGGTCCATCATAAATCAAGACTTTCTCCTGCCGGTCCTCCGGCCAATCGGAAGGAGAGAGAGAGAGAGAGAGAGAGAGAGAGAGAGAGAGAGAGAAAAAAAAGAAAAAAAGAGAGCGAGGAAGGAGGGAGGGAGGTCGTTGACAGTTCGGTAAACATCATCGCGCCATCGCTCTGTTTACGTTTCGGGCAATCAACCGCCCGAGACCACCGCCCGGCGAGGACCGCCCGTCCATCCCCCCTTCCCATCCCCCTCTCAAAAAAGGAGGAAGCACCGGGAATTGCCGTGCGTGTGTGTGTGTGGGGCGTCTGGCGTCTGGGCCGTCGGCCAGCTAGGAACTCCCAGAGACACACTGTCTGGCTCGCTACGCAGGTAAGGGGTAGGGGGACAATTAGTAGACAGGGAGGAAGGAGGAGGAGCAATAAAGGAGGAAGGTAAAGGAAGGTGGAAGTTCTTCTGGAGGCGTTCTCGGAGTTCTCGCGGCGACGACCGGATCGATCGTGATCGAGAGCCAGGGAGCTTATTTCTCTCTCTCTGTGTATGTAAGTGTGTGTGTGTGAGAGGAAGAGAGAGAGAACGGTACCGAAATGGGGCCAGGATATGCATATGTCTTCGGTTCCTCTGAAGTACTAGCTGAGGCCTCTGGAGAAAATGCACCCCCTTCCCCTAACAATCCGCGCACCCCCATCCCGGGAGGGAGTTGATCAAATCGAGCGCTGGTGAAATATTGGAAACCGGCCAGCTCCATGATCCAGAGGCTGCTGCTCACTCGAAACGGTCTCTCTCTCTCTCTCTCTCTCTCTCTCTCTCTCTCTCTCTCTCTCTCTCTCCCTTTCTCACTGGTGCTAAAAGGGCGACACAGAACCGATTATTCCGCATCATTCCGTGCGACCAATACCCACAACAACAACAACAACCCAAGCCGAGAACCGAGACCAGCACCGCCGCCGGGCACGGCACGGCGCGAGAAAAAAGAGAATCCCCCCTCCACACCCCAACCCCCCCCCCCCCTCCCCTTCTCTACGCTACGCAGAACGTGCAACAATGCGTGTGAAAAGCCGAAAGATGCGCGGACTGCGCGGCGTGCGCGAGACCGACCGACCGGCCGACCGAACGAACGAACGAACGATCGTGTGGTATGCAGTAGAACCACTTTCCTGTAAGTACACCCCTCCCTCCCCGCGCCCTGATGAAGATGATGATGAGCCACAAGCTGCTGCTGCTGCTGCTGCCGCCTGAGCTGCATACTGAAGAGTGCGCAAAACGCAAACCGCATTGCGTGCATGCGTCTGTATGCGTGTGTGTGTGTGTGTTTGGATGCGTATAATGACGGTTTCATGTTCTTGCGCCCTCACTCACTCACTCAGTCACGGCGAAGGGGGGCAGCAGAAGAACAGGACACGTCTCCGGGCACACCGATAAGCGACAAGAAAGATCGATTAAGCACCGGACGCACACACGCACATACACGTTGATGCCACACCGTAAGGAGAGGGAGCACAGGACAGCACAAAACACAACCTGGAGTAAGTAGTCCTGGAGGCCGCCTTCTTGGCGATGGATGCTGCAACAGCAAGAGAGAGAGAGAGCGAAAGAGAGAGAGAAGGCGCACCTGCACCACTTGCACTGCATCCCCCCTTCCCCCTTCCTCCCCTTCTGTGAACTATTCCGCGACGCAAAAATAGCTCCTCCACACACACACACATACACGCAGCGTGAGCGCGAAGCGAAGTATGAATGGAACGAGCGCCTGGCCGGCCGCCGGAAGGCTGATGCGGAACAGCTGATCCCTAGCAGGCTCCTCTCGCATGATATGGTGGCGCCTCATCAACATTAACATCAACGGCAACAACAATTAAAAGCAGTAAACGCAACTGCCGCGTAATAGTGCAATTGTGTGAAAAAGTCCCTAAGCACCTGGACACACACACACATGGGAGGATGCTGATGCGTTGCGGACGTCGTGAAGGGGCGTAAAAGGCTCCCCGAGCGTCATCTTCTACGACGAGGACGATGTCTTGTGCAAAAAAAGCAAACAAAAAATGTAAAAAAATAGAAGAGAGCGAAAAAAAAGGGGAAGGGGGAGGAAAACAAACGGGAGCAGCGGGTAGTACCAGGGGGACGGCGACGGCGAAGGCGAGAGCGCGCGCGTCTCGCGCGGCGACTTCGCCTATAAATAGTCGCGTCACTTACGCGGCGTCTCGGCGCAATACGTGCGCTGGCTCCTTCCACCTACCCCCTTCACCCCTTATCTCTCTCACTCTGTCTCTCTCTTGCTCTCTGTCGCTTGGGGTCTGTTGCTGCATCGCAACCGCAACCGCCACCCACCCACCCTGACCACTTGGTGTAAGGACGAGCCCGGGGGGTGGGCAGGTGAAAAATGGTTTTGTCGTCTGCAAACCCCCTGGGGGGGGGGGGGGTGCGGGGGATGCGGGGGTGTCGGACTACCCTACATACCCCTGCCTGCTACTAGCACACACGCTAGAGCACACAGAAGACAGCCGTGGCTGCAGCGGCTAGGGACGCACGGTATTAGCAACAATCGCACAGCGCTCCCGGTGCGTACACACACACACACACACACACCAGCATACTCCAAAAAGGGTGCGCGCGCGCTCGCGCATCGTCATCGTCCCTTCGTTCTGGAGGTCCGCGCCAGCGCCAGCTTTTATTCCTCGCGTGAGAAACGAGTGGCTGGCTGGCTGGCTGGCTGGTCGACTGAGGGCGGCACATTCCTGAGGGTGGCGGCGGCGCACACTCGACGACAACGACAAGGGGGTCATTGACCTCCCGACCCCGTGCGAAACGTGTACCCGGCGTGTTGATGCGCCGGTGTGTGTGCGCCGAGCTGTCGAGCGAGGTTTTGGGGGTAGGGGGATGAGCGTGTCTGCAACCCTGCACCCCCATTCCTCCCTTTCGCCAATCACTACCCTCGCTAGTGAGATATACAATATCATACATACCGTCATACATCGACTGCCCTGGAATCCCAGGTGTCAGATGCCACCGGCTATGCAACAACAACAACAACAAGTGACAACAACAACAACAAGAGCAACAACTTTCTGGGGTGCGCGCTGACGTCACGATCGCGATCGCGCGTCGCGCGTCGAGTACGTCGAGTGTCCAGTTACCCGGTGGCGGTGCGTTTTCTTGCTGACCCAGGCTCGGGCCCCCTCCCGCTGGCCGTGCGCACTGCGCAGTTACACCTCCCCCCGCCAGCGCACCCCTCACACCCTTCACCATTTGGTCGCAAAAAAAACCCCGAAAAGAGCCACGGGGGAGTGGAGGTGGTTCGAGCAGAGGGAAACACCAATCACCTACCGTATCCGGATGGTGTGATCCGGCTTGCATCCGGTGCACCGAGTTCTCGGAAGCAGCAAGCAGGAAGCCGAAGAGAAAAAGTCCAGGAACAATCACGTACCGGAATAATAATGCCCGGATGAAGGACCTCCTCTGGAGGTCGATCGATCGATCGGTGTGCATCCCTGATCCTTGGCACGCAGGTGTGTGTGTGTGTGGGATGCGTGAGAATGAATTAATTCGGGGGTTTGGCCTGGGTGTCCCGGGGGGGACCATAACAGCTAAGATGCTAACAGTCGTTGGCGGTGTCGTTTTTGTCGCCTTGGTGGCTACTGCTGCACACACACACACACACACACACACACACACACGGGCGTGCGCTCAGGCACACCTGGGGATTGATGAGGTCCCTACCACACACACACACACACACACACAAACACACACCTCTCAAACGTACGCACCCTCTCAATATAGGGGTGCTATTCCTCTACCTTCATTTCTCCTGCACACACACACACACACACACGCGGTATACGGATTTTTGGGAATTCCAGAATGAATCTGTTGCCATCTCGTTCTCGCACGTACGTACGTCTCGGTCAATACGGGGACGACTTCTGTGCGTTTGTGTGTGTGTGTGTGTGTGCGCAGGGTCTGTCTGCCTGTCTGTCTACCTTGTGGCTGAATCACATCTGTGGCTTTGGTGCACCACCCGGGGGCCAGGTAGAGCCCGGGAACCAGGGCCGACAATAGGGCGAAGGGCTCGAGGCTCGAGGCTCGTCCTGTTTTTCCCCGAAGGACTCTAGCGCGCACGGGGGCAGGGCAGAGGAAGGGGAAGGGCAAAAACGTGTCAAAAGTGGGACGGCGCAGTTTGTCTAGAGGTATATGTGCATACCATATATATATAAATGTATACCCCCGGGGACCCCTTGTGGTGCTTATCATGACCTCCTACATCAAACAACTCCTCCGGACCCTTTTTTTTTTTCTTCATGGTAGCGCTCAGCGCTCAACGGCCACGATGACAAATGCGTTCACGGGCAGGCCCCCGGTCCCGGTCCCGGACCCGAAACCCCGGGCCACAGGTATGGAAGGAAGGACACCCGTGCCCACGAACGGCTGACGGCGAACACCTCCTCCAGAGATTCTTTCCTCCTTTTGCTCCCCGGATGCCGCGTGAGGTCGAACACACGCACACACACACATCCGACACACCTCCGGTGGTTGTTTTTTGGCCGGAACAACAGCCGGATTTAGCGCTCTCTCGCTCTCTGTCTCTCTCTCTCCTCTCTCTACAATCGGTGGTATCTATTTCCACGATCGCTCGTTCTTCTCCTTCGCCGCACGCCATGTCTCTCTACCATAGCGGCTTCATATCCCCGTAAGGATCTTCCTAAATCCGTGCTTTGTTTGCAATGCAGTGCAGTGCGCGTTACAGCGTTTGTGTGTGTGTGTGTGTGTGTGTTTTTCGGTTTTAAAGCCGGGCTTTATTCCTCGCACCGTCGCACTTCCGCTCCCTTCCAAAATATGGACACACACACACACACACACACCCCAGGGGACAGGGTGAGGATCTTGTGCCGCAGAAGCAGCAGAAAAAGAGAAGCAAGTAGAGCTATAGCTAGCTAGCTTTACAAACAACACAACACAAACGGGGCAAGACGGGAAAAAGGGAAAAAGGGGACAAGCAAGACGCGTCACGTCCCGTCAACGATCTTCCCGGGAGGTGAGGAAGGTTGCACTAATTACGCATTTACGTGGGCCGCAATGTCCGGTGGTGCCGCACCGCATCGTCCTGGTGTGTTCCGCGTTTGTGTTCCTTCCACTGTATGTTCCATTGATCTTTTCTTCTACTTTTTCTTCGTTTCGCTTGTCCTTTCTCCCTTTTCTTTACTTGCCCTTTGGTTCTTCCTCTACTTCTATTTCTCTCGAGCCAGCTTCTTCTTTTACTTCTTCGTTTGTTTCTTCTTCTTGTAGGTCTGAGAGACTCTGAGAGCACACTGAGCTAGAGGAGAGCGTAATCGTCTAACCTCTCTAGCGATGAAGAGGGAGGGGGATGAGGGTGGAAAACAGCTTAATCAAGCAGAAAGAGCGCTACCTGCGCGAGCATACTGCATACTACTACTGCTACTACTACTACCACTACTACTACTATCACTACTACTACCGCTAGTAATAGTGAGGAGTTCTCGGGGCTACTGGGGGCTCGCCGATCCACACCCGATCGTCTGGGTGCAATATTGTTGCGCGCGCGTCGGGCCTTACCCCTCTCCCTTGCCACTCCCTTGCCTCCCACTATTTGTCTGTCCCCGAGACACACACACACGGATCACACGATCTTCCGCCAGCCAATGGACCTACACAGCCAGGACACGATGACGATGGCACAGGGGGCGAAAATAGATATCTCGTGATCGGCAGCTGACGGCAGCCCGCCAGCCAGCCTGCCAGCCACCCAGCCCGCCAGTCCGATCCCTTTTTAAGCCATCCCGTTAGTACACACCCACGCGAACTAATTTGAGGTAAGGGTTTTTGGGGGGCGGGTGTGTCATTATGCGCACGCACCAAAATCATCCCTCACCCCCTCATTTGGAAGGGTTGTCTGCAGGCGATCAGGTCCTCAGGTCCAGGGTCCAAGGATCTCCACGTCTTCTGCGACGTGAACGGCTACTACTACTACTACTATTACTACTAGTGTACCGGGTCTTTCTGTTAGGGGGTTCATAAAAAGGGGGTGCTGCGTACCTGCGGGCCTGTTGCGGCGTGTTCCTTCGTCCTCGATCAGTAGCGGATGGCGACGGGCGGCCACCGTGCGTGGCCCAGTGCCACCGCCACCACCGATCACCAGCAACAGCAACGTCACCGCCAGTGTCAACCGCCACCACCATCCCACCACGCACACTGCCGGGGCGATATATTTAGCCATTGTTTCTCTGCCCGTCGACGTCGACGTCGTAGTTCACACACACCGGGGGCACACTATCTACTCGATCCTCCGATAGATCTGCTTCTGGCGTGCGTGACTGACCGCTGTGATGGCTGGCTGCTACTTCTTCTCCTTCCTCTTCGTCTGCTACACTGACTTCTTTCACTCGCGCGTCGGGGTCTCCTCCTTCGAATGGGGAGACCGCCGGAGCCACACGCACACACACACAGGGATCTACTCACGGCCGCGTGTCCTTAGTCGCACGGCACAGACACCTCACCTCACCTCACCGAACTCAAACACTGACTAACGCACGCCCTCGCGCACACACACACAAACACGTTCTGATTTGCACGAATCCTTCACTGCAGGAGCCTATAGGCCTTCTCGCGATTGCCTTGCGTTTTTTGCGAGGATCATTGGATTCGCGGCGAACGGCGAACCGCCTTGGCCGTGGCTCGACCACACACGGGTGCAACTACACAGACACACACACACGCACAGCAACCTGGCTTGACACTTGGCACGCACCAGGCAAACCACTTATAGGGAGGTAGTGCTGCAAGTACTGCCTATACACTAGAGTGCGCACTGCGGAGCCACAGGCACAGGCACAGGCAGACCGAGAGAGGTTTTGATTGTTGACGCTTGGCGCTGCTTGCTTGGCTGCGCCTTTTTGCTTGAAGCGGTTGCCTGGCTGGTTGCCGGCCGGTTGATTTGCAGAATCCTGGGACCTTGGGAGAACACCACCACCAGCTCGAGTCCTCGCAAAGGCTGGAACTCTGGTATGGCGGGGCTGCGGGGTCAACTACAAACTCACTCACTGAACTCACTTCTGCACTCAACACAACACAACTCAGTGTCCACCGTGTTTGTTGATGAACTGCTGCTGCCAATACTTGGCTGCTGCTGCTACTGCGGCGGCGGATCTCCTCCAGATTCACCAGGTGTCTCCGGTGTCACGGGAGTTGAAGCACGAAGGCTGCATTGGATATATAAATGGTTGCTTGTGACGCTTCGTTTGCCAGGACTCAACACTCAAATTGCTTTATCGAACTCGAACTCGTTTGGGGGAGGGGGTTTGATCTATTGTTCTGCTCCTCTATACAACACTGCACTGCACGGAAGTCCCTCCGTCTCTGTCTCTCTCTCTCTCTCTTTTTCGCTCACTCTCTTAGACACCTCTGCACTCGGCAACTACTCACGTACGTCTGAACGGTTCTGCGAGGACTGTGCCGTGTCTTATATCGTTTTCGACGTTAATATCGTTTTATGCCTTGAACCCGCCACCGCTGCCACCGCCGGAGGATCTTCTCTCGCTCATCGCACGTCAGCTCCCTCTCTCGCTCTCTCTCTCGAGCTCGCGCGCGTGCCGTGCTCCTCGTGGTGAGCCCTCCTCACGCGGGTCACCTGGGTATATATGGTAATTGCGAGCGGTACCACTCTCGCGCACTCTCCACCGCTTCTATCTCTCTCTTTCTCGCCAATTCGCTCACGCGCCCGCGCGATCTCTCTCGCTCGTCTCGCTCTCTCGCATACTCACGCTCCAATAACACGGTGCGTATCCAATACGTAGCCATCGGCACATACTCACACGCCACAAATCCATACACTGGTAAAGAGAGGATCAGAGAGAGAGAGAGAGAGAGAGAGAGAGAGAGAGAGAGAGAGAGAGAGAGAGAGAGAGAGAGAGAGAGAGAGAGAGAGAGAGAGAGAGAGAGAGAGAGAGAGAGAGAGAGAGAGCGAAACTGAGAGAGAACGAGAGCGGGAGAGAGAGAGAGAGCGCAGGAGCTGCAGAAGGCAATATTTGCGGACTCGCGATCGGCTCGCGAGCGAAGGGAAGCTGCGCTGCGCGAAAAAAAATCGATAGCGATCAAGGATCTCGCGGGCCAGGGATCGGTCCGCAGGTTCGGTCAACACTCGGTTCGGTGGACGACGACGACGACGACGAAGCCTGTGGTGATCCTGCCGGCCGATCGGGCACCCCGATTATCCTCATAGCCACCATCGATCGCACTATCAAAGGATCAATGAGCCCAGGAGCCTGCCTGGTATGGGACAGCCATTGTTATCACCCCTTCATCCCCAATTCAGCCCCCGCCCCCTAGCGTATAGTTCGAGTTCGAGAGATCGCGAGGATGTCGAGGTCCATATAGGTGCATTGAGCAGTGCGTACACCGCGGTACTTACCCTGTGTTGAGCAGCCACCCCCACCCTCGGGGGTTGGTCGGCCACTGTTATGGCGGCGTTCGCGGGCAGGTGATGCCGATGCCGGCCACCGCCACCACCACCAGGGAATGTCCTTGCGTTTCCTGCGCTTCCGAGCCCTGGTCGTCGTTGTTGTCGTTGTTATCGTTGTTGTCGTTGTCGCTGTTGTTGTCGTTGTTGTCGCTGTTGTTGTTGTCGTTGTCCGCTTTCTTCGCTGCCGCCGGCGGATTGTCGGGTGTACCGTAAATTCCTCTTCTTCTGTCGCTGCCGCTAATGCTACTGCACACTGGAGCTGGACTGTGTCTAGCGCTGGTGCCGTCCGGTCGGTCCTGTTACTACTGCTGCTGCTGCTGCTGCTAATCTGGTGAACAACACCACTGTTCGGGAGTCCTCGGATGCGGTCGATTAGATCGTCGTCATGCACTGCTAGCCGACCACTGCTGACTGTGCTGGGTGTTGTTGTTGTTGAGAAAATAAAACAAAAATAAAAAGAAAACAAAAAAGAACAAAAAGAAGAAAAGGGAAGAAACGGGAATGAAATCAATTTAAAGCAATTTTGTGATTTTTGAAGTCGCTCCTGGAATTTCCCCTGGACGTCACCGCAGACGTCATCGCACCATCCTATCCAAAGGGGGATGGGGATGAAGGGATGGGAACGTCACCTCTTCGCGCCATGCGCTGCGTCACAATGCTAGGCAGACCGCCAGCCAGCCGCCCAGACCCACACCAAGGGGAGATGGTCTGATGACCTGACCTGCATCAACACACCCTTCTTCACCCCCCTGCACCTTTTGTTGTAGGCCAGTTATAGTGATCGTCGACCAGGTCCGAACCGTTGACTTCCGCCGGGGCTAGACCTGATCGTGAATCCTCATTCCTTTTCTGCATTCTCTCTCCCTCTCTCTTTGTAGTAGCCACACACACACACATACATACGCTGTCGATGTCGAAAGGGATGGTGGGGGAAGGGGGTGGTTATAACGCACAGACACACGGGGGTTGGAATGAGATTTTTCACACTTTTGACAGTCAGCCTGCGCGGATGTGATGCTGCTGCTGGCGCACGTCGCATTATCGTTGCGCTTTGACATCGCGCTGTCTGTGAGAGCCCCGCTCTGCATTCCACCAGCCGTGTGTGTGTGTAGTGCTGGTGGTGGGGTATGGGGTATGAGGGGGTTGCGTGCACTCGTATTTGATTGATTTGAGCCAGCCCTTTTATCGTCCTCCTTCTACTTCTCCTACTTCTCTTGCTGTTGCTGTCGCTGCTGCTGCTGCTGCTGCTGCTCCATCCCCGGCGTGTGTGTGTGTGTGTGTGCGCGCCAGCGGTGCGCTACATGACATTCTGACTCGCCCGCATTCCACACTGCATCCCTGCCCCCCTTGCCATGCCCTCCCCCCCTGCATTGCCTTCCTAGGTTCGGTTTGGCGTTAGAGATACAGCGCCAAATCGCGCCACGAAGCCGCGCGCGCGCGTGTGTGTGTGTGTGTGTGTGCGTCTGGGGCCGGAGCCGCCACCGCCGTTCGTAGTTCTACCTCGCGACTAGCGCAGAGGCACGACACTTAGTGCGGATGTCGTGCCGTGACGACGGTGATGGCGATGATGATGATGATGATGATGCTACTTGCCGCAATGGTTTCTTCCTGTTCTGGTGGGGTGAGGGCTAGCGGAGGGGAGGGTGAGCACCACCAAAACCACATCAAAAGAATGCGGTGGGGCACGCACCACGAAAGCCTTCCCCCAAAAAAACCTCAACCCCTTTATGAAATGAAGGCAACCAGACGCCAAATGTTGTTTATCTACTTTGCTTCCTTTTTATCCATCAGACCAAAGGCCAGGCCTGGTGGGGGAGGGGGTTACGGGGGGTGTAGGTGCGTGCGTGCGTCCCCCTTAAATGGAGCGAAACCCTCCAAGTAGTATCACTAACGGGGTATGCGTGTGTGTGTGTTTCGGGTTAATAGTAGTAGCAGGCGAAGGCCTCACTCCCCGCGTGCCCGGTTCTCGGCGGTTCGCCGGTCGAACCCCCACCCCCACCCCCACCCCCGCCATGGTAACGGCAATCGTCCTTTCAGTCCTGTCACGGAACACACACACACGCACACACACACAAAGGTCGGAAGGGTCCATGCGTCCATCGGGATTGGCGTGGCAGAGAGAGGGCTGTCGCGCGCTCGCGTTCGCGCTTCTTCGCGTCACCGAAACAACACCTTTTGATTCGCGCTCACACTTCACACCATGGCGCGGCGTCGACCGACGGCGCGACGGTGGTGGCCCCGGTGCTCTACACTCACTCGCTCTCTTTTTGTCTCACACGCACGCACGCACACACACTGTATCTGTCTATCTCGCGCTCTCTCGCTCGCTCGCTCGCTCCTACCGTTGTCGTTGCGTTGCGCTGCTGCTCTGCGCTCCGTGGAGTGCGTCGAGCTCGAAGCGAAAGACGGCGAGACTACGGCCGCTGGCGACTTCTGCTGCTGCGCTGATGACGGCGCACGGGATCGGTGATGGCGACGATGACGATGACGACGACGGCGACGACGGCGACGACCGCCGAGCAGCGGCAGCAGCAGCAGCCAAAGCGCCATAATAGTGGTTTGCAACGTGCGAGATGGCTCTCTGCCGGCCGGTCCGCTCTCTCTCTCTCTCTCTCTCTCTCTCTCGCTCTCGCTCTCGCTCTTGTCTTCACGCTCCTTTTCTCACACTGTCTCGTACGCTCGCGTACAGCGCGCGCTGCACACACTCCAACTGCGGGGGTGCGCGCACACTTAAGATCGAGTGAATTAAGGGAAGGGGTTGAGGGGGTGGGGGTGTGAGGGAAAGGGGAGCTTAAAAGGGACGAAAAACGGGGGGGAGGGTGCCGACGGTGGGCGAAAAGGCACCACCAGCGACAGCAACAACAACAACAGCAACAACACAACAACAACAACAGTAAAAATGGCGAAAAAAGTGGCGGCGCTGATGATGATGATGATGATGATGACGACGCCGCAATCGCGCTGTTCCGTCCGCTGCGCTGCGCTGCGATTGGGGAGATGAGATAGTGTGTTGTGGCGGGCCTCATGTGTATGCGTGTGTGCGTGTGTGTATATGTCTCTGTCTGGTTTGTTGCGAGCGCGCGCGCGTTCGCCACGGCCGCGTTCGCGTTCTCTCTCTCTCTCTCACCCGCTGGTCTCTGCTCTGCTCTGCGCTGCTCGTTGCTCAAAGTTCTGCTGCTGCTGCTGCTGCTACTGTTGCTAGTGTTACTGCTGCTGCTGCTGCTGCTGCACACAACACACAACCGTTCTCGGAGACGGACCGTGCACGCTTGACAAAAAGTGCGCGCCACTGTGTGCAAACCCTCACACACTCTCGCGCTCGCACAAATGGGAAATCGAAGCACCAACCGCCACCGTCGCCTCGCAAGTGCCCTCCACCGGACGAGCGCGAAGCGGCTGAGAGCGGGTGGGGAGCCTATTGCTCACCCCGGCCCCCCCGTTCAGTCGGATCGCACGCAGCAGCAGCAGCAACAGCAGCAACAGCAACAGCAACACAGTGACAGCCGCAGCGCCAGAGTCTCTCGCGCGAGAGCACAAGAACGTTGCGCCGGCTATTGAGCGGTTTTGCGTGAGAGCACCGCTCTCTCTCTCTCTCTCTCTCTCTCTCTCTCTCTCTCTCTCCCTACCCTGCTGCGAGTAAGTGAGTCGAAGTGAGAGAGAATGTGTGAGAGAGAGAGAGAAACAGCGAACGAGCGAACGAGCGAGCGAGCGAGTTCAGAGACACCCTTTTTTTTTGCGCAGCGCAGTGCACGCTCTCGTTCCTGCGAAATCCTACTGCTCCGTGGCACCTACACACACACACACACACACATGCACACACCTGCACACCCTCCACCCGGTTCGATCCGGTCCTCTGGCCCGGTCGCAGCCTCCCCACTAGCGGCAGTGGCGGCGGCAAACACACACGTTCACTTCCGTTCTCTCGCGGTTCCTCCGCCACGCGATCTCGGTCTTGGCGATTGGCGCGCGCGCGCGCGCGCCCGAGATGCAGATGAGCGTAATCGCTGCGAGATCGATCGATCGATTGAGAGAGAGAGAAAGAAAGAGAAGGAGGGTGATCGTTTGCTACCTCGCTGCTCCGTCCGCTGCTTGCTGCCTGCTGCTTTGCATCGATGCAGCAATCCGTGCGGGGGATGATGATGCTGGGGATGAAAACACACCCCCAAGCCTTCGTAAACACACACACACACGCGTGTACGGGTGATCGATCAGACGCTCTGCGCTAGGATCCGTCTGACTGGCTTGACTGGCTGGACTGGCTGGTATCGGTTTTTTTTTTGCTGTAAAGGATGCCCGCCCGCCCCCAAAAGGAAAGGGTACGCACCTGGACGCAGATTGTCGCAAATCATTCGCGCGGCGCTGCGCTCCGAAGCTGGCCTGCCTGGTCTGGCCCCCTTTTGTTTGTTGCCCTGTGCGGCAGTGTCGGCCTGGATTGTCCCTGGATTGCAGACTTTGGCGTCGACTAAACGACGACGACGCGCGATAATAGACTGTTCTTTACAAACACTTGCCAAAAACTGGCCACTACTGACGCGGTGCACTACTACGGACGTACGTACGTACGTGCGTACCACCTACGCACTGTGGGCTCGGCCTCGTCGTGGGGCGCTTGGCCAAAAGGGGTTTTGGCCGGTTTGTCGCTCCTCTCCTTGCGATATTGCGATATTGTGTTTGCGTTTTCGTTTCGTTTTCGTTTCGTTTTCGTTTCGTTTTGTCTCTTTGAGTGTTTTGTTGGTCGCCTGGCACCCCCCTCCTCTCCGGGTATTATGGCCGTATATGTTCTTCTTCTTCTTCTTCTTCTTCTTCTTCTTCTTCTTTTTCTTCTTCTTTTTCTTCTTCTCTTTCGGTCACGTTGAAGTTGATGCGCCGTTCGACGACGACACAAAACCGTAACCTAACACCGGGGCAGCCGGCGTGGGGGAGGGGAGGAGGAGGAGAAAAGATTGAGGTTAGAACCGGCTGCTCCTGCAGCAGCCAAAGCAGGCTGCCCTGCTCTTCCTCCTCTACCTAACCGCAACACACAGCCACACAGCAAGCGTGAACTGTTGTTGTTGGTGGTGATACAAAAGGGAGGGGGAGAAGTAGTGTTAGGGGGAGGGGGACGCCAGAGGCGGACTCTACTCTATTCCCCATTCAATTTCAACGTTCGAGCACTCATCGATCGACCGATCGGATCGTCAATTGAGCGTAACTAGTCGTGCGCTTCCGCCGCCATCCGGGGGGCTACGAAGAGGGGAGGGGAGGGGGAGTGAGTATTGGGACGGCTCCAGGCCTCCTGGCAACACGTCCTGACCTAACACTGGGCACACTTTCGCACTCGCTGACAGCTTGCTTGCTGGGTTGCTCAGCGCACTTTGCACTCTCCCTTGCGATCATCAGCGAGCGAAGAAGACAGGTAGAGACGGGGGGTGGGGGAGGGGGATGGGGTGAGGCAGACAGTGCGACAGTGTCTAGTGTGTATGTGATCCACAGTAGGACCCACTTGGAAGGGGTTCTCTCTGGCCGATCGACGAAGACGATCGACTCTCTCTCTCTCTCTCTGTGGGGTTTTTGTGGGTGGATTTTGGGTCCCAAACCCTTCCCCTTCACTTCACGCACCTCTTCTCCCACCCCCTCTCGAATGCACACACACACACACACACACACACATGCACACTAAGCCCCCCAGATGGTGTCCAGGCCCAGGGGAGCAAAATCAATATTCATCAAACAATTGAACATTCGCCCTTCGCGGATGGGGTCATTGTCCGGGACACCAGTAAATAGAAGAGGAGGAGGGGTGGGGGTAAATGTGCTTAATGGATGGATTAATGGATCAACCCGGATATCCGGTTATCCGTTCCTGCGAATGACATTCTCAGACCTGATTTTTCACACGCACGAAACGCGCAGACAAAAGAAAAACCCAGCACACACAGACACACACACTCTCCCGACACAATTGCGTTGCGCACGGTTCTGCCGGACGGTAGCTACTGACCGCGCGTGGCGAACGGTGTGGACGGTTCGGTCGGTCCGTCCGTCGGTCGGTCGGTCGGTCGGTCGGTCGGTCGGTCGGTCGGTGGCGCCGATCCGTGCGATCTTGGATGATCGCGAACTCCGCGGTCGACCAACCGACCGACCGAAAACACACCGAAAAGACCAAAGACCGGGCACGAGGTCATGTCTACACACCGCACCGCACGCACTCTGCCTCTATCCACCGATTCTGTATCAGTAGTATCTTCATTCTCCCCCGCACCCCCAACCCTCCAACCCCCAACCCCCAGCTCCACTCATTCCTTTCCTTCCGTTCCGCTCGGGGTCATCTTGCTCGCTCTGTTACTCTCTTTCATCATCATCTTTCTCTCTCTCTCTCTCTCTCTCTCTCTCTCTCTCTCTCTCTCTCTCTCTCTCTCTCTCTCTCTGTTTCGCCCCTGATGCTGATGACCACTAGCATGCTGGCGCGCGCTCGCGTGTGTGTGTACATGAGTGTCAGATACTACAGTAGATGACACTTTTGGCAAAGCACGTCTCTATCATCCCTTCCCTAACGAGGGTAGGGGGTGGTGCTGAGCAAGACAACATTTATTTTCATTTTTGATGATCGCACGACACACACTACCCCACACTGTGTGTGTGTGTGTTTAAGGACGGGGGGGTGGGGGAAGGGAAAACCGTTTCTCACCCCCAAACTCTTTCATCCCCCCTGCGAGACACCCCCCGATACCGTCAGCGTTGGTCCGTTGGTGGGGCTTGGTGTCGTTACGCTGTGTAGTAACAGAGGCACCGATTGGACCGAAGGCGGAATGGGGAAGCGGAAATAGATGCGAGGGGTGCCGCGAGTGGCGCATCCACAGGTCGTGCAAGAAGAAGAAGAAGAAGAAGTCTCACTGGTCACTGGTTATCAGCATCAACGCTTTACGTTAACCGAACTGTCAGTCAGTCAGCCGGTCTACTAATGGGTAGACCGAGCATCCCCCCACACCCCCACCCCTTCTCCCCATCCCCCAACCGGGTATGGCGCAAACCCGGTCGCCGGAATCGCATTCCGTGATCGCATTCCGTGATCGCATTCCGGGGTAACCGATCGCCGGGAGGATCGCCGGGAAATCCTGCAATAAAGGTCGATATCGATCCAGCCGGGTCCGGACACACACACACACACACACATGCCTACAAAGTGGGCAATAACAATGCAAATAGGGCGTTTGTATGTAAATCGCGGGAAAAAACCAACAACCTCAAGCCGTTCGAGGACGAATGCAGGTGGCAGCGGCGACCCCTCTCTCTCTTTCCCTCTTTTTCTCTCTCTTCCTCTCTCTCTCTCTCTCCCTCTTTTGCTTCTACGTCTGTCGGTCGGTCGGTCCTACCTTTTGTGTCCCGGGGTACCGGCGTATATACCAGCGAACCGTCCGAGGTCCGAGGTCCCGATACTCCCGGGTACGCACTGCCTGGAGCCGCCGCCCGGAGCTCTTTTATACCCCCCCCCAAGAAACCCCTGTCCCTCGGGGCTCGGCATACTCGGCCGGTGGGTGGGCAGGCCCCGCTTCGTAATCTTCGGATCCCTCCCCCTTGGTAGCGGCCCTCCTGGAAGGCCCGCCATTTGACATCGAACCCGGGGCTGTGGAAGTGTTTTTATTTTGTTTTTCTTGTTTTTTTCGTTAGCAAAACCCCGCAGACAGCTTGGTGGTGGTGCAGGGGGTGTGTTTTGAACGGGGGGATGGTTGTTTGGACAAATTTTTTGGACGCAACGCAATGCAATGGATGCCATGCCCATAGGGGTAGGTCTCGGTGTGCCTCGGTGTCAACTACTTTTACCTTCCAGGGCGGGGCGGTTCAGATCCCGCTCCACGGATTCGGATTCCGTCAGACACAGAAGTCAGCTGATTATGGTCTTGAGAAGGTCGAGCAGATCCCTCTTTTTTTTTTTGGGTACCGTGTAGGGTAGCGGCACATTCCGGGACCACGGTGGCAGTTCCGGGATTTCCCGGGGTGACGGTCACGGAACGGTCAGCTAGCGCTAGCGTGTGCGTGTCTCTACCTAGCCTTCTCGTCGTCTCCGATTCCCTACCTACTAGAGTCCCAGAGTCCCAGAGTGGTGCCAGTAGCAGCAGCAGCAGCTAAGGGTAATGCCTTAAATTGATGGGAATTCCCCGGGATTCCAAAACCCGGGATGACGCTAGGGGACTGAGGGTCTAAGCTGCAGCAGCGTCAGCAGCTGCTGCTGCTGCTACTGCTGCTACTGCCGTTCGGCTGTCCTCTAATCCTCGCCGCTCGCGCGTGAACCACGCACACACACACGCACATTCTCGGCACCTCTACCTGGCCTGGCTTTTGTTGGTCACGGAACCCGGGATCGCGCGACCGGTTGCAAAGCACACAGCAGCCGCAGAGCAGAGCAGAGCAACGGAGGCTTTTGTTGTTTTAGGACGCGGAAGGCAAACGGCTGGCCGGCCGGCCGGGGGTTTTGCGCCCCCGGAATTCTGGGGTTTGTTTGACAAATTGCTTGGCCAAACAACCCGGTGTGTGTGTGTGGCGTGGAAAGTTCGGTCGCAACCGCAACCGTTTTCTCGATCAAGCAAAAAAAAAAAACACAAACGACAGTCTGCAGCAGCAGTGTGTTAAGCCCCGGAATTTGCCCTAATTGGACCCGGGGGTGGCTGCCGGCCGTGACTGCCGGTGACGAAATGGTCGCGTGGCTGACAAAGCCTTCTCGGCCTGGACCTTCGTGGTGGTGAGGTGGCGGAGGCTGGCTTAACGCTCGTTCGAGCGGCAGATTTATGCGCTCGTTGGTTCGGTTGCAACAACAACAAAGGGATAGGACAGGACAGGGCAGACAGGGCAGCAGACAGGGCAACAGCACCATTTTGCACTCTGTGCACGGCCGATGGTGGCCGGCTATTTTCGGCACGGCGGCGCACACCCGAGGCGCCCGAGACCGAGACCGAGAGAGAGCAACGAGTGTGTGTGTGTGTGCGCGTAAGCCAGCTCGTGCGTAAATCACGCACAGCATTCAGATGATTCCGCAGCAGCAGCAGCAGCAGCAACAGGAACAGCGGCCTCCCCCCTTTCCTCGCCTTCCGCCGATCCTTTCGCTGGATGGGAGTTGCTGAAGCGCTGACCACCAGTCCCAGGCCTGGCTGGCCATCGCTTGGTGGTCGTTTTGTGCTCTACAAGGGGGGGGAGGGGGTGATGAAGATGAAGACACTCCAGAGCAGCATTTGCCAACCCCATGCCTGCTGCTGGTCCATAAATGCAAATCATGGTAAATTTAGCTTAGCATAAAAAAGTAACTGTGCAAACACACACACACAGACACAGGCACGTGCGAGATAGAGAAAGAGAGTGGTGGAAGAGTGAGGTATACGGTGTTGGTAATCCGTAGGTGACGCTGAATCGATGGTGTTGCCCTTCACGCCACGGAAAACCTGATGATGGGGAGCCAGGGGAAGGGGGGAAAGGTGAGGGGGAGGGGGTGCTGGGGTGGCCCGGTTGGTACTCCCAGTACTGGCCTGTCATTTCGCTCTTCTCCATCTCTCTTTCTCTCTCTCTCTCATTCTCTCTCTCTCTCTCTCTCTCTCTCTCTCTCTCTCTCTCTCTCTCTCTTTCCGTTCTGTTTTGCTGTCCGATCTTCCAGTTAAACAGTCGATGCAACACACACACGCACACGGTGCAACCACCTCCCTTCCACAGCAACCCCTAACCCTGCACCTTCTCTCCGTCTCTCTCTCTCTCCCTGTAAAAAGGGGAGTTCTTCATATTCCTGCACTGCAGGACTCGTTAGCCTGGAGCTGCAGACGCGCATAGCGCCCGCACCCTGCGCATATAATTACATAAATTTCCCCCTTTTACGAACCGCCACAGGGGAGGGGGAAGGGGTGACGGAGGGGGTGCTGCTGCGCGTCCGGCCTCGCGCCGCGCGGCAGACCTTTGAAGCAGACCGACCGCGTGCCGAGACAGAGAGAGAGAGAGAGAGGGAGAGAACCGGCTGCAGCCTGGCGTAAAGAGAGCCCATAATTGAGGTGGCGGTGGCGACGGCTGCCATGGGGGTGGCGGTGGCTCGTAACGTTTCAATAATTCGCGCCGGGTGTCGGTTTCAATCATCATCAAACGGCGCAAATCCCTCCACGCACAAATCAAGACGGTGTCTGGTGCGAGAGCGCGAAGAGAATGAGAGCAGATAAATGGAGAGCGAGAGAGAGAGTAAGAGAGAGAGAGAGAGAGAGAAAGGGCAACGCAGCCACCGCGGAGCGAGGAGCGCGGGCGGAGATCACGAGATGCACGAGAGATGCGCTGCGGCAACTGTTGGTTGCAGCTGTTGGACTCCAGCCTTGGGAGTACGGCATCAATTGACAGGGGGAGGGGGAAGGGGGAAGGGGGTTGGGGGTGCAATTCAAACCCCTCTTCCCTGTTTGCACGTTGCACGAGTGTCCATCGGAGTGCCTTCGGGGGGAGGTAATAAGCTCATTTTGTGGCTCAAACCCCCAGCCCCCGCCCCTGCTAGTGTCCTTCCGGTGCGTGTGCCGGAATGAGAGGGATGAGCGGAAGGGTGGAGCGCAGGTAGAACCGACCGGTTGCAGCTGCTACTATTACTTCAAAGCCCTTCAAAGGTCGCAGCGAGTGCTGGGTGGTCATCGAAAGCATTATGCGCGTATGGCACACGGCACACACACACACAAGGGTACAAGGGTGCGCAGCGCCTACCGTACCGGGGGTTTGATTTGATGGATCGCTTGGGGGAGTCGGTTTTAGGGGCCACTAATTGATAATGGCACACTTCAAGCCCGGGGGGGGAGGGGCCGGGGTGGACAGGGGAGTGTTGCTGGTGCGGTGAGCAAAGGAGAGGGGAGTGAGGGGCGCTGGGGATGACGAATGGATATGGAGGCGCCTGGTGATCCAGGAGGTTGATTGATTGATGGGGGTAATGCATTCAAAACGCAATTAACCGCGATGATGCGGAGCGGGATGGTTGAGGGGTGGGTTCCTTGTCGATCTCTCACACTCCCTCCACACCCTACCCTCTTCCCTTGCTAAGTCTGCCTTACCCAAAACAAACCATTAACAATTCGATAGTGAAAGGGGTTGTTGTTTTTTTTTCTTCTGTTGTTGGAAGCATTTGTTGTCGTTCACAAAGGGAAGGGGTGCGAAGGGGTGAAGGGAGTCCCAGTACCCAATCAATGGCCTCAATCAGGCCAATGCCGAATGGTTTTTGGACCCCCATCCCCTCACAACAATTAGCGCACGCGCACCGCACGGCATTGACCCTTCCGCAGGTGTTTTCGTCGGGCGGCGCCGGCATGTTGGCGCCAGTCAGGGATGGGGGTTGCCAGTGGTGGTGGTGGTGGATGGTGTTAGTGCCTTAGAGAGTACCCGGGGGGCTATCTAGCAGGCGATTCATCAACATCCGCCCTAGCTAGGTTGACGACCAAACGTGGGCTAGACCAACCATTGTCGGACCATTGACAATCCGAGCCGAGCTGCTGCCTCCGCTCTCCTCCGCTCCATCCACCCCCCCTCTGCTTCCCTTCCATCGCTTCTCTTCCGCAAATTCGGTTGTTTGAGGGTTGCGCGCAGCGGTACCATTGATCTCTTTGTTCTACTGCTGCTGCTGCTGCAGTTGCGATGGGGGTTGATTTCACACCCCTCGCACCTCCTCCCTCCCTCCCTCCCTCCCTCCCTCGAGGGTAGAGCAGACTGTGTCGAGTCGAGTGGCACTTTTTTTGACGCGATCTGAGGGGTGGTATTATTTCATCCCTTGTGGTGCCCGAACTCGGCGTCTCGGGAGCTCCTTACTGTCCAGTCTGAACTGACTGCATTGAGAAGGCTGCAACTCATGCAAGCTCATGTCTGTGTGTCTGTGTGTGTGTGTGTGTGTGTGGTCCATTGTGCGCTTTTGCGGTGCGATGGCTTCTGGCGGCGCCACCAGACCATCGACACCTACGCCTACGACTCACGACTGACGACGACTGGCTCTTCATCTCTCTCCCTCTCTCAACATGGACACCCTCTTTCTCTTGCGTACATGGAGTGCACAAGGCGAGCGCGATGAGCGGATGCATCGAGGGCTTCTAGGCGTCAGCCAACAGCATCCGTTAGCAGCGGTTGTTGAACCTCGACGCTAGGCTCGGGCGTCGTTACTGTCGATCGCGCGCAAGGGGCAGGTTCTCTCTCTCTCTCTCTCTCTCTCTCTCTCTCTCTCTCTCTCTCTCTCTGCACGCTCGGCACACAACCTTGTGAAGAATGACGGCAAACGAGATTCCAACGCTCCCGCGGTCTCCGGGGCTCGTTGTGGCTGGATTTGGGATGCGAAGCCGACCATATACGCACCCCCCGGGGGAGGCCGGTGAAGGGGGAGGGGAAGGGGAGTTTGCAGTTCCCATTTAAGGGCCGATGGCCGGCATGGCCGTCGCCGTCGTCGTCGTTGCTGCTGCTTCCGGAAATCAGCAATCTCAGAACGGGTGTGCGCGACCACCTTCGACGCTCCAACTGCTCTCGACCGCTCTCTCACTCACACACACACACACACACACGCACACACACACGCGCCAGTACTCGTACTGCTGGCTTTGGCCGGACGCACTTTCCAGACACCAGGGACAGGTCCGGCAGGTGCGGTGTGCCGATTGAGTGAAAGAGAACGACTGGAAGGGTATGATAAATGGGGGGAGGGGGGAGGGATAAGGGGTGTGGGGGGTGCTGGTGCTGGTGCTGGTGGACACACAGCCGCTGGCGACACTGTTTTGCCCAAAAAAGGCTCGAAATCGGCCTCGAAGCGAGCAACGAGCGAACTGCAGCCGTTCGGGGGCGGAAAGAAAGAGAGAGAGAGAGCAAGAGAGAGAGAGCAAGAGAGAGAGAGAAGGAGAGAGAGAGAGGACGCTAGCGATCCCTGAAGCTCCGATCCGGATCCCAAAAGCGTTGGTGGAATGCAGCTTCTGGCCCCAGCCGTCGTCGTCGTCGTCGTCGTCGCTAGCCAGCAGCAGCAGCAGCAGCAGGCCCATAAGAGCCCTAGCCGAGCCCAGCCCCATCTAGGGCAACATGATCAGCGCCTTATAGCGAGCGAGCGAGTGACCGATCGCGAACCCATGATCGCCGCGCGAACGCCGCGGACCGCGAAATCCGTTTTGGACGTTCTCCAACCTCCCTCTCTCTCTCTATCTCTTTCTCTCTCTCTCATTCTGTGGTCCAAATCTGGTGCGATGCGTCAGCGTCGGATACGGGTCGCGGGTGCACCTGCAATTGTGCAATTGGCCCCGTGTGTGTGTGTGTGCTCACACGCCCACACGCGATCGCGCGCGCGCACTCGTAACTCCCCAAGGTCACGGTACTCCGGGCCTCTTTCCCAAAATGTCGCCGCCACCGCCGATTTCGGCACACAGTGCTGGACACACACACACACACACGCACACACCGAGAGTGTTGCGCGTGCCACCCAGGAGACAAGGATTCCAGGAGGATGTTTTTTGTGATGGATGTTCCGTTCGCGGTTGTTCCCGGTGGTCGCGAAATGTTCCACCGCCATTTCGTATTCCGGCGCGGATTGGAGCGATGCCAGCCTTGCCGGTGGCTGCAGCGCCCGTTTTACGATCGCCCCGGCCGCACCGTTGCACCGGACCGGACCAGTAATGACTCGTAAAGAGCTCTAGTCAGCTACCACAAGCCGGCTTTTACGATCGTGAACCGTGGCCCCGTGGCCCGCAGGGGTCATAAAACACCGCACCATGGAATTCTGCGCCATTTTGTGCTTAGGCGGCTTAGGCGCACGCTGCTCCTGGGAGGTCCTGCACCAACGATGCAAACGGCATCGTTAAAAGGGTTTTGCAATATTTGGCGAAATGGTGTTAATGTTCTACGTTACGCGAGCGAGTCGATGGGTTGGTGGGTGGCCCGCTGACCCCGCCGCTGCAAACAACGTTAGAAACTCCGAACCCCCGATCTGTGCATCCGTGGAATTCGGTCGATTGGATCGTTTCCAAGTGAGTTTGTTTAATGGAGGGAGAGGGGATGAGGGGGGGGGTAGGCCATCCGATCGAGCGTGAAATCCCGGGCCGTGGAGGTGTAGGGCTGCACCCACCCTCTCACGGGCGGTCTGCCATTGTTCGGGGTCGATGTTGTCGTCTACTACCCCCTCGTAATGTCCACGGACGTTCGTGGTTTCGGGAGGTCTGATCGGCAACTCGGCAGAATGATGGACACGCTCGATGACATGATTATTCATTGACAAATGACATTCTCTGTAGCCGCAAGGGGGGTTACGTTCTACCCTTTATAAGGCATTATTGCCTTAAACAATCCAGTTATCAGCAATTGAATTTAAAGTAAGCAAAGCGCCAGCGCCGTTTTTGGCGGACGTTTGGCGCCGCTGGAAGCCGCGAATTGAATGATGATGACAGACAGACAGAGAGGGCACCGGAAGCAGCAAGCAGGAAACCCAGGAATATAAAGCAAATTCATTCTTCTAGTCTAGTCTGAGTAGTGGTTGGAGTGAGTCAACCGGAAGCGCGTATATAAGGTATCCGGTAAACAAAACCCCCAGAATGGCATTTTTAGTTGAAAAGAACAGTTGTGTGTACGATGCAGAGTTGGTCTGGAGCTACGATTAGTCAGAATCTTCGGCTCGGAAAGGGCAACTGGGGTTGGACGTTGCGATTTGTTGTTTTTATTATAATGGAAAGCGAACGGCAATTGCGGGTAATTGCTTTTTGGTAAATTGGAAAAAAAAATTTCATCTTCATATGGATGAAAATGAGCAATTTGTTTTGCCGGTGTTGGCATTTATTTGCCTAATTGCCCCAAAGCCCGACACATTTTTTCGAGAAATTTTTACTTTATTATTGGTATGATGATGAGTGAGGAAGAAATCACATTAAAGGACTGTTTTTGTCAAATGGATCGACAAATTTCGTTCCGAAAAAAAAACGACTCAAAGATGAACTACTTTCAAACCCTTCGGGGTGCATTTGATCTTGACGAAATCAATCGCATGAATCGAGACATATCGTCTTATAATAGTGTATTGGGTTTGAAGAAAGGTTTAACATAATAACAATAATAGGGAGACGTTATAATAAATGGGACGTCATAATAAATTTAGTCCATAAAACAGCTTGATATTCGGATGCCATACAAATTGAATGTCATTCACTTTAACAAACCACGTTCAACGTTTGTGATTTAGCTTGTTTACGTTACGAATTCGATTGTTTACGTTACGAATTTTTGAGCATCATCATCATCAATCATCACCGATGTTCAAAGTTTGCAATTGTTTACAATAGTGAGAATAGAAAATGAACAACCGTCGTGAAGCGTGAAGAGTCACTCCAAACGACCACCGGAAGGGTACATTAAATTAACTTGATTATGAACTTAGATAGATAGGTGGAATTTGAGGGATGCGCTCTCAAGGAACGAAACGATTGATTTAAATATCCGTATATTAACAACTGGTCAAATTGCTACCATCGCTAGACCGCAATACATATTTATGCCCTCGGTAAAAGTTAAGAGAACCTTCCAGGGCACCTTGGATACACTCACTATATACAGGGTTACTGATATGAAGTGTTACCAATTTTACACTGCTTGTATCTTTTGAGCCGCTCATAGCTTCAACGCCAAAATTGTTCTATTGAAAGTTCAATATATTGTTTACAAGCCACTCATAACGTTTTAGTCTCAGTTTTACTGATATTTTTTTACCGTCATGAAATTAAAAAGTCATAGTGTGATTGCGTTATATTTGTCTGGCAAATCATAACCAGCTATTGTTCGTGAGCTCAATCAACTTAAAGTGAATGAAATATTTGTGTATCCCACCATAAATTGCTACAATAATACTGGTAGCATTGCAAAACGCTTTGGAGGTGAACCAAAAATATCGCAAGATCACATTCGTGCAGCATGCAACTCGTGTTTGGACTTTTTGAAGGCTATAGTTAAGGCAAAGGTGGCCAGATCTGGATAAAGTGAACGGCTTCTGAAATTTTGATTATCCTCAAACAATTTTGTTTTTGAAATCACTAAAAAATGATAACACACAAAAAAGTTATGGTCTTTTGAAAAGGTAACACTTCATATCAGTAACCCTGTAGTGCGGACCTTGCACTTTCATAATACCATTTGTTTAGAATTTGCAGAATTCCTTTTAAGGAAGACGCTCAGTGTTTTTTTGAAGACAAAAACCGATATCTATGACTGGTGAACCTGAGGGATGCCGAAAAGAAGTCGAAAGTGCATAGAACAAAACTGTATTGTTTAATCTTCATTGTATTGTATTGTTTAACCCTCGGTTGGGCACCCGGGTACCAGGGTATCCATTTCAAGTTTCAGCGAAAAAATGAATGACTTCCCGTAAATATTTTTTTACGAAACTCCGGATCCCCAGAGTACAATTCATTTCACGCCGAATTCGCATCGGAATTGTTTTGATAACTAATATTTAAAGGTAATTATGGGGCTATAAAAATAACATACGCCCAGTGGCACCCGGGTACCCGGGTACCCAGCGCGTTGCCTATGCATATGGGCTATGTTTATAAACACAAAACAATACTTTTGATCAATATTTATCAATATACTCGGGTCTATCAATTGTTAAATAAGTAAACTACAATATTTTAATGAAAATAAATTCAAATTTTAATTATTGTTGCGTTATAACACCAGCAATAGGAGAAAAATAAGTAACACATTATTCAGCCCTTTATGTGCAATTTCACCTATAAATTATTTCTCATACTGATTAAAAATGGTTTGTACAATGCCATTTTCATAACATATGAGTAAACTATTCACTTATTTTGATTCAAAAGACTTAAAGTGGGGTTTCGGTTGACCACAGAGACAAATATAGCAAGTGAGAGCTCTGATGGAAGTGGAAGGCACCGCGATCATTTAGATTCATATACCCTGTAGTTGATTTAGTATTTGGGAATTTCATTTTACTCTTAAAATGAATTCACTTAAAAAATGCTCTATATTTCTTTTTTTTCAAAAACCTAACAATCAATCTTACAACTTGCGCATTCAAGCAATTTTGAATTAGACAACTAGGAAACTTTTCCCCCTTGCGGATGAAGTAGTCGCCGTTCATACTACTTTTGCACACCTCACATGTTGTTTTCTAAAAATTATATGAATGTGACAAAACAATTGGCAACGCGGATAACGAAAAAAAGATTTTGTTGCTTATTGTTCCTTGCTAAGTTCCAATATGTGTAAAGTTCTGCGACAATAACAAGTAAACTAATTGCAAGTAGCTGATCGATTGTGATGATTCTGTTTCTCCCGGATAAGACATCAAATATTCTACTTCTCTGGCGTGAATACTTGTCTATCAGCCAGAAAATGATTGCCCGGTGGTAATCTAATAAGTAACAGATTAAAAAATAATACATTTTGAAATACACGGAAACTTCTTTACCATACACTGTTAGCTTTGCGCGAATTTATTGTGTAAACGTGAAGGTACCTTGATATGAATAGCTGCTCGTAAAATTGTGAGGAATACCTTAAAAATGACAGCTTATGTTTTACAAAATTACTATTTCGCATTGTGCATACCTCTCTTACTAAAAATTATGTACCTTTCACATCTGCAACATTAATTCGTACAAATGGTATGGTATGACGAAAGTGTTTGCTATCGATATGCTCTATCGGTCACCATGGTCAGCATCACTAGTATCAATTGTGTGGGTTGTGCAAGAACCTTTTGACGATGCAAAACAGTTTTATTTGAAGAAACAATTAATTTTATTAAAACAATTACAGAAAAATAACATCACTTTTAGATTTCAATGCATGCTTTACGACGTACACGGTAGAGAATGACCGTATGAAGGGGTCACAATGATATTGTGTTCCTTGTTTTTATTGTTTTTTAATGCATTTTGTTATGATTTCGAAACAAAAACACTTTGCCAAGACCCTTAAATTAGTTCTTGTGCACTATTTTTGCCATAAAACTGATGAAAACGGCGGAACAATCACTTAACTATGCAATGCACATGAGCTGGGTACCCGGGTACCCGGGTGCCCAACGAAGGGGTAAACGCCGGGTGCCCAACCGAGGGTTAATCTTCATTTGAAGTATTTTAAAAACGGGCAACAAGCTAATAATTGGATGACGAATAAATGCGAGAAGGGATCTGCTAGGGGTTTTAGGGGTGTTTCCGGTTCTCCGCTATGGTGATTGCCGGGTCTACAGCACGATCAGCAATTCGCTGCAAGTCAGCAAAACCGTGCATCCCGAGAGGTCGGTATCGTATTACCGTCCGACCGATTTCGTGCGCTGCGAGAACTCGTCCAACGAATTGAACCGTATATCTTCTTTGGGGTTTTCGCGCCACGCTCTCTGCCCTACCTGCCTGTTGTTGCCCGATTAGATGCGCCAGCCATGGTGGAGTGGTCCGCAAAACACCCCATGACTGCGTGCGTGCGAGCGAGCGCGCGCGTGTGTGTGTGACAGTGTGTTTTGATCACGGCGGACAAATCATGCGGGCTAATGCATAAGTAAGCTCCTGCTCCGAATGTTCCAACCAGGGTACCCTGGCATGATAAGCTTATCTACATTGCGCTCTCTCTCTTTTTTCTCTCTCTTTTGGTCTTTTGTCTCTCTCTCTTTCACCCTTTTCTTCCCTTCTCATCATCTGTCACCTGAGCGGGGCGAAAGATGCGTGCGAGCGAAACCAACAACAACAACAACAACGACAACAACAACAACCGCCAACTGCCACTACAGGTGGCTGGCTGGCTGGTGATATGGTGGCGATGGTCGCTGCCACGGGGATGGGATTATGTGTGTGCCGTGAGGGCGATTGTCGATTACCGGCCGGGTGCGTGCGTGCGACGAGCCGACTACGACAACAGCGCACGGCTTGAGCTCAGAGCGCGATCGCGTTGGTGGTGGCCGCTAATCCCTCCGGGAATGATCGCACGCAAACGAGAAAAAAAAAACTCCACCTGCTCCACCTCCTTGCCCGGGTAAACGTAACTGCAATTCACCGACTGCACTCTGCCTCGCCCGACACACACACACACACACACACACACGCGCAGACACACAAACGGAGTGTGAATGGAGTTGTTGGTTTTCGAATCACACGAAATCCAAACAAACAATCAATGGCGGCTGAAGACGGCGACCGGGCAGGCAGACCGAGGCCGGGACCAGGGTCCGGGACCGATGCCTGCCTGGTGGTCCGGTGTGTTGTTGTTGGTGCTGTTCGGTGTGAGATTAGATCAACCGCGCCCCGGGCTGGCAGCCCCTTGGATCTCTTATCTAGAGCCGGTGTGTGTGTGTGTGTGGAGGGGAACGAGAAGCACCGCTCCTCCGCTCCTCCGCTCCAGAGGGTTCCCTGGACCTGGACCGGGTGCTCCAGAGATAACCTCATTCTTAATTCGATGGGGATATCCGTCACCGTCGACGTCGTTTATCGCCATTTTCCATTCCCACACCCCCTCCCCCCCTCGAAGGGCCCTTCGGCGCCCTCGCTAACGGGGTTGCAGGGCATGCTGGTTCCGTGAACAAGGCGTGCGTGCGCGCGCTCGCATGTGTGTGTGTGTGTGTGTGTAGAGTGCACAACGGCGGGCGCGATTGGATGCCGATTGGATGACGATGAATGAGGTCTGTTTGTTTGTTCTAAAGGGCCCCGGGGGTAGGACGAGGCCCGAGGCCCGAGGCAAACAGACAGACAGACCGCCGCACGGTCGACGGAACGACGGAATCTGCTGCCGCCCGAAGGTCTACCGATGGATGCAAAGACGGCGGCGGCATGCAGCGGTCTACGCGACCTTTCCTACCTCCCGGCCACCGCCACCGCAAACAGTAAACACAAGCGAGCGAGCGAGCCCTGACACGACACGACTCTCTGTTAGTACGATGCACCGGGGGGAGGGAGGGCCCCGCGGAGGGAGGCCTGTCAAATATTGATCCCGCGATCGTTCGCTTCGCTAGCGAGCAAATAGACACACACACTTGGGGACACTTGAGGGGGAGGGGAGGGGGTATCACAGCTCGTCTCACACGGGGGTCTTCGTTGGGTCTTCCACGAACCAAACACCGCAGACCACACGGACATCCTTTGATGAGGGGGGAGAGAGAGCATAAACCAACCAGCCAGCCCATTGCATTCCATTGCCAGGTTCCTATGAGAACCATAAATTCATAAAATGTCACTTACCACCCCCCACCCCTCGGCTAAATTGGGGCCAAAAAAAGGCTCATGTTTTTGGGTTTTTTTGTGAACTTCATTTTGAGTTACCTTAACTTCATAAAAAACTACAAATTTTTCAATAATATTTGGCCGTATTTTGAGGAAGATTTGTTCGAAAGAGAGAGAGAGAGAGAGGCTAGAGAGAGGCGAGTCCTCAAAAATGCACTTTTTGCCCGGTGACCCCATCGCAAGCATCGCTGCTGCATGCATGTGAAATCAATATTCTTTTGATGGATTATAAGTTTATCCCATTAGCACCCGAGTCGACGGAATGTGTGGAATTTTCGTTCGTTTTTCGACTGTTGATAGGTTTTAGAAGTTGAAAACGGGGATGCGTTTTTACGATTGTGTCTCCGAAAAAGAGTTTTACCAGGTGTATAACCTTAAATCCGCTGGTTGCATGTTTATTGTTTAATTACACCGTGTCCAATATATTCTCATACAACTTCAATCGTCTATATTTTCATAAAGGATGGGCCGTTTTTTTTAATCCGAGCATTTTTTTGTTAAGAAACTTATATTAATTAATTATAAAATATGTTTCGAAATTACTCCGGCCCCAAACTTTTTTTACTAGCTTCAATCGCTTCTCAAACCCATCGCACGCGGCACGGACGTCCTTCATAGGCATTTCATCTCAAATTTTATTTATCGCTGCTTTAGATTGTATCAAACTGGACAGTTTATGGTCGTTTAATATTAATAACATGTATGACCAACCGAAAAAGTCCAGTGGGTTAAGATCTGGTGAACTGGGAGACCATTTATTCTTCGCTTCAAATCTGGTTAAATTGTTCCTGCACTAGTGTTTGTGACAAAATTCGCTGTGTGCGAGGGCGCTCTATCTTGCTGGAACACATAATCGTCGTCTCCGTACAATCTTTCCAAGCTAGGTTGCACTACTTTCTCTAAAACTTCTGTTTTATAATACATTGAGTTGATTTTTACGCCTTTTTCAATAAAAGTAGGGGTCACTTACCGCGCTTGCAAATACTTCTCCAAACCATCACACTAGCCGCATTTTGAAACCGGCTAATGTTCCTTTAGTTATCTTTGACATCCTTGATGTTTCTGGACCACAATCTATCGTTTTGGTCATTATGACTTTGCTCTAGAACAAATAGTTTTCATTTAACAACACAAAGTCTCGGGCAGCGTGCCGAAATCGATTTTTAAAACACAGGCACGTAATGTTTGCTACGTTACTAAAATCAGACCACCAACAGAAAACCGACCAATCCAACTCCCAAAATACTAAGTAAACACTGTAGTTTAACAGAAAAATATCGATACTTGAGCTAGGTGCTGTAGATGTACCATAACCCAGCAAAACGTCCAGCAAAAATTTGTATGAGAATATATTGGACACGGTGTATGTTCCTGTTGGTTGCTGATGAAAGTTTGATATCCACGAAGCGAGATACTGTATCAAAGAAAAAAGGTCGTCAACTACGTAGTTGCATCAAATATAACCGAGACTTTTCGGTTCCTACGGCCACAAAAATGAAGATAGAACCTTGTTACCCCTTATTTTGTTGTTTGGTTGGCTTGTCAGCAGTAGGAAAAACGTGCTGGATCGTCTCCTTGACTCTATCAGTGTCCACAGTAGTAACTTCGGAGCATGTCGTACCTTCGTCATTTGCGCAACCTATTTTAATCAAGTTTCTCACCCTGGAAGGTGTAAACCCGAGTGAAATCTTGAGGAGATTGACTGCATACTTCCGGGAAGAGACACTGTCGCGAGCCAGAGTGGTTGCAAAGCTTAAAAAAATCTTTTTGGGTCATAATCGTGTTGAAAATGAGAGCCATAGCCGCAGACCTCGCACCAGCCTAAGAACGCATAACATTAAATCCTTTAGACGGCTTACTGAGAATGACAGACGTCGTACCACTACAGGACAATTAATGCGACCAATTCTTGTAATGTTTTAAGTGGGGGCTTTGGTTATTTCGGGTCAAAAAAGGACTTGATGATTTTTAGTTAAGAAACCAGTGCACTTTAATTTTTTATAATAATCTCATATTAAACTACAACTTTTCAAGAATATTTGGTTCTATTTTGGGGAAAATTTATTCAAAACTACGTTCATGGCATCCAATCTAGAAAGGCAGGTTTGCAACAATGTACTTTATGCGGTGCCCATCGTAACCACATGCCGGGTCATCAGAAACATTCAAATGACTATTCTTTTGTTAGATTATGAGTTTATCCAGGTAGCCCCGTCAAGTTTTTGTTAAATTTCCCATTTTTCGATTATTGACAGATTTTTGAAGTTGAGAAAGTGCTGCTTTTTTCGATATTCCCTCAAAAAGCGACACTTTACACAATTAAAATAATTATTTAAAAGAAAGTATTAACATTTTTTATAAAATCTCGACGGGGCTACCTGGCAAATAGTGTACAGATTATATGTTCAAAATTTCAAATCGATCGGTCCAGTAGTTTTTATGCTACGATGGGCACCGACTTTGAAAACGCAGGTTTTGGGAATCGCGATTCAAAGTTGCGAGATGCGTTGAGCCTTGTATGAAACTCTGTTTTTCAAAAATCAATATCTTCATCAGTTTTGCTTCGATTGATCCCAAAAATTTTCACAATAATCTTGAAAGGATAAGCAATCATAAAAAAATGTAAAAAGTAAATGCAAAGTATTAAAATAAAATACCGAAGCCCCCCTTAAGTGACATCCGACTTGCATATCGTCTCTAAATATGGGACATATTGATAAGGGAAGTGGTCCTCGTCATGACAATGCTCGCCCACAAACACTTGCAGCCGCATTACTAGGGAGAAACTAGGAGCAACTGAGGCAAAAAAAATGGAAGACCCTCCTTCCAGTCCTGACCTTGTCACCCTATGACTGGTCATGTGTTTAGCTCTCTCAAGGAAATTTTTGCGAAACAACAGATTCAACGATGATGCTGAGGATAAAACCTTATTTGCGCTATTGGCTGCAAACACGGCCAACATCTTTCTACGAGGAATGAATTGAACAAGCTGCCTGTCCGGTGGGAAAAATGTGTTTCGAAATCAGGAGATTATGTAGAAAAATAAAAAAATACCTTTTATGCGTTTAAGCTAAAGATAAATTTGCTAAAATAAAAGTCGAGTTGATCTTTGATGCATCCTCATAATATAGCAATTGGCAAAAACCTATAAATTAACGCATTTGTATGCTTATTTCTAACATTTGTAATACAAATCACAAACAAAAGGGCACGTATGATGTGCTGGTTTCATGACCTTTCAAACCAGTATAGTATTGCTAGAATCGTGGTGTAGCGGGTTTTCTGGAAAAGCCTTGTGCGCACCCATTTAGACCCACTTTAGTCTATAGAACGATCTATTTTACAGAGTTACAATCTATATATATAAAAGAAAGTTGCCATTCCTTTGTTACCTTATAACTCAAGAACGGCTGAACCGATTGACACGAAATTTTGTATACAGAGGTTTTTTATACAGAGGGAAAGGGGGGCTCCCATACAAATCTTTTCTACCTCTCATGGATTTAGCGCCTACTTGGATGCAGCAAACATTTTTTGCAAAGCAACGCATCGGGAAAAAAATCACAGTGCACTATGATTTGTTCATAACTGACTCGGAATGTAAAAAATAAATTTAAAGCTGAATAAAAATTTTAAACACGGTTTAGGATAGTTGTAAATTTGTTGATTACATTTTTTTAAAGAATCAATAGAAATAATCAATCAAACTCAGTATTTTGTATCACGTTTTCTCATCAATTGGGCAATGGTTTCTAGGTATATTTAATGCGCAATAAAATCTAAGTAATCTGGTAAAAATATAGCAAACCTATCTGTTGATATCGTAAAATAAACAATATACAAATCAACCTAAACTAAAAATGTAACAAAAAACATGCCGCGGCCACGAAAATCGAACCTTTCAAGGCAAAGTCGAGATGTAAGAAGAATGCGAAACGTTCGCAATGAAAGGGCGGAAGAAGAACAAGAAATTAAAAATTAAAATATTTTATTCTTGGGCAATACGAAGTATGCCGGGGTTGCTAGTAGCAAATAAAACCGACACCCAAGCAAAAAGCTTCCCACAAAAAACAAAACAGAAAATTGAAGAACGCTTGAGAACCAGGTCGCCTCTTAGCGGGAAGCAATTAGAAGCCGTTGATGCGAAGATGGTGACTAACGCGATTGCGCAAAACCCATCCGGGAGGCAACCAGTCGTGACGGGCGCCACCGAGACGACGAACCGCCCAGCGTCAAGTCGAGGTAATCAAGCGAAACGTAGCGCACGCCCGCCGGTTCGCGATTTTGCGATCTCCTCCAGAAAGGTGGCGCCCTTTCGGCGGTAATCCGAGCTCCCGGCGCGCCGGACCGGTCGTTGGGGTGTTTTTATATAACACACACACACACAGGCAGACATGGTTTGCGACTGCGACTAGTACCGGAAGCCACGCGAAAGGACGGAAGAGCATGAAGCGAGTGGAATGGAATGGCAAAGGCAACGAAGAGGCATCTCGTGCGGACTTGCGGTGGTGGTGGTGGTGGTGGTGGTGGAGGAGGAGTCTGTGAAATTTTGATCGTTTGTAAGTGCGGACCGGAAGAAGCCTGCCTGACTGCTGCGATCGGAATGTGTCCCGTCATATCCGCATTTTTCGTATCCGTAAGGAGGGTAAGGGGTGTCCAGACGATATCGGATCGGATGTCAGCGGATATAGTTTTGGAACCTCTGGCCACCCCCGGCATCACTCCCCTCGGGTTGATAAGAATCCGAAAGCCCGACCACTGCTGTTGTTATTGTTGTTGTGTTGACACAAGCGCAAACAGCATGTCAAGCGCAGAGGCGCAAAGACTAAACACCGATGCAAAACCCCCATCCCCCATGCTACATCCTCACGTCAAATAACTGTCATCGGACTGACAAACTCACTCTCACTCTCTCTCTCGTTCTCTTTCTCGTTCTCTTTCTCTGTATGTAATAAAGTACCGACTTTACGAGACTGGTTTTTTTTCCTTCCCAAAAATTCTGGACTCTGGACCGAGGACAGGAACAGGAGTACAGGAATCCGAGGAAAAGGATAGGAAGGGTTACAGTCGAGGTAGAGCGCGCGCGCGCGACGCAACGGATCGTTCTGGATGTCCTCCGGAGAGTCACGTCGCGGCTAATTGCGTCGCGCGTTCTGACCACTTTTAGGGGAGGGGGGGGGGGGGGGCAAAGGGGTGTTATATAAGCGCGCGCTCTCCCTCTCTCCCTCTCTTTCTCTCTCTCTCGCTATCTTTCTCTTTCTAGAAACCACTTTTCACTCTCCATGCCGACTGCCTGACCCGCGAATGTGTCTCGATACCATTTTCTCGATACTTTTTCCTACCGACTCGTGTGTGTGTGTGTGTGTGTGTGTGTGCACAAAGTGTGGCCTGGTTGGTGGGAAAACAGGGTGCGGGGTTATCTTACCACTTCTTTTTTGTTGTTTTTTCTGTTGCTTTCAGCGCTCTAGCGTTTGTCACACACACACAAGAGGAAGGGATTGGGTAAAACAGGGGGTAGGGGGTGGGAGGGGGGTTGGCTTACAATGTCGTGCGGGCGAACGAGCGCGCGCGATCCTCACCTCCCCCCCTCCCCCTCTGTGCGGTGCTGATTTTTAACGATAATGGTGATGAAATGAAAAATGGATTTCATCTTCAGACGCCCCCCCCACCCTTAGCACGCGCCCACCCCGCCCCCGCCGTATGATCGCATCGCACACCCTCTTATGTGGGGGGTTATGTGAGTGGCCTGCGGGCGGCAGATGCGCGCGCGCCCGCGCTCGCCAAACCAAGAAACAAAACAAAAACAACGAAAGCAGCAGAAGGAGGAGAAGGAGGAGGAGCAGCTCCCCCCCCACTCTCTTCAACCCCTATCGAGGTTTGGGGGTTGCTACTGCTGCGACGACGGTCCACAGTCTATCAAAGTTGATTATTTATTGCGCCTTTAGCCGCGCGGCGGTGTATGCGCCACGGCAATCCGCGCGCGCTGTGACCCATAAAAACTCAGACGACCCCCGCCCCCCCGCCTTTCATCCCCTGCTCGTTTTTTGGGGGAGCGGATCAGGAACACCAGCCGGTGGTAAAGGACACACACACCCGGTGGCCAGCCAGCCAGCCCCCGTTTGGTGCCACGTGACGTATGAGGGTGTGCTTGGAAGGGGATGGGGTGGAAGGATATTAAAATTGGCGTCGACCACACGCGCACACACACACACACACACACACACACACACACACACACACGGGGTGATTCGAGTGATGATACCGATGATCGCGACAATGAAGGAGATGAACAGGGAGTGAAAGATGCCCCAGGAGGGAATGAAAAGAAGGGATGCGGGGTGTGAAGCGAGTGAGAGCCGGATCCGGGGGGTGGGCAGTAAATCATTTCAACATTTCAGCAGCAGCAGCCCGGACCCAGCGGCAGTCCGATCGCGACAGATGCACGTCCACCCAGCGGCAGTAAGTCCCAGGTGGTAATGGGAGGCGGTAGGGGGTGGGGGTGGGGTGGGGGGTTAGCAATGGTCGTGGCGTGGCCTGCGCTCCAGCACCCAGCGCAGTGGCACGCGCCAGACAGCTGCACACGGGAGCGATCGAACCGGACCCGCGGCCCTCCCTCCCCCCCTCACTTCCTTCCACACGGGGGTGGGGGTGCTTTAAAAACCAGATCGAATTGTACATTTGTTTTGCCTTCACTAATCGTCCGCTGGGATGCTGGGAGAGAGAGAGAGAGAAAAAGAGAGAGAGAGTGAGAGAGAGAGAGAGAGAGAGAGAGAGAGAGAGAGAGAGAGAGAGACACTCACACACACGCAAAACAGGTCGTGCGTTGGTGCCGCGTGGTGCTACACACAAACCCACAGTCTGGGCCATGGTCCTGTGATCCCAACTGGTGGATGACGTAATCATTATCAACACATACACACACACACACACACACACACTATCACTTGCATTCACGGCAATATTGACGGTGTAGCTCGTTGGTGGCGAAAAGACGGCAAAAAAAGGAAATGATCCAATAACAATGTCCTTCAGCTCTATCTACCTCAGTTTCTCTCTCTCTCCTCTCTTCCTCTCTCTTACTTTCTCACTCAATCTCTGTCTCTTCCTTTTTCGATCGATCGCTGAACAAGATGACCGGGTGCGGCTGGCATGGAGGCGCCTGGTCGTTGACCAAAAAACTCCGCACCCTCATCCCCACCACCACCACCACCACCTTCCAGACTAATGAACTCCTCGCTGCGCGCTCCAGCAGCACTCCACGGGAACGGGATGCTATTGCCGTTCTTCGTTCGAGGCGAAAGAAGAATCACGAGGTGGATGATGGGGGATGGAAGCATAAAACAAAATTTAGCACTCAGGCTGATCATCATCACCAGCAACATCATCATCCTACTACTACTACTCGTCAGCAGCAGCAGCAGCAGCAGCAGCAGCAGCAGCAGTGCCACTGTGCGTGATTCTATTTTCGAAATCGAAAATTCAACTCTCAGCCCAGCAGCGGCAGCAGCAGCAGCAACAAGTCACCTCAAACTTAACGCCCCTTCCCTTCCTTTCCCTGTCCTTTCCCCACGCTCGCGGTCGTCTGCCGTACGTACGGACGAGTGAGAGCGCGCGCGCAGGGGTTGCGTGACAGTTTCACACCCCCCACACCCCCGCAATGCGCGCGCCCCATCCCCATCCGTGGACTGTGGACCCGGGAGAGAGTGCGGCCGAATAGAGCAAATCCAGCCACCCAGCCAGCCAACCGGATTCGTCTTTGACATTCGGCTGGATCACCTCGCTGCACCTCGCATTGCAGCAGCAGCTGTTTCAACCCTCGATCCCCATCCCCTTCCTTAAGAGATGCTGTACGTGTGTATGTCTCTTGTGTGTGCATCGCTTAAGTCTCTCTCTCACTCTCTCTGTCATCGTTTCTCTATGCATTTCTCATTCCTCCTCCGCCTCGCCGTCTCGCCTTCTAGGCCCCGGCAGCGGCATCATAAGTTGAAAAGATTGTTTTGCGTTATGTTTGACAAGTCAGCAACAATTAATTGTATTTATAGACTCCTTCTTCTCCTTCTCGCGTTTTTTTTTCACAACAGACAGAGAGCGAGAGCGAGAGAGCGCGCGCGAGAGAGCAGGAGAGAGCGAGAGAGCGCGCGAGAGAAAGAGAGAGAGAGAAAGCGATGTGGAAAACGAATAAAATAAAAAAAAAATAAAGAAAAAACAAAAAACTAACGGAAAAGAGGAAAAAGGGAAAACCCGCAACGACGACGACGACGACGACGACGACGACGGTGGCCAACGAGAGTACGCTCACACACACACACACACACACACACACGCACACCGAGAACCCGAGGGTTGCGTTTCTACTTTCGTTGGCGGTTTGGCGGGCGACGGTGACGGCTGTGGCGGCGCGTGGGGGGTGGGGGGCTGGCGAAAGATGACGGACGAGACAGCCGGCCGGGTGCCGGGACCGGGACCTGCCGGGTGTGTTCGACGCCGCAAGTAGGCGCTGCGTGCGCTGCGAGCGACGACGACGCGCGTACCGCTTCGCACCCAGAACCACAAATCATCCCCCTCCCCTCAGGGGTGTCCCCTCCCCGCTGGCTGTCTCGCTGCCTCCTCTCAGCTTCCTGCATGCCAGAGCGCCGAGCGACGAAGCGCCTGAACCAACTATCTCAGTATTCGCAACGCGCCTGATGATGATGATGAGTCAACCAAGGGTCTCTCCTTGCGCCCCGCACCCGATCGAGCTGTCAAAACAATGCGTTCAAAGCGTCAAGTGTCGGCCGCTGGGGTTGGGGCTGGGGCTAGGGGAGGGGGGAGGGCGAGTGATTGTGGCAGTCATCGCGACGCGATGATTAGTGTAGATCAACCGCCAATGATCGGCCAGTCAGTGAGATCAAGGGAGAGTATCGCGTGCCTTTGGCACACGCTCCAACCGGGGGAAGACGCCGGGGGGGAAAGAGGGTGTTTTATGCTAATGGTCCCCTCTCCCCCGCCCTCCCCACCGGGGCTGAATGTCACCCGACGGCACACAGCACTCCCGGTAGTGCGTTACCGGAATGCGTAATGCGAGCGATCGCGCAGCAGCAGCAGTACTGGACCGGGTGTTTCGACCGGGAATCATGGGCAGAGGGGGGAGGGGGTAGGGGTGAAGTTCGATGAGATCATGCTGCTGTTGCTGCTGTTGCTGGGCTGCTCCAACAAAACAGCTCAGCTCAGCTCAGATTTCCATTTCCTGTGTTTCACAATCACAGACCCCTCCCTTCCTCCCCTTTCCAACCCTTTCCAACCCTTTTTTCTCTCCCCCTCCTCCGGCGCTCAATCAGCTCAATCAGCGATTTTCAATAGCGAGGAGGACCAACCAGACCAGACCAACTGGATGGGCCGGATGTAGGCCCCGAATGACATCGCGAACCATAAACACCCCCACCACCCCAACCCCCAGACCATCGCTGGCGCACCCTTTCCAAATCTCCTCCTTCTCCTCCACCTCCAAAAAACTCATCAAGTGGCAGCACGCGATCATCCCCCGGTCCGGGCCAAATCTTAATAGACCTATCCTCCTCCTCCTCCACCTACCCGTCCGGGCGCTCCCTTGCGCTATCCAAACAAACGCTAGTGGCGTGGCCACCGCTCACGTTCGCTCGCGATATGCACCACTTTGCCACGCCAGCGCCGTCGCCGTCGTCGTCGTCGTCGTCTCGTTGGAATCGCGTTGGAAGTAAATAAACAAAAACGCTAGATCGGAGATCAAACGTTCACCCAACCACAGCAGCAGCACCAGCAGCAGCAGCAGCAGCGCAGTATTGACAGACACACACACATACACACACACGCAGAGGCGCGCGCGCGCGCGCCCGGGCATTAACAATCCCTGGCCGTAAAGATCGGTTTTATGAAGTGCCGAAGTGCGGCCCCCTGGTGTGTTGTTGGCCCAAATCGGACGGTTCGCCGCCGCCGCCTTCGCCGTCGCTCGGTTTGTTTGTTGTTGCGATGATGGGTGACGAAGAAGCTTTTCGCCATTTCCTCCGGTGTGTGTGTGTGTGGGTGTGTGTGCATGGCGCCAGATGACGGGTAGCGCAAATTGGACACTCGGGAGTGGTGGGGTGTGGTGGGCCGGGAAGGCAAGGTGTGAGGTGGAGTTCCGGCTCCAATTCGATTCGCCGCAGGTCGGAGTCGAATTTTGCGCGGAACTCCAGATCAGAACACCAGAACAATTTCCGGACCGATCGTAACGTCACACGCGCTCTCTCTCTATCTCTCTTTCTCTCTCTCTCTCTCTCTCTCTCTCCTTGCTTCGAGTACTTTCTTGTACCGGAGTAATGTACTTTTGTACTTTTCATCCTATTTCAAACAACAAAAAAAAAACCCAGATGCAACAGATTTGCAGTCGCCAGAGAAGTTCACCAGAAGTCTATCGCCAACGAATTAATTGGCCCCAATCTTAAAAAGATAGAGAAAGAGAGAGAGAGAGCGATACTCAACTCCAAGTCTGTTGCTGCTGTTGCTGCGTCATCTCAACGAACTTCATTTCCGATCGGTCTGCTAGCGTCAGCAGTCATGCTGAAGTTGCTGCCTTGTTGCACACACACACACACACACACACACACACACACACACACACACACACACCGGAAATTATCCTTGCGATAGCGAAACTGTAATAGAACTAAACTCGATATGAAACAACGAAAGGTCCGTATAAAAAGAAACGGACAAGGACTCCAAACGCCAAACCGGTGTGTGTGTGTGTGTGCGTTTGTGTGCTGCATTTGCGTATGTCGCAAGGCGTTCCGAGGCCGTCCCTTGGCATGGCCGCCAAAGGAAAACGGAACGCTCATGCGCTCATCCTCAATCAAATTCAATAAAAACCAATCGTTGTTGCTGCTGCTGCTGCTGCTGTTGCTGCTCGGTCGCCGCATTCTATCGCATTCTACGAGCGTAGCGTGCGTGCGTGCATGATGCCGGGTTGCCACTTGAGAAAATATAATTAGCCCTTCCAATCGATTTGCCTGGGGCATCTATTTTGCTTAGTCGTGGCGGATGGCAGCTTAACTGTTGCTGCTGCTGCTGCTGCTGCTGCCATTGTTGTTGTTGTTGTTGTTGTCCATCTAACTGGTGAACTGGTATGAAGACTGGCGGCCTGGCAGCAGAAGTGGAACCAATAAAGCTGTTGTGCGAGGTTTGTGGAGGTTGGAAAGTAAATAAATAATACAAATGCACATTACACACACACACACATACACACCGTCGCAGCACGCTCGCGGGCGCGTGGTCGCGCACGCCCCGTCATCATCTTTCTTTTTTGGGTTTTAGGTGGCTGGTAATGAAGCAGAAAGGAAAGGGATGGGGGTGAGGGAGGGGAAAGGGTGTTGAAAAGTGTTGGCATGCAGCGGTAAGCGGGGGTGTTGGTATCGTAATATGAGAATCCATTCCACACACCACTCGCTCTCTCTCGCTCTCTCTCTCTCTCTCTCTCTCTCTTTTTCTTTCACTCTCTTCTTTCTTTCTTGCCCTCTGCGTGCAGTACAGTCTAGTCCTGGGGTCTGCTGGTGCACACACACACACACACACACATACGGTCGGTCGCGGGCGTGCGAGATATGGATGGATGGAAGATGATGAGGCAGCACCATGACGCCGCCTGATCGTTATTAATTACAATTTATTGCTGGCGTACGCCCATCGCGCACCATATTCCCTATTGCGCGACCGTTCGTTCCGATGTGCTTATGCTGCGCAGCATCGCATCGCACAAGAGTACCCACACACACACATACATACACCTACACACAGGCGAGAAGGTGAGTAAGCGAGCGAGCGAGCGATCGAGCGATGCTTATCATGGATGTAGCGGCCGTGTCGGATCGTGTCGGAATCGGTGGCCGCCGGTTCATGCGGACTCCAAACTCCAGACAAGCTCCAGATCGATCCAGGTGCTCGCTCCGCAACAGTTCGTCTACCTCGTGGCTGATTCTGTTCTTAACCGTGCACATTGAACGGAACGGAATAAACAGCAAACAATCAGCATACACACACACGCATACACACGCGCGCACACCGGACCGCTGTGTCGCTGTATGTCCCAAAAGTTCCGCTTGACAGCTGAAGGTCAATAGGTAGACGCCACTCGACAGCATCAACAGCAGCAGCAGCATCGCAGTACGCACTGATGGATATTCTACGCAATTACCTCCCTTTTGTGGTGAGGGATGGTGGTGGTGGTGGTGGTGCCAGGGGGAGGAAAACGGGGTTGAGAATGGGGGAGAAGGAAAGCACGAAATCGTGACTCCCCCCCAGGCCTCCCCGCTCTCTGTGTGCACTCGTCCACCCCCTTCTTTCTGCCGCAGGCGCTGCTGTAGTATTCAATCACGATCACTATAAACAAGCGGCGGCGACCACCACCACCCTTGCTTGCTTGCCCCGAAGGTGCGAAGATGATGAATTGGTTTGTAAATATTTGTCGCTCGACATCGACACAACCCAACCCTGTTCTCCCTCCCCCCCCCCCCCCCCCCCCCCGAGCGAGCTAGATGCTAGCAGCTAGAGCACGGCGGCTGAGGGGGCAGGAAATCGTTTTCCTTTCACTGCAAGCCGCCTGTGTACCTGCGTGCGTTTGTGTGTGTGTGTGTGTGTGTGTTTGCTGAGAGCAACAAGTTCACCTTCATCTGGAGTGCGGCGGTTAGTGGATCGATTGCCGATCGCTTGATGGAGATGTCTAGCCCCCACCACTTCCCTCACCTTTCACCATAGACAGGCGAGTGTGTGTGTGTGTGTGTTTCTGTGGCAGTGGCTGGCTAGTTTGTTGCTGGACTGGCCGGTAGCCGTGATAAGAGATGCTGGCTGCTTATCGATCGACGCCGAACGCCGCTTATCACCTTCCACGACGACAGCGACGGCGTTCCAACCATTCCGCGTGCATATGCAACCATTCAAACAGGATGCACCGACATTTTCCTCCTCCTCCTCGTCTTCCTCTTGCTGGTTACTCGATGTCGCATCACACATTGTTGCACTGACCATGGCGGACGCAACCGATCGGGCGCGCGAGCGCGCGCGCGCTGCATTGATATTGCATAAGCACAAGGTAGCGTAGTGGGGAGGAGTATGAAGAAGATAGGTGACGGGGCTAATAATAGCCATGCACGGTCTTTCGGGGTCTCGGGGTCTATACTGCGTCATCCAGCCCAGCCCTTTAGCGCTGGCCTGGGGGGGGGAAGGATGGGAGGAGGGTGGGTTCGGGGGCGGTGGCGCTACGCGCTGTTTGCTCGCGAGCTATTGTCATGATTCACGCTCCTGAAGCACCGACCTGAATGACAATCCGCACGTTCGTCCATTGCCACATTGCTCCCGGTGTCGGCACGTCGGCACGTCAGACGTGCGGCATACGGCATACACAAACACACACAAGCACAAGCACATCCTGGATCGTCATACATTTTCATTCTTAACTTTAATTCGCTTAATCGCTTTTCGAGTATCGGGTACGAATAATCACAAACACAGTCAAAACCTATTGGATAAACCGAGAAACGGTGGTAGAACGGTGTGCGCTGGAGGGGGGGGGGGGGGGGGGAGTTTAGTTCTAAGTGGTTAAATCTGCTCTCGGGATCCGTTGATCCGGGATGATGCGCTCAGAGGCCACCATCCGAGGCGAGCTCGTCCGGCGTACCATCGAGTATCATCGAGAGGCTCTTGGCGGTGCCGAAGAAGAAACCGGACGCACCGAACGCAATGATGAGCGCATCCTTGAGGATGAGCCAGCGGTAGCCGGGCCGCGGGTTGGGCCACACCGTCAGCAGCTCGATCAGCGGCGGAAAGACGAGGGCGAGCGTCGACGTCGAGACGGCACCGACGAGTGAGATGAAGGTGCTCAGGTTCGGGATGATTGCGGCCAGCACGAACGTCAGCAGGACGGTCGCGAGCCGGAGCACAGTTTCGGCACACTCCGGGTGACCACCGGAGAGCGATGGTCGGCGCACGACCGGTGCCAGGATCGTCATCGGTACGTAGAACTGTAGCGCGTACGAGGCCAGCACGGCCACGGCCATCAGCAACCGGACGAGCTGAGCCAACCTACGGGAAGAGGGGAGCGAAAAAAAAAGATGACGGATCACAATGCGGTACGATGGGAGTCGTTCCAGGGGCGGGGGGCCAACTTACATATGGTCGTTGGGTAGATTGAGGGTGACGCTGCCCTGGGCCGCCTCACCGTACTTGAGGTAACCGAAGAAACCGACCGCCGAGTAGAGGCAAACGACCAGCGTCATGCCAGTGTTGAGGACACCGTTCCAGGCGATAAAGTCGCGCGGTCGGGCCAGGTTGTTCTCGAGCGGCAGCACCACACCGATGCCCTCGAACGCGTACATCACGGTACCGAAGTAGAGCGGCAACGTCGACCAACCGGACACCGGCGGTACGGAGGCACTGTGCGGTAGGTCCTGGAGCAGGAAGAGGAACGCGATGGCAAGACCGGCAACCGCGAACACGGACGCAACGAGCGAGGTCGGTGTCAGCAGCTTCAGGCTGCGGACGAGGTTGAGCAGCGCGAGCGGACCGAGCAGCCATAGTAGCACGGTCAGCACGCTCACCTGTACCCCACCGTACGCCAGCAGCTCGCGCACGTTCACCGCGACGAACAGGAAGTAGACGCAGCACAGCCCGAGCTGCATCACGACGAGAAAGGTGTTGATGAGCCGCCGGAAGCTGGCGGCCAATGGTTGCAGCCGCACCGGGCCGGAATCTAGCGCACAGTAGCCGACGTCGGCGTACGAGAGCGAGGGGCGACCGTAGCGGCGGCACAGCTCGTGCGAGCACCGAACCAGCAAGTGCATGCAGTGCGTACAGATGATGCCCATCGCGAGCGTACCGAAGAAGCCCACGTATAGGCCCGCATTCTTGAAGGCGTCCGGCATGGCGAGAATGCCGGTCCCGAGGTTCCCGTTCAGCATGTGCATCAGTGTGTCGAGGTTGGTGGTCGGGTTGGCGAGCTTCCGGTGCGCGACCGGATCGTTATCGTCGCCGTTGTCCCAGTGACGGGCACCACCGGTAGCCGTCGTCGGTCGTTCCGGCTCGATCGTCAGCGTCAGCGTACCGTTGCCATGGCACTTGCCATCTGCCAAGCGACCGTTGCTGTTGCTCTTGTTGTTGTTGTTGTTGTTGTTGTTGTTGTTGTTGCGATCGAGTGCCAACAGTGGCGTCGTCTGGTCCGCTTCTCGCACCTTCGGTGCCATTCTGCCTACCTGAATCTTTTTATTAATCACACACACACACACACGCGCGCGTGTTCGCACGCAGAGACACAAACAGAGGAGATGAAGCACACAGACGAAGGAACACTGTGACACATCAATAACACACAACAGACGGAAAAGAAAGAAAAACAAACAAAACGAGAAGAAAGAGAGAGAGAGAGAGAAAGAGCACCTGTGTGTTAGGCGAGCGTAAAGCAACGGAAGAAACCGGGTACACCGGGAGGGAGGCAGGCACTACCAGCACTAGAGCAGGGCGATCAATTTCGGACGATCCGGGGAGCAGGTGGGGAGCGCTTATCCTTTGTCGAGGATCTCGAGCCAGGAGAGGGCCGTCTGGGGCGGTAGTATCGTGGCAGTGTCACTCGGTCGATGGCACAGCAGCTGGCCGGAGGCGTTAGGCATTGATGTGTTGAAAACCACAAGCGTGTGTTGATCGATACAGAAAATGACGCGCCTACGACGCGGTACGCGGTTTGATCGTGGGATCGTGGATCGAAGGGCAGCAGTGGCAGTGAAGCAAGCGTGCGGTCTAGGGAACAACTGAATGCCGGTCACTGCCGGGTGGACGCATTTAAGAGAACCTTCCCCCGGAGCCGCTTATCAGCCCGGGAAGATGCGAGACGCACCACGCACCTCCTGTGACGCACTCTGCTGTGAGCACTGCTTTGTTGACGTTTGTTGTTGAATGACTCCTCACCGCTCACCGCTCTCTTCGCCGCTCAATCGAGCCCTGGAAGCGGAAAGTTCCACTTCACTGCACACCGGAAGCGGTCTGGAGCGGTCCGAAAACAAAAAAAAAACCGAAACGAAACGAAACGAAACGAGGCTGACAAGGAAAGTTTCCGCTCCGCCCGGACTGGATGTCCCTGCCAGTTCGGTTCGATGGTCGGCCTCGGTGATTAGACGCTATATCGCTTCAGCGTCATGACCGCACGTAATCGCAATCGTAATTGGGAGCAACTTAATCACGGACACACACACACACACACACACACAGGCACACAGGCACGTAGTCAAGCGCGCACTAGCTGGCACGTATTTTTTGTTTACACTTTCGGTTTTTAGTCTAGTCTTCTGGAGTGGACACGCAGAGCGTCAAGCAGAACGTTCAATTTGCGTGCCAAAACAAAGCCGTCGTTGCCCTTTGCACGATGATCCCTAATCGGCCGAGAATTCCCCTAATCGTAACGATGCGACCCGGGGAGCGTTTTTCGGAACAGTGTCAACAGTGCCAGTGCCACCGTGGGAGATAGTGAAGGCCGGCAGTACGGCGCGTTCATGGGCACAAACCATGAGCCGGGGCGCTAGATTGTGCCAGTTAAATCCCAACCGAGTGAGTGTGTGTGTGTCTGTAAATGGATTTGACACTTTGATAGCTGAAATCGAGCAGCAAAAAATAAGATCCTCATCGATCGGGAACGTACACACACAAACACGCATGGACAAGGCCGTTCATCGATCTCGAGCAGAGATGACAGTATCAGAATTCCGGGCTGCCCTGTGGCCATTGTTATTGTTCGTCTTGGATCGCTGTGATTGGCAGCTGTGCAATCAATCGGGAATCGGCAAAGTGGATCTGCAGCAAATCGGCACCTCGCACTTCGAATTGATTTATCCCCATCCCGAAACTGTTGATGACACAGTGCCGAAGGAATGTAACAACAGAAGCTGTACCCGCCACGGCTAATAACAGGGCCCCTCATGCCCACACCGGTGGTTTTCCGGCGCTGGTTTCACTGCCAAAGGTGTTCCGCTTCGACCACGCGAAAAGAAAAGCGAAAAATAGTTTTGTCCTCTCACTCTCTGGTGAGTGGTGCGACCATCGCGAAGCGCAGAAAGCAGAAAACATCTGCACTCCAGACCAGAGCCAAGAGGGCGTTACCGCACACTGCGGGGGGGGGGGGGGGGGGGCACCACTTGCCACGGTCATCACTTGCACTGTGGGGGAAAAAAAACTCACTGGGCACACCGGCTTGGCAGGTAAATTACCCGGGAGGCGGAATTGTTTCATCGAGAGAAATTTTTCGGGGAACCCACACGCGGCCAGGTTACGCTCGGGAGAGCGCAAAAATCGGGTACCCAAAACCCATACACAAACGGTCCAGGTGCTACTACAAAGGCGAGCGAATACGTATTGCTTGGTTTCATTTGGATGCTTCGGGCTGCGCAAACATTCTAGCGTCTTAAGATGTTAGTGTTCAACCATGGCCCCAGCCGAACTCGGTATGTGCAATAGCGCATCGTGATATTCGAGAATTTCGAGCAAGAAAATAGAAACTACCACATTGGCCTCAAATGTTTTACAAGTTCTTCCTTTTGCGAAACCCTAGCAGTAGTTGTGACGTTCAAAGTGTAGTGACCACTACCCTTGTCGATAGCCAGTGCCCAGCTAAAGGATTCCAGGTTGCCCCCAGGCCTCACTCTTCAGCTCCTGAGGGGTCCAGCTCTCAGCTCTAGGATGAAGCAGTCGTGCTGTGCTGTCGACGAGTGCCTTCAACCATCAACAGGACTTCTTCCTTTGAAGGAAACGAGGGGCTGCTCTGTTCGGATGCATCGGAATGCGTTCGCATGGTTGAGGGCACAGCGGCCAGGACCTAAAGATGGGCACCAATGAGCATTCCATCGTACGAGGAAGGGGGAGGGGGTTTATGATTTTTTTTTTGTTTTATGATCGACCCTCTCCTGGACCGATGCGATGTGCGGAGAAAAGGGCTGGTGCGCAATAGATAGATAGATCCAATATGGAATTCCAACCCCCCCCCCCCCCCCCCCCCTAACCCCCGTCCACGGGCTCGGTCAATTGCAGCACACAATTCAGCGACACTTCACCTCACCGTGGATGCATGTATATTCAATCCTTGTGTTTTGCATTGCCACCACCACCGTCCCTCACACCCCCTCCCCCCGTGCTCCCTTCTCTTCTAAACTGCCCGCTCCGGTTCCGGCTCGGCTCGGCACGGCACGCACACTTCGGCTCGCATCGGCAACGGGCCGGTTGACGCAACACGCGGACCCGCACACCCTGTCTCCCCCTCCGCATTCCCCGCTAGTCCGGCACCGGGTCCCGCGTCCGGTCATAAAACGGAAATATTTTGCATTTTATCGCACTCGTTAAAAGTCGCCATTTTGCCGCCGGTGTGCGGGGTGTGCGCCAATGCAGTTTCCTCCTCCCGATCTGGCACTCTACCGTCCCTCCTCCCCCTCTTCATTCCTCCCCTTTCTTCTCCCCCCGTTCTTACTAATAAACGAGGGGGAGGGGGAGGGGGTTGGTGACGATTCTGGTCCTTGGGCACAACTTGGGATCGACCATTAAAGCTCTCTCTCTTTCTCACACACACTCTCCTTCGCTTCCCTCTCCCCCCCCTCCCCTCGCTCCCATGTGTGTTCATCTCCATCCCCTTGCATGTGTCTACATTTTTAACTTTAACGACTTGAAAACCCTTTCGCGATCTCTCGCTGCCACCACCAGCAGCAGCAGCAGCAACAGTCGGTCCGGTTTTGGCCGTGGCCTCTTGCTCCCCCACCTTCCCCCTTTCGCGTTCCGCCCCCTCCCCTCGTCACACACTGGCAGCACCGTAAACCCACCCCGGGAATCGGAATTAATTTCGCAAAAAGCCATCAAATCTGGTCATTAAAGTTTGCGGCGCGCACAACCCCGGGCTGGGCCGGCCGGCCGGCAGCTAGCTAGCTGGCTGGCTGGCTGGCTGGCTGGCCTGCCGGCGCGCCAACGCTGCGCGATGGCGCAGTGGCCATGGTCCCCCGCTAACTACCCCACCTTTGCCTTTACCGTCCCGCTAGGTCCGTTTTGATCGTGCATCGATCAAGCGGCGCGAACGACGACGACGAAACACGCGCCGTAAGGTCGTGCGAAACAGCAGGAGTCAACCAGCAGGGCAGGGTAGGAAGGAAGGGTAGGAGGGGGGGGGGGTGCGAGGTCCACGGTACGGGCCGCGCGCGCATGCATCCCATTTGCAATCATCGGGAGGCTGTGTAGCGGAGACAAACGACGACGACGACGTAACACCCATCGACACCGCCGCCGGATTGTCCTCTTCCAAACCCTTGCATCCCCTACCTCCCTCACCCCCTTACAGCGGGGATGCAATCGATGCCAATTAGCAATCGAGGCACACATTAGGCACACGGCACATTAAATGCTGGAGCGGTTTGGTTAAGCTTGCAGCTGGGAGGAGCCGCCCCGCGAACGCGGAAGATGGGCGAGGGCGAGGGCGAGGAGGGGTAGCCATAAAATGGTTCCACGCAAGTGCCCTCGAAGTGCATCGCTCGATCGATATGGGCCAATCGGTGAGGGGCAGAGCGAAGCAGGGGGGGGGGGGGGAGAGGGTAGGAGGGAGGGGGAAGGGGATGCATCGAGGGCACTGCATCGTAAAACCCAAATACCTGCACCGAGCAGTACACATCCAGCTGGTGGTGGTGGTGGTGGTGGTGGTGGACGAGGAGAAGAAGGAGATGAAGCAGTTAGTCCGGCTCCAAAAGGGTAGACGAAACGAGCGTTACGAGTTTATTGCATTGGGCTCCTTTATTATCCTCCAGTCCAGTGGTTGCAGCGAGTAAGTCGCGAAAAAAACAGGGGGAATGGCGGGTGGAGGAAGAGGGGATGGAGCAGGCCGTAAGCCGTTGTGGTCGTAGATCGTAAAAACAGCAAAAACCTCGCGCATATGGAGTCAAGTGTCCCTGTGTGTTCCACTTTCCACCACGTTACCGGCGCCACCAAGCGTTAGCGCTTCGGAATTGGTTATTAAAGCATCCCCTTCGCCAACCCTTGCTGACCTTGGCTGAATGATCCTTCTTCTTCTCCATCTCCTCCTCCTCCTCCTTCTCCTCCAACGCAAAAGCTACACGAAATCTGCTGCGCATTTCGCCATCCCCTGTGCCACCCTCTCCCCCTCCCTCGTCAGGATGGATGAAGGCAACTGGAAACTCCAGAGATTGGACTTGGCTTAGAGCAGCCGCGATCCTTGCTGTTCCTTTTCTTTCTGTCCCCCCCCCCTCCCTCTGCACACTTCACAGGGAGTCAGTGGAGGAAGGGATGGGGTTGACGGTTTTCATCCCTTCATCATGGGGGTGCATGAGAAAAAGGGACCACCACCAGGAGTCGGCAATGGCCAGACGTCCCGAGTCCCGTCCCACTAATACTCCTTCTTATCCAACCCGCCAACCCCTCCCTCCCCCAGCTTCTCCCTCCCCTGGAATGATTGGACGCATCGGACGAACGGCCGCCATCGCCATCGCGCAGCGTCGCATCGTCTCAGGGAAGGAACCGCAATCGCAAACGATGGGTGGTATGGGGAACGGAGGTAGGAAAAGGGAAGGACCACCCTCCCCAACCCACCCGTACCCGTACCCCCCCCCCCCTCCTTTCCCCCATCCGGAACGGGGGCGGCCGTTCGGTCAGTCGCATTTATTTGAAGTTTATTTTCGTAAATATGCGAAACGATCGTTTATGTCGGCAGTTCTTTGCTCCGATTCGCTAGGTGTGTGCTAGGGGGTGGTGGGAGGAGCGTGTGATGCTCGCGCGGAATGGGGCAGCTGTGCTATGGCGCAGCAGCAAGCAGCAGCAGCAGCTGCGGCGGCGGCAGTAGCGGCGAAACCGGGATTAGGTTTTTGCTCGGGCACAGCACCCCCCCGGGTTTTACGCCCGTAAGAGACCGGGGCGGGGCGACATACAAGCGTCCGTGTGTCTGTGCACACACACACACACTCGCGTTCAACCACCCACCAACAGACCACACCGGTACGGGCTGGTTTATGTGCTTTTAATTCGGTAATTCGGGATTAAAAGTGAATTGGCCTCGATCGTTTGACAGTTTGGCAACGACACAGCGTGTGTGTGTGTGAAACATTGAGAGGGAGTAAGAGAGTGAGAGAGAGAGTGAGCAGCAGCTCCGAGATCTACTCGACAGGCAAACGGTTCCCGGTGGTTCGAATTGCCTAAAGGCGTTCCGCGAATACTGGATCTGGACCGAGGAACTACACTGCGCGGAATGCGAGAGGGCGAGGGGGGTGGGGAAGGGGGGTTGGGTTGGATGGGGTTCACTGACCGCTGACTGTTCTGCTGATCTGTGGTGTGCCAGCTGCTGTACGAGAAGAGAACGGCCCCCGGGCAGTGCTGGATGCACTGCTGCCTCCGGTGCTTGCTGGTGGGGGGAGGTTCAAGGCCAGCTGGTCACCACCACGCATCACCCCCTCCCCCTCACCCTTTCTTTTATTGCTGACCTACTGACGATCATTCCCGGGATCAATTAGGAGCCCGGTGATCGGGTGGAGGGATGCGGTTTGCTGCTTCACCCCCACCCCCTCCACCTACGCTCTTCATTTCCAATGCTTCCGACGTAGCTTCGCGCTGCACATCGTTGGTGTTGTCAATTAGGCGAAGCGCCCCAGGTGTCAAATGGGAAGGAAGGGGAGGAAGGAGAGAGGGGGTGGTACTCGCCTCGTTGGGATTTGGCACATACCTGGTTGTCTAGACCTAGACGCGACCTAGCATCACGCGGGCATAGCTCACTCCCTTCCCTTGTTTCTCTCTCTCTCTATTTTTCTAGCTCGGAGTTTGCCTCGCTATGAGGTAACAAACACACACACACTCCAACAACCTCTAGTCAACTTTCACGAACGATCACAAGGGAGGGGGGGGGGGGGGGCAGGAGGGGGTTAGAAGGGGTGCTGTACTGAAAAATGCAATTAACATTGCATTCCTTACCCTTTAACACGCAACACACACACACACACACACACACACACACACACACACACACACACACACACACACACACACACACACACACACACACACACACACACACACACACACACACACACACACACACACACACACACACACACACACACACACACAGGTATGCGGATGCCATTAACCAATCTCGGCACGTGGAACAAAACCTCCCCGCAGCTCCCTTTGACAGGGTTGCCGTTTTCGGGGAGGATATGAGGAACGAGGGAAAGTGAGCGAATGAGAGAGAGGAAGAGAGAACGAGAGGGAGAGACCGAGACGCCGGGCCGCGTGTCTGTCAGATCAGCCAGGGAACGGGGTGCGAGTACAGGAGGAGAAGGACAAGAGGGCGGGGGGGGGGGGAAGGTAGGTGGACATGAATCACTCCCCGACGGACGCCTTGAACTTTTGACAGAGCGAGAACGCCGCAACTCCTCTCCGGTTTCCTGGTTTGTTTTGCATTCCACCGCGGCAGGCGACGCGGGCGCGGGATGAGAGGCAAGGACCCCCCCTCCCCCTCTGGTGTAAACGAACAGAGAGTTCCTCCGGACTTTTCGCGCACACACACGCGCTGGAGGTGCTGCTGCTGCTGCTGCTGCTTTGCATAATCAAGCGCACAAGCGGGAGGATGGTTCTAATCTTTGATTTGCGTGAAATTTATGCTCCGAATTAATATTCCAGCAGAGAGATAAGGCGAAGGCTGGGCGATCTCATCGCCAACCGGGGGGGAGGGGAGGGAGAAGTGGGGGCTCCGTTCCCCCCTTCTCGGATGGTGCATCGGCAGCAGCAGCAGCAGCAGCAGCCGCGAGGCGTGATGGCGTGACAGGCCGCAATATATCGTTTCCCTGACTGATCTTCTTGGACTGCGCCTGCCAAAGAGAGGAGGTGCGGAGGGTAGACAGGTGGGGGGGATGCATGACGGTTTGACTGCCGATTGCCAACAACTTTATCACCTGCTACGCACCACGGTGCACGGACCGCTGCCTGTCGCATGCACTCGCACCTTAATGGGGTGCAAGAACGAAGGGAGGAACGAGGGGATGGGGGGGGGGGGATGACGGTGTTGGGATGCCCGCGCTCGTGGGACTCGACTGCAGATGGACAACGACGACGCCGACGACGACGACGACTGTCAGTCAGAGGGAAGGAACACACCGGCAAGTGGGAGTCTAGCACCTACCAGACGGGGGTTGATTCGTGGATGAAACCGTAAGAAGGGGTTGAAAGGGATGGCGACGGATGGTTTCCTTTGGCGCTTGCTGCTGGCGGCCAAATAACTCTTGCGCCTTATCGGGCGGAGTCGATCTGGGCCTGCGGGGAACAGCGTCCCCAGGGTGCAGATGAGCACCCCCCCCCCCCTCTTTATGAGAAGGGGGGGTGGGTTGGGGATCCGCGTTCCAATTTCCAATTCATTCATCTCGCGGCCGCCGCGAAATCGGAAACAACCGAGAGAGCGCGCGCGCGCGCGCTGTTTGTCGTAGTAACACCTCCTCAATCCCTCCCCTTCAACCCTCCAAGCAACCCTCTCCCCGGGGTCGGGGGAAGCACGCAACAGATCACCGCGATCACCAGCCTTTCGCCCCCTTTTTAATGAGATGCAATCGCATAGGCAAACAAGCTGCGCGCTCTCTCCTTCTCTCTCTCTCCGCTTCTACCTGTCTCCCGCTCTCTCTCTCACCCTCTCTCGGCACTAATCGGGGAAGAAGAAGACGAAGAAGAAGCGATCCAATCGAAGGAGATGTCGTCGTGGCTAAAAATAAGTTCCGGTTGGGGCGCGCAAAACGCGCAAAACCAGGCGCCGGATCAGCATCGTCATCATCATCATCATCAGGGGTAATGATCAGGGGATGATCCACCCCTAGCCTTCCCCTGGCCGATCTTTATGCCTCCAGTTCGGGCTATCGCTGCCGGAGTAGATGGTCTCGATCGAGCCGAGCCAGGACATTCACGGTCCCCGGGTTCCGTGTGTGTGTGTGTGTGTGTGGGGTCGGGGGTGTCGTGTTGGGTGGCGCAATTAGCGGTGCGATCAGCGCGCGTCTCTCGCAAATGAAGCCATTCGGCTACGTCGTTTAATCCACTAGCCCGCCACTAGCTCTAAAAACCAAGCCAATCCGTTTCTCCCGCATGTGTGTGTGTGTGTTTGGAGGGTGTGAAGGTGCGGACGCGATGCTGCTTTCGCTTCAAAGTACGCTCCAGCTCCAGTTTCTTCGCGGCTTATGGCGCGCGGCAATGATTTCAACCGACGAGACCGAAAGACCATGCAAGAGAGGGAGCGAGAGAGAGAGAGAGAGAGAGAGAGAGAGAGAGAGAGAGAGAGAGAGAGACAGAAAAAGGGGGGAGGAGGGAGGGGGTGCTGGAATATAGGGGTCCAGCGCCAGAGAGATCCAGCGCGACATTTAAAATTCAAATCGGGATAACTGTTGGATTTGTTTATATATTTATTTATTTCGCGCGCTTCTTCCGCCCGTCCGTCCGCCCGTCCGTCCGTCCGTCCGTCCGTCCGTCCGTCCGTCCGTCCGTCCGTCCTTCCTTCCTTCCTTTCCCCTTCTACCCCATTACCCGTCTACCTCGCCCCTTGTCAGGGTTTGTGCAAGTCAGCGCGTCAGCGGCAGCTCGATCCCCGAGACCTTAATCCGTCCTCGTCCTCATCTCTCGTCCATTCGTTGTGTGCGTGTGTGTGTGTGAGCGCGTGTGTGTGGTCGATCCAATTTCCAGGCAAACGGCGAACGAACAGCTGCCCGTTCGCCGGATCCACTAATCGATCATTCGTATATCGAACCGCCACAAGCAGCACCGAGATCAAACGATCACAAAAATTACCACACACACACACATACACACACGCGCGAATCGCGCAATGTTTATGGCGCGAGCGGGTCGATCGTACACCCCATTTGAGGCGCGATTAGAAACGGGCCGCAAAGCACCGACCGATCATCATAACCATCGCCATCACCAAACCAATCGCCCCATCACCGGATCCACCCAGTGTGTGATTCAGCGATCATCATCAGCAATCGATGGCAGCAGCAGCCAGCCAGCAGCCAGCAGCCAGCAGCAGCAGACGCGTTATCTTCGCGTCGCCTCTTTCGCCGCTCTTCGGACCGGCTCGGCGTTTGTTTTTACGATTTTCGGGCTCAGTTTCAACGCTGGGTCGCGTGAGGAGATGTTGCTGAGGAGGGGTGCATTCCCCCCCCCCCCCATTGCTTGCTCCTGCAGCCCAATGCCCGATCGATCGCTCATTTACGCGAGCGAGCGAACGAACGAACGAACGAGTGTGGAGGAAGCTGATTATGGGCCTCGGTAGGTATAATAAGCGGCCATTTATGACAATAATACCCGATTATTACCGTTGGCCGATCGTGATCGTGTCGAGCGAGCGAGCGAGCGAGCGCGCGCGCACGAGAGCCTCCCGATCGATCGGTCGATCGGTCGGCCACCACTCCCTCCTCCTTGGACAACAGCCCTCTCCCCCTCCCCTTTCTCACCGAAAGCCAGTTGACGCCACAGTCCACCGCAGTCGACTGCTTGTCTTTATTCGAGTTTTATTATTATTATCATTGTTATTATCATTGTTATTATCATTATTATTGCTGTTGCTGTTGCTGTTGCTGTTGAAGCATTTCGAATTATCATCTTTCACCGTCGGGCGTCGTGCGCGGCCAGCGAATGAAAGGACATCCCCCCTTTTGCAGGAAGGGGGGGAGAGGGGAAGTGGTGCATAAGATCGTGATCGTGAATCCCCCCCCCCTTCCCCCACAGGACAGAACCGCAAGGATCTGTTGCGAACAGTGAGGTTAAGGCTCGCGGTGCCGCAGCCCCGTTGTGCGTTATCCAATCGAAAGAGAAGGGGGGGGGGGGGAGAGGACCATTGTGGCTCTTGGGTGTCAAGTGTCTTACCTCGTCGCCCCCCCTTTCCTCACGCAACACGAAGGATCGAAGGGCGCGGAAAAGAAGGAACAGGAGGGGGGGTTAACAGACTTTTCGAGAGGAAGGGGTTGTAAGGCTGGACGGTGCTGTGAGAGGGGATGATTTACGATTGTTGCACCCCCCTCGACTCCCCTTCCCCGGAAACCCATGTGAAGGACGAGCGGAACGCAACCCTTTCCCGATTTCCTCACACCCCCACCCCCACCACCCCTTGGCACGTTCTGGGCGCCTGGTGTTTTGTTTTGCCAATTATCGTTACACCCCCGGGCCCGGCAACGTCGGTCTACACACACGCACACACACACACACACACACACCGACGCTCTGCCCCAATTACACGATCGCTGCTTGCGAGAGGGGGAGGGCAAGCGCGGTGCGTGCATTAGTGGCGGCGCCATCCGGGCGTCCCCCAAATTACCAGCAGCCGACGCCACCACCGTTGCTGCACTCGACGCTCGCTGGTTTGCATTTTTTGCGCGAAGCGCCATTATTTACGAGGCAGTAAATGCTGACTTTACGCAACAATTAAACGCATTCTCTTTCTCTCTCCTTCTTTTTCGCTCTCTATCTCTCTCTCTCTTTCTTTCTTTTTTTCTGGAGCTAGATCGAAGCCAAGCCACGCAGCATTTAATGGCGCCATTGATGCACACACACACACGCCGGTTTTTGGTGCGCCCTCTCTCCCACCTCCTTCATCTTCTCCTCTTCCCCCAGCGCTCCAGCTTCCAGCCAAAGCGCTGGCAGGATCTTCGCGATGCGATACGCGATGCTCACCGCTCTGCACTCCCACTCGCATCGTAACGTTTGCATTGAAAAAAAGAGACAAAACTTGATTGATGATAAGAAAAAAAACTAAGACAGATAACTGAGATCTGTAAACTGCCTTTGGAAGGTAATTTTATCAGGTTACCTGCATAAACATTTCAGCAACCTCTATCAGCAGAACTCTAAAAGTGATGGCGAAAATAGTGAAGCTATTCCGTTCTGACATTTGCGCAATGGACAAAGGAAGATAGTCCGCTGCGCCGGAAATGGGCATCCCATCGAAAACATTCAGTGCAAAGCTAAATTGTAGCATCTATTGCAGCAACTTTATGGCGAAAACGGAGAGTGGAATTGGCCGAAAAAGCACAAAAATATCTGAAAATTAAGTGCGCAAACGAGTTTTCGACCTTCATGTCGAAAAAGTCCAACTAACTACCTAGGAAGGGTGCTCGGAATGGCGCAATCATAATTTTGTGTGAAACGTGAGGAAATTACCTTCCAAAGGCAGGTTTACAGATCTAAATTATCTGTCTTAGTTTTTTTTCTGATCACCATTCAAAGTTTGTCTCTTTTTTTCAATGCAAACGTTAGAAGGCGTATCCGTGGTGCGCAACATGATTGCATCTCGTCAAATGTTGCATTATCCCGACGACCCCGATGATCACAATCCTGGGGAGGTGGGATTGGCATGGCTTTTGGTGTGCTCCTGGGGGCCCAGCGATCGCCGGATCGATCTCGCAAAAAAAAAACCAAAATCTCGCTAGCAACGGACCACCGGGAGCTATCAAATCAAATCAAAAGCGGGGAATCCGGTGGAATATGCAGTCAACAACCGAGGGAGGCCGAGGGGAGGGGAAGGCATTTGCATTTCCCCGCGCGCGCGCGCGCGACATTTTATCGATTTTTATCGCGCAACGAACGGCCGCGAGCCGATCGGTCGTAAAGATTGTTTTTTTCTTTTTTCTATCGTTAAAAAACTTTTACGATCCGTGCGTACGTGTGTGCGTGTGTGTGTGAGAGAGAAAGAGGCACGGGTGCGCAAGTTCATCATGGCGCTAAGCGTAGTGTTGAGGGAGGGGAGTGGGGGTGAGACGGTACGTAGTAAGCTGGTTAGTTAGGTTACATGACCGTCACACGACCTCCGCTCCGCTAACCGTCCTGGCCGCATTCTTATCAGTGTGTGTGTGTGTGTGTGTGTAAGGGTCGCCGTGTAACCGGAAGCGGAACGCGAGCCTTCCCGAAGGAAGCCGAACGTCTAAAGGATCCTCTCCTCGCATTATCTTTGGTCTCTAGAGGGATCTGCGATATTCACGGGAGCACATGCATACACACACAAACACACACACACACACACACACACACACACACACACAAACACATACGACAACACTCCTCGCGCATATCCTCGGCAGCGTTTAGTAGCCTTCTGCAAGTTCTGTTCGTCCTTCTCTTCTTTCTTTCTTCTTTCTTCTTTCATTCTTCATTCTTCATTCTTCTTTCTTCATTCTTCATTCTTCATTCTTCATTCTTCATTCTTCTTCTTCTTCTTCTTCTTCTTCTTCTCAATCACCACCATTACCACCACCACCAGCAACAACAACAGTACACGCACTGGACCTACCTGTAGACCTGGAGTACAGCCGGATAGCCGGAGGAGACGGTTTCGATCGGGCCGCCGGGCTGCTAGTGGGCCCCGAGCGCCAGGCCAGAACCAGCCAGCCAGCCAGCTAGCGGTCAGCGATGATTCCGATCCACACACACACACACACACGCACATATCGGCGGATCGGATCCATAGCGCGCAGCAACCGACATCCGATACACATCACGCCGCATCGGGTTTCCAGGCGGGCAGCGGGCGCTACACCCTGCCCTCCACACCCCATGAAACTCAGGAGGGTGCAAATGAGGGGAGAGGAAGGGAAGGGGGTGGTGGTTTGCGGTATGCTAGCGGCTCCGGCGACGGCGGCGGCGACGGCGCGAAAGATTTAAACGCCCGTTAAGGTGATGAATGTGCGTCGCCTTGACTTTGATTTTATTTATTTCTGGTTTCCTGGCACCTCAACCCTCGCCGCCCCCATCCCTCCCTTACCTCGGTTCTTGTACACACACACGCACGTGCACACCCCGTTTGGGTGTCATTTTCATTCGGCCCGAGGCTGCTGTTGCCGCTGCCGCTGCTGCTGTTGCTTCTCCTCATAAATTGCCGCGCGCGGACCACAACCTGGACGTTGACGCGCCGTCGTCGCCGCCGCTGCGCAGGAGGCGCACTGATAATGATCTACCGCGGGCCGGGCCGGCGCTACGGAAACGATAAACTTCCCGACCACATACACACACACGCACAGGCGCGCGCGCTCACTGGTATCGTCACTGCGTCATGGCGCGGCGACGTTTGGTAGCGATCGTGGTGGTCCCGCCGTCGCCGTCGCCGCCGTTTCCTGATGAGTAGAGTCGAAGGATTAGGAAGCGGGGAAGGGGAGGGGGGGTCAGCATGCGATGGGGATGCTGAATCGTGATCGTGGCGCATAGCATCGTCGTCGCCGTCGTCGTCGTCATCAATGGTTCGTCCGCCCGGCCTAATTGCAATGATTGATCGACCGGTCACGGACCCTCAGTCTGTGTGTGTGTGTGTGTTCCGTGTGGTTGTCGATAACCGGTGCCCGATGTGAGAAATTTGATGCCTCGTTGTTTGTCTTCTCCTCCTCCTTCTCCTTCGCCTCCTTCTCCTCCTCTTCAGCGGCCTTTTGTTGTTTTGCGCTGCCGACGCCGACGCCGCGGTCTAAGGAGAGCCTCAAACGCCACGCCGCCGGCGTGTGCGTGCATGCGTGTCCGTGCTTGTGTGTGTGTGTGTGTGTGTGTGTGTGTAGCTGTGCCCATCAATAACAAGCGGACGGCACCGTTTTCATTCATCACCAGCACCAAGGATAAGACGTTCCACGGATTACCATTACAGTGTGCCAGAGAGAGAGAGAGAGCGAGAGAGAGAGAGTGAGAGAGAGAGAGAGAGAGAGAGAGAGAGAGAGACAGGAGGAAGGATGGCCTGGCCTGGCCTCCTGGCCACGGATCGCACCTACGTTGGCAATTATGGCGTGGCGTGTGTTTTGCGTGCGGCGCGCGAGGGTTCGTCGCTTCTCGCCGAACGAAAGACTCGAAGCGTCAAATGTTTGCGTCATTCGCAACGCGCGTTGCGTCGCTTGCGGGTTGCGCGAATTCAAGCAGACGCAAGCCTGCCTGCCTCGACGCCTGGTCTTCTCCACCTCACACACCATCCCCCACCCTCTCTACCATCCCCATCCCCTCCACCGGGCAAGGGTGATACTGTTTTCGGCTGCGTAAGAGCTGCGTAAACAGCGGCGACAGCGACATTCATTCGTTGACTTTTCCCCTTATGGAGCGACTTCTCCCTCCACCCGTACCCTGACTCCATCCTAGCCACCCATCAACCCCCTCGTCTGAGGGCCGTGGCCGGCAATCCATCTTCGTCGTTGCCCAGTGCCACGGTGGAGCTATTTTTAGGAGCACCGTGCCTTCCGCCTCCTCACCTTCCTCTCCTATCTTTAAAAATTTCCACCACCTCCCCCTCACACCATCACCACCACCACCACCACCACCACAACAACAACCTGCAACAAAGCGCAGCGTCAGATCATCGTCGGAAGCAAAATCCATTCCATTACCCACGGCGACGACGACGACGACGACGACAACACTTAGCAGAGGACACCCTCTCCCCCGTTTCTTCCACCCTTCCATCTTCTTCTTCTTCTTCTACTTCTTCTTTTTCGTGCTCCTCTGCCGGTACCACGCTCTATATGCGTGCGTACGTGCCACTCAATCGGGGGCCACACATTCCCTCAGACCTCCTACCCCTTTCCATTTCGGTCCCTACCCTACCGGTCCGCGAGCGTCCATTTTGGCACTTGTTTGCTAATTCTAAAAGCTACTTCCGAAATCGCATGCAAAACCACCATCCACCCTCCGCGACTCCTTCCCTCTTTCTCTCTGCACGAGCTGCTAGACCTCTCCTAACCCCCTCCCCTCCCTCCCCTCCGTCCTCCCCTCCGTTCCTCTTAGAGCACGATCCGACAAAATCACGGGAAACGCGCGGGTTCGAGGACGATGACGAGCGATCCTGTTAGACACCCCCCCACCCCGCTCCGCTGCCCTCTCACCCTACTCCCCCGTCACCCATTTACCACTAGAGGGGTTCGCGGTAAACCACGCGGTTCCAGGAAGGTTTCAGCCCGCCAATGCCTTCAACGTTGCACCATGGTGTGTGTGTGTGTGTGTGTGTGTGTGTGTGTGTGTGTGTGCATGTGTGTGTGTGTGTGTGGGACTTCCGGCTGCTGCATGGATGCGCATCATCCAACATCGTCATCAGCAACCCCGAGCCGAGCTGCTATAAGGCCCTTGATCGAGAGGCAATCAACGAGAGAAGGAAGAAAAGGGAAGAAGAAGAAGAAGAAGAAGAAGAAGAAGAAGAAGAGGGGAGGGAGAGACTGGGAACCACATTCCACATTCCGACCGTGGCGGGGGGAAAACCCTCTTCTCTTCCTCTTTGCCCCTCAGCGCACAATGAGGGGCGCGAGAGGTAAATCCGTCCGTGTGGCAGACTTGAATCGCGGATGAAGGTATATTTCGTAGGAATCTGCATCTGCATCACCACCACCACCACCACCACCATCACCTTCTTCAACCACCCCGCGACCCATCGTCCTTCCTCTGGATCCTGTACCTCCTTCCTCTGTACCTCGCGCCTTCCGGGGCCTGACCCTTACAACCACCCCCGTCAGGGGAGTAGGGGGGGGGGGGGGGGGCTGCTAAGGGGGAAAGGTCACGTCGCGCCGGCTTTGTTCTCTGTTCCTTTCTCGCTCTCTCTCTCTCTCTTCATCTCTCTATCTCGCTCTCTCTCTCTTTTTCTATCTCTCTCTTTCTCCCTCCCTTTCGCTTTTCATTGGGCCCTCTAGGTGGCCGGGACTCACCATGTGCCTGTAGAGAGAGAGAGAGAGAGAGAGAGAGAGAGAGAGAAAGAGTGGGGTGTGAAGAATCGCACTGTACGAGAGGCCTGGGGGAGGGGGTAGGGGGGAGGGGTGTTGCGCGCACACCTCGGTGATGACGATTGTTGTTGTTGCCGGCGGGAGGTCCCAATCGCCACCGCCAAATCTCAGATTGCCCGGTGGAGGTGGAGGTGCAGGGGGGAGGAGGAAGGGAAGGCGATTCATCGTTCTTCGTTTTATCACGCGCCGTCGCGCCGCCGTCCAGCGCCGCCAGAACGCACGAGGTGGAGCTGTAGCGGACGATTCCAAGGAATCCAAGGAACATACCCCCCAACTGCCCACCCCCACCCCCCTAAGACATACACACATTTACAATCGAGCGTGCGATCGCGACTCCGGTCAGCCAACGCGACGCCACACGCTCTGCTCTGCTCGTTCCCCCCCCCCCCCCCCCCTCCACCAAAACCGGGGGAGCCGGGAGGAGAGGGTGGGGGGAGGGGGTGTGTGTAGTGGGAGGTGGTTTCACACAACTGGGCCGACGGGCCCGCTGGGCACGCCATGGCAGGGCCAAAGGACCAACGAACGCTTCGTCCACTCCAGGGCGGAAGGAAAAGCATCGTTTGCAGCGCATCACTCCCTTCTTCTTCTACTTCTTTTTCTTCTTCTTCTTCTTCTACTTCTTCTTATTAGTATTATTATTATTATTCGCTTTTTTCCTTCCTTGTATTCCACTGGTTTCGGTCCTCTGTTTCGGGTTCTCCTTCGCCCTCTGCTTGCCCTACGCGTGGTTTGGTGCGCGACGCGTCGAGGGCGTCGGGAGCGCCACAGCGTGCGGCGCAAAGATCGATCGCTGGCAAAGGACAGAGAGAGAGAGAGAGAGAGAGAGAGAGAGAGAGAGAGAGAGCAAGAAAGAGAGAGAACCGGCTAAAGTAAGACGAAGAGATGAAGAGCAGAGAGAGAGAGAGAAGAGGAGGTAGAGTAGCATCGGTAGTTTGGTCTGCGCTGGGAGCGAACATGGTGTGAAGCAGAGCGATGATGACAGCTCCCCCTACCCTCTCCCCCCCCTCCCTTCCCTGCTCCCTGGCATAGCACTCGGAACTCGGGATGGCGTTGCTACAGCCCACAGCACTATCAGCGATCGGAGATCACACCTCGATCATCACCTCAGTGAGCCGTAACGCGTTTGCATCGAGAGGGAGAGGGAGGGAGGGAGGGAGGGAGGGAGAGGCAGCGCCACGGACACGGACGGACAGGGCGCATCGCTTCCCTCCCTCCCCGGGAGGCGAATGCTAAACCCCTTGGCGAAACAAAACGGACGACGGTTGCTCGAAGGATGTTGGGAGGGAGGGAGGGAGGGAGGGAGGGAGGCAGAGAGGCGTCGCCGGAGAAGGAAAAAGGGAAAAAGATGGAGAACGAACGGTCGGTCGATCGATCTTTTCAAATCTTTTCGGGCGTTCTTCAACCCCTTCTATCCCCTTCGTTTGATTCGTTTTTTCCCCCTGTAAGCTGGTGGGATAGGAAGACGAGGAAAGAGCGTGGAGAGGCGGGGGGGGGGGGGGAGGGGAAAAGGGAAGCAGATTGCGCTCACTGGCAGTGGCGGCACTTTTTGCGCTGCCACGCGATCGTCGTCGCGATGGTGATTCATGCTGAGAGAGCTAGAGATGGAGAGAAAGAGATGGAGAAAGGTGGAGGGGGGAAGGGTGGGAGAGGGGGGGGGGGCAAGGCATATCTATGCTCGGCCACCCTATGTCCCGGGTGGTTTTTGGCCGGTTCCACCAATCGACCAATTTTTGGTCACACACGCACACATGTCGCGCAATTTTGGACATCGGCATCAGCAGCCGGCATCGTTCCGGCGCTTCGCGTACAACAACGGACCATCACGAGCCGTGAAGAGATCGAGCCGAAAATGATCGAACTGCCGCGGCTGCACCCTCTGGTGCTGCAGTTTCGGACGGATGCATTCCGGCCGTTATTTAACCGCGATTTCGCTCATTTCGAGCAGACTTCATTCGCTTTCGAGCAGCATGTTCATGCGCCCAAAGCTATGCTTCTGTGCTTTTCTGCTGCCGAGGCTGCTTTCGAGCGCAGCTGCCGTTTTGTAGCGCTGTTTGAGAGATCGAATCGATCCTACACTTGGTTTAGCGTTTCAGCTTTTCACCGTTCATGTTGATGTATGATTTTTAAATAGTGCGCTTAATCTATCACTTATGCTTGGATTGATTGGAATCGGATTAATGATGAGATAATGTGTGTTTGCTATTTAACCAACGCGAAGTAACTCCTCGACTACAGGCTATCGTATGCGAAGGTTGACGGCCGCACTTGGTTGTCAAATCTTATGACGATTTGGCGCTCTTTCCATTTATTTTGCAGCAACGGTCGCGGTCCAGAGGTAAGAACCTGAAGCAAAATTACAAATAAATTAGGATTTTAAACGTGCATCACAGTATCGTAGCCAATCGATCGCCATGAGTCAATCCCCGTTAGAGCAAACTCCGCCAAAGTCTGAGGTTGGCGGGGACAAGGAGCGGCTGCCGAGTGCTCCGTTTAGCAGCACTGGCCTAGAAACCCTGCGACTTCCGATGATCGCTGAGCAGCCGGAGACGCCGCTGCGCCGATCGATTCGGGCTCGCGTGCCCAGCAAACGATTTTTGGATACATCCCGCAGCGATAGCGATACGGACGGGGAACATCAAATAAAACGCACGGTAGAGGAGACCGAGATACAGGAGCTAGGCAGCAAGCTGTCCTCCGCTACGCTGTTCGAGGAGTGCCACGATGTGGCAGGTCGAACCATGTACGGGTTTCGCACGCCGAAAAAGCGCGATTCGATGCGCAAGCTGGCCGCGCAGACAAGCACCCAACGCCGCTCGAAAGTACAGCGTACACCAACCACGCCCCGTACTCCAGCCGCACTCCGTACACCAAGCAGCGCACGTCAGCGTAGAATGAAGCACCGAAATCCGCAGACACCGGCCCAAGTGCGCCAGCTCCGGAAGCAAGGTATGGGACATTCTCCTCACGACACCCATTTGATTCTCCTATTATCCTACGACCCATTGGTCCACAACCGCTGCGTCTAGCTGACCTTTCTCGTTATTATGGTTTTTCTTCTCGTAGCTATTGGCAAAGTTTTGCAAAAGGTGGATGAAGAATCCGACGCTTCATACAGCCCGGCGTCTTCCTCGACCGACACGGAGCCGCCCGATACTCACAGCGGTAGCGATGACGATGAAGAAGAGGTCGCCGCAACGGCCGAATCAAAGTCGATCAGGAAACAACAGGCTCGGTCCCCGACAGGGGCGAAACCCAAGGTTAAGATTCCGGTTGTGGGCCCGACCGATACGCCGATCGTGAAATCTTCGGAGTACTGTTATGACAACTCTTATGAACAGTACTTTTCGATCCATGCTACTACGAAAGTAGTCACGTCCAACCATACACTGGACTTACTAGCCACATCGCGCATACCGCGTGCTTTAATGCAGCAGTTGCTGTAGGAGACCAGCCCGCCCGCGCCCCACCGGGACCGACAGCAAGAAATGAATGACAAATGTATGCTCTTCTTCCGGGATTGGCTGTTCACGCTTAACGAGGGATTTAGTGTGCTGTTGTTCGGCATCGGGCATTCGGCCAATGGGGAGCTAATGCAGCTCTTCATCGATGAAAAGTTAAACGGTTATCCTACCATCTTTGTGCAGGGATATGTTCCCGACTTTAGCATCAAGGACGTACTGGATCGGATTTGTGGCGAGGTGTTTGAAATGTGGCTTTCAACGACGAACACACACGAGGCGTTGGATAAGATCGAGCGTAAGTTCGCCGACCATCCTGAGAAGCATCTGTTTTTACTAGTCCATAACTTGGACGGTTCATCGCTGCGGAACGAGTCCACCCAGTCTGCTATATGCCGACTGGCGGCCATCGACAACGTACATTTTATCGCATCGATCGAAAATCACATCGCATCGGCCATGTGGGGCACGAATTATCAAGCGGCATATAACTTCAAGTGGTTTAACGCTACCACGCTCCAACCGTACAATGCCGAGACGTCGTTCGAGAACTCTCTGATGGTCCAAAACGCCGATGCGCCCGCGTTCGATGCAATGAAGCGAGTTGTATGCTCGCTAACAGCGAACGCGCGCGGAATATACAACGCGATTGTTAAGTATCAACTAACCAACCAGAAGGTGCAACAGCAGCACTACGCCGGCATGCCAATGCAGGAGTTGTATCGTCAGTGCCGCGAATCGTTCCTCGTTTCGTCGGATGCTGCCCTGCGCTGTCACCTCACCGAGTTCGTTGATCACAAATTACTGCGGTTCAAGCGCAACTCTGAGAGTAGCGAGGCGGTCCTCATTCCGCTGTCGCACATGCTCCTCCAGCGGTTTGTTGATGAGCAGGATGTCGTCTAATTCACGAAGGCTCGTACAAGTACTTCGATGTTCGTTCACATGGTGCCATATATGTATTCACTGTAGCGTGAAAGGACAGTACAATGAGAATTAATTTCTATAAAGTATAGCATAAGGTTTGAATTAGAGGAGCTTTAGATCCTCGAGCAGTGATCTCGTTCGATGCAATGAAGCGAGTTGTATGTTCGCTAACAGCGAACGCGCGCGGCATATTCAACGTGATTGTCAACTAGGATCAGGATGCTGCCATGCTTGATCACAAATTGCTGCGGTTCAAGTAATTGACGAAGGCTCGTACAAGTACTTCGATGTTCGTTCACATGGTGCCATATATGTATTCACTGTAGCGTGAAACGACAGTACAATGAGAATTAATCTCTATAATGTATAGCATAAGGTTTGAATTAGAGGAGCTTTAGATCCTCGAGCAGTGATCTCGTTCGATGCAATGAAGCTAGTTGTATGTTCGCTAACAGCGAACGCGCGCGGCATATTCAACGTGATTGTCAACTAGGATCAGGATGCTGCCATGCTTGATCACAAATTGCTGCGGTTCAAGTAATTGACGAAGGCTCGTACAAGTACTTCGATGTTCGTTCACATGGTGCCATATATGTATTCACTGTAGCGTGAAACGACAGTACAATGAGAATTAATCTCTATAATGTATAGCATAAGGTTTGAATTAGAGGAGCTTTAGATCCTCGAGCAGTGATCTCGTTCGATGCAATGAAGCTAGTTGTATGTTCGCTAACAGCGAACGCGCGCGGCATATTCAACGTGATTGTCAACTAGGATCAGGATGCTGCCATGCTTGATCACAAATTGCTGCGGTTCAAGTAATTGACGAAGGCTCGTACAAGTACTTCGATGTTCGTTCACATGGTGCCATATATGTATTCACTGTAGCGTGAAACGACAGTACAATGAGAATTAATCTCTATAAAGTATAGCATAAGGTTTGAATTAGAGGAGCTTTAGATCCTCGAGCAGTGATCTCGTTCGATGCAATGAAGCGAGTTGTATGTTCGCTAACAGCGAACGCGCGCGGCATATTCAACGTGATTGTCAACTAGGATCAGGATGCTGCCATGCTTGATCACAAATTGCTGCGGTTCAAGTAATTGACGAAGGCTCGTACAAGTACTTCGATGTTCGTTCACATGGTGCCATATATGTATTCACTGTAGCGTGAAACGACAGTACAATGAGAATTAATCTCTATAAAGTATAGCATAAGGTTTGAATTAGAGGAGCTTTAGATCCTCGAGCAGTGATCTCGTTCGATGCAATGAAGCGAGTTGTATGTTCGCTAACAGCGAACGCGCGCGGCATATTCAACGTGATTGTCAACTAGGATCAGGATGCTGCCATGCTTGATCACAAATTGCTGCGGTTCAAGTAATTGACGAAGGCTCGTACAAGTACTTCGATGTTCGTTCACATGGTGCCATATATGTATTCACTGTAGCGTGAAACGACAGTACAATGAGAATTAATCTCTATAAAGTATAGCATAAGGTTTGAATTAGAGGAGCTTTAGATCCTCGAGCAGTGATCTCGTTCGATGCAATGAAGCGAGTTGTATGTTCGCTAACAGCGAACGCGCGCGGCATATTCAACGTGATTGTCAACTAGGATCAGGATGCTGCCATGCTTGATCACAAATTGCTGCGGTTCAAGTAATTGACGAAGGCTCGTACAAGTACTTCGATGTTCGTTCACATGGTGCCATATATGTATTCACTGTAGCGTGAAACGACAGTACAATGAGAATTAATCTCTATAAAGTATAGCATAAGGTTTGAATTAGAGGAGCTTTAGATCCTCGAGCAGTGATCTCGTTCGATGCAATGAAGCGAGTTGTATGTTCGCTAACAGCGAACGCGCGCGGCATATTCAACGTGATTGTCAACTAGGATCAGGATGCTGCCATGCTTGATCACAAATTGCTGCGGTTCAAGTAATTGACGAAGGCTCGTACAAGTACTTCGATGTTCGTTCACATGGTGCCATATATGTATTCACTGTAGCGTGAAACGACAGTACAATGAGAATTAATCTCTATAAAGTATAGCATAAGGTTTGAATTAGAGGAGCTTTAGATCCTCGAGCAGTGATCTCGTTCGATGCAATGAAGCGAGTTGTATGTTCGCTAACAGCGAACGCGCGCGGCATATTCAACGTGATTGTCAACTAGGATCAGGATGCTGCCATGCTTGATCACAAATTGCTGCGGTTCAAGTAATTGACGAAGGCTCGTACAAGTACTTCGATGTTCGTTCACATGGTGCCATATATGTATTCACTGTAGCGTGAAACGACAGTACAATGAGAATTAATCTCTATAAAGTATAGCATAAGGTTTGAATTAGAGGAGCTTTAGATCCTCGAGCAGTGATCTCGTTCGATGCAATGAAGCGAGTTGTATGTTCGCTAACAGCGAACGCGCGCGGCATATTCAACGTGATTGTCAACTAGGATCAGGATGCTGCCATGCTTGATCACAAATTGCTGCGGTTCAAGTAATTGACGAAGGCTCGTACAAGTACTTCGATGTTCGTTCACATGGTGCCATATATGTATTCACTGTAGCGTGAAACGACAGTACAATGAGAATTAATCTCTATAAAGTATAGCATAAGGTTTGAATTAGAGGAGCTTTAGATCCTCGAGCAGTGATCTCGTTCGATGCAATGAAGCGAGTTGTATGTTCGCTAACAGCGAACGCGCGCGGCATATTCAACGTGATTGTCAACTAGGATCAGGATGCTGCCATGCTTGATCACAAATTGCTGCGGTTCAAGTAATTGACGAAGGCTCGTACAAGTACTTCGATGTTCGTTCACATGGTGCCATATATGTATTCACTGTAGCGTGAAACGACAGTACAATGAGAATTAATCTCTATAAAGTATAGCATAAGGTTTGAATTAGAGGAGCTTTAGATCCTCGAGCAGTGATCTCGTTCGATGCAATGAAGCGAGTTGTATGTTCGCTAACAGCGAACGCGCGCGGCATATTCAACGTGATTGTCAACTAGGATCAGGATGCTGCCATGCTTGATCACAAATTGCTGCGGTTCAAGTAATTGACGAAGGCTCGTACAAGTACTTCGATGTTCGTTCACATGGTGCCATATATGTATTCACTGTAGCGTGAAACGACAGTACAATGAGAATTAATCTCTATAAAGTATAGCATAAGGTTTGAATTAGAGGAGCTTTAGATCCTCGAGCAGTGATCTCGTTCGATGCAATGAAGCGAGTTGTATGTTCGCTAACAGCGAACGCGCGCGGCATATTCAACGTGATTGTCAACTAGGATCAGGATGCTGCCATGCTTGATCACAAATTGCTGCGGTTCAAGTAATTGACGAAGGCTCGTACAAGTACTTCGATGTTCGTTCACATGGTGCCATATATGTATTCACTGTAGCGTGAAACGACAGTACAATGAGAATTAATCTCTATAAAGTATAGCATAAGGTTTGAATTAGAGGAGCTTTAGATCCTCGAGCAGTGATCTCGTTCGATGCAATGAAGCGAGTTGTATGTTCGCTAACAGCGAACGCGCGCGGCATATTCAACGTGATTGTCAACTAGGATCAGGATGCTGCCATGCTTGATCACAAATTGCTGCGGTTCAAGTAATTGACGAAGGCTCGTACAAGTACTTCGATGTTCGTTCACATGGTGCCATATATGTATTCACTGTAGCGTGAAACGACAGTACAATGAGAATTAATCTCTATAAAGTATAGCATAAGGTTTGAATTAGAGGAGCTTTAGATCCTCGAGCAGTGATCTCGTTCGATGCAATGAAGCGAGTTGTATGTTCGCTAACAGCGAACGCGCGCGGCATATTCAACGTGATTGTCAACTAGGATCAGGATGCTGCCATGCTTGATCACAAATTGCTGCGGTTCAAGTAATTGACGAAGGCTCGTACAAGTACTTCGATGTTCGTTCACATGGTGCCATATATGTATTCACTGTAGCGTGAAACGACAGTACAATGAGAATTAATCTCTATAAAGTATAGCATAAGGTTTGAATTAGAGGAGCTTTAGATCCTCGAGCAGTGATCTCGTTCGATGCAATGAAGCGAGTTGTATGTTCGCTAACAGCGAACGCGCGCGGCATATTCAACGTGATTGTCAACTAGGATCAGGATGCTGCCATGCTTGATCACAAATTGCTGCGGTTCAAGTAATTGACGAAGGCTCGTACAAGTACTTCGATGTTCGTTCACATGGTGCCATATATGTATTCACTGTAGCGTGAAACGACAGTACAATGAGAATTAATCTCTATAAAGTATAGCATAAGGTTTGAATTAGAGGAGCTTTAGATCCTCGAGCAGTGATCTCGTTCGATGCAATGAAGCGAGTTGTATGTTCGCTAACAGCGAACGCGCGCGGCATATTCAACGTGATTGTCAACTAGGATCAGGATGCTGCCATGCTTGATCACAAATTGCTGCGGTTCAAGTAATTGACGAAGGCTCGTACAAGTACTTCGATGTTCGTTCACATGGTGCCATATATGTATTCACTGTAGCGTGAAACGACAGTACAATGAGAATTAATCTCTATAAAGTATAGCATAAGGTTTGAATTAGAGGAGCTTTAGATCCTCGAGCAGTGATCTCGTTCGATGCAATGAAGCGAGTTGTATGTTCGCTAACAGCGAACGCGCGCGGCATATTCAACGTGATTGTCAACTAGGATCAGGATGCTGCCATGCTTGATCACAAATTGCTGCGGTTCAAGTAATTGACGAAGGCTCGTACAAGTACTTCGATGTTCGTTCACATGGTGCCATATATGTATTCACTGTAGCGTGAAACGACAGTACAATGAGAATTAATCTCTATAATGTATAGCATAAGGTTTGAATTAGAGGAGCTTTAGATCCTCGAGCAGTGATCTCGTTCGATGCAATAAAGCTAGTTGTATGTTCGCTAACAGCGAACGCGCGCGGCATATTCAACGTGATTGTCAACTAGGATCAGGATGCTGCCATGCTTGATCACAAATTGCTGCGGTTCAAGTAATTGACGAAGGCTCGTACAAGTACTTCGATGTTCGTTCACATGGTGCCATATATGTATTCACTGTAGCGTGAAACGACAGTACAATGAGAATTAATCTCTATAAAGTATAGCATAAGGTTTGAATTAGAGGAGCTTTAGATCCTCGAGCAGTGATCTCGTTCGATGCAATGAAGCGAGTTGTATGTTCGCTAACAGCGAACGCGCGCGGCATATTCAACGTGATTGTCAACTAGGATCAGGATGCTGCCATGCTTGATCACAAATTGCTGCGGTTCAAGTAATTGACGAAGGCTCGTACAAGTACTTCGATGTTCGTTCACATGGTGCCATATATGTATTCACTGTAGCGTGAAACGACAGTACAATGAGAATTAATCTCTATAAAGTATAGCATAAGGTTTGAATTAGAGGAGCTTTAGATCCTCGAGCAGTGATCTCGTTCGATGCAATGAAGCGAGTTGTATGTTCGCTAACAGCGAACGCGCGCGGCATATTCAACGTGATTGTCAACTAGGATCAGGATGCTGCCATGCTTGATCACAAATTGCTGCGGTTCAAGTAATTGACGAAGGCTCGTACAAGTACTTCGATGTTCGTTCACATGGTGCCATATATGTATTCACTGTAGCGTGAAACGACAGTACAATGAGAATTAATCTCTATAAAGTATAGCATAAGGTTTGAATTAGAGGAGCTTTAGATCCTCGAGCAGTGATCTCGTTCGATGCAATGAAGCGAGTTGTATGTTCGCTAACAGCGAACGCGCGCGGCATATTCAACGTGATTGTCAACTAGGATCAGGATGCTGCCATGCTTGATCACAAATTGCTGCGGTTCAAGTAATTGACGAAGGCTCGTACAAGTACTTCGATGTTCGTTCACATGGTGCCATATATGTATTCACTGTAGCGTGAAACGACAGTACAATGAGAATTAATCTCTATAAAGTATAGCATAAGGTTTGAATTAGAGGAGCTTTAGATCCTCGAGCAGTGATCTCGTTCGATGCAATGAAGCGAGTTGTATGTTCGCTAACAGCGAACGCGCGCGGCATATTCAACGTGATTGTCAACTAGGATCAGGATGCTGCCATGCTTGATCACAAATTGCTGCGGTTCAAGTAATTGACGAAGGCTCGTACAAGTACTTCGATGTTCGTTCACATGGTGCCATATATGTATTCACTGTAGCGTGAAACGACAGTACAATGAGAATTAATCTCTATAAAGTATAGCATAAGGTTTGAATTAGAGGAGCTTTAGATCCTCGAGCAGTGATCTCGTTCGATGCAATGAAGCGAGTTGTATGTTCGCTAACAGCGAACGCGCGCGGCATATTCAACGTGATTGTCAACTAGGATCAGGATGCTGCCATGCTTGATCACAAATTGCTGCGGTTCAAGTAATTGACGAAGGCTCGTACAAGTACTTCGATGTTCGTTCACATGGTGCCATATATGTATTCACTGTAGCGTGAAACGACAGTACAATGAGAATTAATCTCTATAAAGTATAGCATAAGGTTTGAATTAGAGGAGCTTTAGATCCTCGAGCAGTGATCTCGTTCGATGCAATGAAGCGAGTTGTATGTTCGCTAACAGCGAACGCGCGCGGCATATTCAACGTGATTGTCAACTAGGATCAGGATGCTGCCATGCTTGATCACAAATTGCTGCGGTTCAAGTAATTGACGAAGGCTCGTACAAGTACTTCGATGTTCGTTCACATGGTGCCATATATGTATTCACTGTAGCGTGAAACGACAGTACAATGAGAATTAATCTCTATAAAGTATAGCATAAGGTTTGAATTAGAGGAGCTTTAGATCCTCGAGCAGTGATCTCGTTCGATGCAATGAAGCGAGTTGTATGTTCGCTAACAGCGAACGCGCGCGGCATATTCAACGTGATTGTCAACTAGGATCAGGATGCTGCCATGCTTGATCACAAATTGCTGCGGTTCAAGTAATTGACGAAGGCTCGTACAAGTACTTCGATGTTCGTTCACATGGTGCCATATATGTATTCACTGTAGCGTGAAACGACAGTACAATGAGAATTAATCTCTATAAAGTATAGCATAAGGTTTGAATTAGAGGAGCTTTAGATCCTCGAGCAGTGATCTCGTTCGATGCAATGAAGCGAGTTGTATGTTCGCTAACAGCGAACGCGCGCGGCATATTCAACGTGATTGTCAACTAGGATCAGGATGCTGCCATGCTTGATCACAAATTGCTGCGGTTCAAGTAATTGACGAAGGCTCGTACAAGTACTTCGATGTTCGTTCACATGGTGCCATATATGTATTCACTGTAGCGTGAAACGACAGTACAATGAGAATTAATCTCTATAAAGTATAGCATAAGGTTTGAATTAGAGGAGCTTTAGATCCTCGAGCAGTGATCTCGTTCGATGCAATGAAGCGAGTTGTATGTTCGCTAACAGCGAACGCGCGCGGCATATTCAACGTGATTGTCAACTAGGATCAGGATGCTGCCATGCTTGATCACAAATTGCTGCGGTTCAAGTAATTGACGAAGGCTCGTACAAGTACTTCGATGTTCGTTCACATGGTGCCATATATGTATTCACTGTAGCGTGAAACGACAGTACAATGAGAATTAATCTCTATAAAGTATAGCATAAGGTTTGAATTAGAGGAGCTTTAGATCCTCGAGCAGTGATCTCGTTCGATGCAATGAAGCGAGTTGTATGTTCGCTAACAGCGAACGCGCGCGGCATATTCAACGTGATTGTCAACTAGGATCAGGATGCTGCCATGCTTGATCACAAATTGCTGCGGTTCAAGTAATTGACGAAGGCTCGTACAAGTACTTCGATGTTCGTTCACATGGTGCCATATATGTATTCACTGTAGCGTGAAACGACAGTACAATGAGAATTAATCTCTATAAAGTATAGCATAAGGTTTGAATTAGAGGAGCTTTAGATCCTCGAGCAGTGATCTCGTTCGATGCAATGAAGCGAGTTGTATGTTCGCTAACAGCGAACGCGCGCGGCATATTCAACGTGATTGTCAACTAGGATCAGGATGCTGCCATGCTTGATCACAAATTGCTGCGGTTCAAGTAATTGACGAAGGCTCGTACAAGTACTTCGATGTTCGTTCACATGGTGCCATATATGTATTCACTGTAGCGTGAAACGACAGTACAATGAGAATTAATCTCTATAAAGTATAGCATAAGGTTTGAATTAGAGGAGCTTTAGATCCTCGAGCAGTGATCTCGTTCGATGCAATGAAGCGAGTTGTATGTTCGCTAACAGCGAACGCGCGCGGCATATTCAACGTGATTGTCAACTAGGATCAGGAAGCTGCCATGCTTGATCACAAATTGCTGCGGTTCAAGTAATTGACGAAGGCTCGTACAAGTACTTCGATGTTCGTTCACATGGTGCCATATATGTATTCACTGTAGCGTGAAACGACAGTACAATGAGAATTAATCTCTATAAAGTATAGCATAAGGTTTGAATTAGAGGAGCTTTAGATCCTCGAGCAGTGATCTCGTTCGATGCAATGAAGCGAGTTGTATGTTCGCTAACAGCGAACGCGCGCGGCATATTCAACGTGATTGTCAACTAGGATCAGGATGCTGCCATGCTTGATCACAAATTGCTGCGGTTCAAGTAATTGACGAAGGCTCGTACAAGTTCTTCGATGTTCGTTCACATGGTGCCATATATGTATTCACTGTAGCGTGAAACGACAGTACAATGAGAATTATTCTCTATAAAGTATAGCATAAGGTTTGAATTAGAGGAGCTTTAGATCCTCGAGCAGTGATCTCGTTCGATGCAATGAAGCGAGTTGTATGTTCGCTAACAGCGAACGCGCGCGGCATATTCAACGTGATTGTCAACTAGGATCAGGATGCTGCCATGCTTGATCACAAATTGCTGCGGTTCAAGTAATTGACGAAGGCTCGTACAAGTACTTCGATGTTCGTTCACATGGTGCCATATATGTATTCACTGTAGCGTGAAACGACAGTACAATGAGAATTATTCTCTATAAAGTATAGCATAAGGTTTGAATTAGAGGAGCTTTAGATCCTCGAGCAGTGATCTCGTTCGATGCAATGAAGCGAGTTGTATGTTCGCTAACAGCGAACGCGCGCGGCATATTCAACGTGATTGTCAACTAGGATCAGGATGCTGCCATGCTTGATCACAAATTGCTGCGGTTCAAGTAATTGACGAAGGCTCGTACAAGTACTTCGATGTTCGTTCACATGGTGCCATATATGTATTCACTGTAGCGTGAAACGACAGTACAATGAGAATTAATCTCTATAAAGTATAGCATAAGGTTTGAATTAGAGGAGCTTTAGATCCTCGAGCAGTGATCTCGTTCGATGCAATGAAGCGAGTTGTATGTTCGCTAACAGCGAACGCGCGCGGCATATTCAACGTGATTGTCAACTAGGATCAGGATGCTGCCATGCTTGATCACAAATTGCTGCGGTTCAAGTAATTGACGAAGGCTCGTACAAGTACTTCGATGTTCGTTCACATGGTGCCATATATGTATTCACTGTAGCGTGAAACGACAGTACAATGAGAATTAATCTCTATAAAGTATAGCATAAGGTTTGAATTAGAGGAGCTTTAGATCCTCGAGCAGTGATCTCGTTCGATGCAATGAAGCGAGTTGTATGTTCGCTAACAGCGAACGCGCGCGGCATATTCAACGTGATTGTCAACTAGGATCAGGATGCTGCCATGCTTGATCACAAATTGCTGCGGTTCAAGTAATTGACGAAGGCTCGTACAAGTACTTCGATGTTCGTTCACATGGTGCCATATATGTATTCACTGTAGCGTGAAACGACAGTACAATGAGAATTAATCTCTATAAAGTATAGCATAAGGTTTGAATTAGAGGAGCTTTAGATCCTCGAGCAGTGATCTCGTTCGATGCAATGAAGCGAGTTGTATGTTCGCTAACAGCGAACGCGCGCGGCATATTCAACGTGATTGTCAACTAGGATCAGGATGCTGCCATGCTTGATCACAAATTGCTGCGGTTCAAGTAATTGACGAAGGCTCGTACAAGTACTTCGATGTTCGTTCACATGGTGCCATATATGTATTCACTGTAGCGTGAAACGACAGTACAATGAGAATTAATCTCTATAAAGTATAGCATAAGGTTTGAATTAGAGGAGCTTTAGATCCTCGAGCAGTGATCTCGTTCGATGCAATGAAGCGAGTTGTATGTTCGCTAACAGCGAACGCGCGCGGCATATTCAACGTGATTGTCAACTAGGATCAGGATGCTGCCATGCTTGATCACAAATTGCTGCGGTTCAAGTAATTGACGAAGGCTCGTACAAGTACTTCGATGTTCGTTCACATGGTGCCATATATGTATTCACTGTAGCGTGAAACGACAGTACAATGAGAATTAATCTCTATAAAGTATAGCATAAGGTTTGAATTAGAGGAGCTTTAGATCCTCGAGCAGTGATCTCGTTCGATGCAATGAAGCGAGTTGTATGTTCGCTAACAGCGAACGCGCGCGGCATATTCAACGTGATTGTCAACTAGGATCAGGATGCTGCCATGCTTGATCACAAATTGCTGCGGTTCAAGTAATTGACGAAGGCTCGTACAAGTACTTCGATGTTCGTTCACATGGTGCCATATATGTATTCACTGTAGCGTGAAACGACAGTACAATGAGAATTAATCTCTATAAAGTATAGCATAAGGTTTGAATTAGAGGAGCTTTAGATCCTCGAGCAGTGATCTCGTTCGATGCAATGAAGCGAGTTGTATGTTCGCTAACAGCGAACGCGCGCGGCATATTCAACGTGATTGTCAACTAGGATCAGGATGCTGCCATGCTTGATCACAAATTGCTGCGGTTCAAGTAATTGACGAAGGCTCGTACAAGTACTTCGATGTTCGTTCACATGGTGCCATATATGTATTCACTGTAGCGTGAAACGACAGTACAATGAGAATTAATCTCTATAAAGTATAGCATAAGGTTTGAATTAGAGGAGCTTTAGATCCTCGAGCAGTGATCTCGTTCGATGCAATGAAGCGAGTTGTATGTTCGCTAACAGCGAACGCGCGCGGCATATTCAACGTGATTGTCAACTAGGATCAGGATGCTGCCATGCTTGATCACAAATTGCTGCGGTTCAAGTAATTGACGAAGGCTCGTACAAGTACTTCGATGTTCGTTCACATGGTGCCATATATGTATTCACTGTAGCGTGAAACGACAGTACAATGAGAATTATTCTCTATAAAGTATAGCATAAGGTTTGAATTAGAGGAGCTTTAGATCCTCGAGCAGTGATCTCGTTCGATGCAATGAAGCGAGTTGTATGTTCGCTAACAGCGAACGCGCGCGGCATATTCAACGTGATTGTCAACTAGGATCAGGATGCTGCCATGCTTGATCACAAATTGCTGCGGTTCAAGTAATTGACGAAGGCTCGTACAAGTTCTTCGATGTTCGTTCACATGGTGCCATATATGTATTCACTGTAGCGTGAAACGACAGTACAATGAGAATTATTCTCTATAAAGTATAGCATAAGGTTTGAATTAGAGGAGCTTTAGATCCTCGAGCAGTGATCTCGTTCGATGCAATGAAGCGAGTTGTATGTTCGCTAACAGCGAACGCGCGCGGCATATTCAACGTGATTGTCAACTAGGATCAGGATGCTGCCATGCTTGATCACAAATTGCTGCGGTTCAAGTAATTGACGAAGGCTCGTACAAGTACTTCGATGTTCGTTCACATGGTGCCATATATGTATTCACTGTAGCGTGAAACGACAGTACAATGAGAATTATTCTCTATAAAGTATAGCATAAGGTTTGAATTAGAGGAGCTTTAGATCCTCGAGCAGTGATCTCGTTCGATGCAATGAAGCGAGTTGTATGTTCGCTAACAGCGAACGCGCGCGGCATATTCAACGTGATTGTCAACTAGGATCAGGATGCTGCCATGCTTGATCACAAATTGCTGCGGTTCAAGTAATTGACGAAGGCTCGTACAAGTACTTCGATGTTCGTTCACATGGTGCCATATATGTATTCACTGTAGCGTGAAACGACAGTACAATGAGAATTAATCTCTATAAAGTATAGCATAAGGTTTGAATTAGAGGAGCTTTAGATCCTCGAGCAGTGATCTCGTTCGATGCAATGAAGCGAGTTGTATGTTCGCTAACAGCGAACGCGCGCGGCATATTCAACGTGATTGTCAACTAGGATCAGGATGCTGCCATGCTTGATCACAAATTGCTGCGGTTCAAGTAATTGACGAAGGCTCGTACAAGTTCTTCGATGTTCGTTCACATGGTGCCATATATGTATTCACTGTAGCGTGAAACGACAGTACAATGAGAATTATTCTCTATAAAGTATAGCATAAGGTTTGAATTAGAGGAGCTTTAGATCCTCGAGCAGTGATCTCGTTCGATGCAATGAAGCGAGTTGTATGTTCGCTAACAGCGAACGCGCGCGGCATATTCAACGTGATTGTCAACTAGGATCAGGATGCTGCCATGCTTGATCACAAATTGCTGCGGTTCAAGTAATTGACGAAGGCTCGTACAAGTACTTCGATGTTCGTTCACATGGTGCCATATATGTATTCACTGTAGCGTGAAACGACAGTACAATGAGAATTAATCTCTATAAAGTATAGCATAAGGTTTGAATTAGAGGAGCTTTAGATCCTCGAGCAGTGATCTCGTTCGATGCAATGAAGCGAGTTGTATGTTCGCTAACAGCGAACGCGCGCGGCATATTCAACGTGATTGTCAACTAGGATCAGGATGCTGCCATGCTTGATCACAAATTGCTGCGGTTCAAGTAATTGACGAAGGCTCGTACAAGTACTTCGATGTTCGTTCACATGGTGCCATATATGTATTCACTGTAGCGTGAAACGACAGTACAATGAGAATTAATCTCTATAAAGTATAGCATAAGGTTTGAATTAGAGGAGCTTTAGATCCTCGAGCAGTGATCTCGTTCGATGCAATGAAGCGAGTTGTATGTTCGCTAACAGCGAACGCGCGCGGCATATTCAACGTGATTGTCAACTAGGATCAGGATGCTGCCATGCTTGATCACAAATTGCTGCGGTTCAAGTAATTGACGAAGGCTCGTACAAGTACTTCGATGTTCGTTCACATGGTGCCATATATGTATTCACTGTAGCGTGAAACGACAGTACAATGAGAATTAATCTCTATAAAGTATAGCATAAGGTTTGAATTAGAGGAGCTTTAGATCCTCGAGCAGTGATCTCGTTCGATGCAATGAAGCGAGTTGTATGTTCGCTAACAGCGAACGCGCGCGGCATATTCAACGTGATTGTCAACTAGGATCAGGAAGCTGCCATGCTTGATCACAAATTGCTGCGGTTCAAGTAATTGACGAAGGCTCGTACAAGTACTTCGATGTTCGTTCACATGGTGCCATATATGTATTCACTGTAGCGTGAAACGACAGTACAATGAGAATTAATCTCTATAAAGTATAGCATAAGGTTTGAATTAGAGGAGCTTTAGATCCTCGAGCAGTGATCTCGTTCGATGCAATGAAGCGAGTTGTATGTTCGCTAACAGCGAACGCGCGCGGCATATTCAACGTGATTGTCAACTAGGATCAGGATGCTGCCATGCTTGATCACAAATTGCTGCGGTTCAAGTAATTGACGAAGGCTCGTACAAGTACTTCGATGTTCGTTCACATGGTGCCATATATGTATTCACTGTAGCGTGAAACGACAGTACAATGAGAATTATTCTCTATAAAGTATAGCATAAGGTTTGAATTAGAGGAGCTTTAGATCCTCGAGCAGTGATCTCGTTCGATGCAATGAAGCGAGTTGTATGTTCGCTAACAGCGAACGCGCGCGGCATATTCAACGTGATTGTCAACTAGGATCAGGATGCTGCCATGCTTGATCACAAATTGCTGCGGTTCAAGTAATTGACGAAGGCTCGTACAAGTACTTCGATGTTCGTTCACATGGTGCCATATATGTATTCACTGTAGCGTGAAACGACAGTACAATGAGAATTAATCTCTATAAAGTATAGCATAAGGTTTGAATTAGAGGAGCTTTAGATCCTCGAGCAGTGATCTCGTTCGATGCAATGAAGCGAGTTGTATGTTCGCTAACAGCGAACGCGCGCGGCATATTCAACGTGATTGTCAACTAGGATCAGGATGCTGCCATGCTAGATCACAAATTGCTGCGGTTCAAGTAATTGACGAAGGCTCGTACAAGTACTTCGATGTTCGTTCACATGGTGCCATATATGTATTCACTGTAGCGTGAAACGACAGTACAATGAGAATTAATCTCTATAATGTATAGCATAAGGTTTGAATTAGAGGAGCTTTAGATCCTCGAGCAGTGATCTCGTTCGATGCAATGAAGCGAGTTGTATGTTCGCTAACAGCGAACGCGCGCGGCATATTCAACGTGATTGTCAACTAGGATCAGGATGCTGCCATGCTTGATCACAAATTGCTGCGGTTCAAGTAATTGACGAAGGCTCGTACAAGTTCTTCGATGTTCGTTCACATGGTGCCATATATGTATTCACTGTAGCGTGAAACGACAGTACAATGAGAATTATTCTCTATAAAGTATAGCATAAGGTTTGAATTAGAGGAGCTTTAGATCCTCGAGCAGTGATCTCGTTCGATGCAATGAAGCGAGTTGTATGTTCGCTAACAGCGAACGCGCGCGGCATATTCAACGTGATTGTCAACTAGGATCAGGATGCTGCCATGCTTGATCACAAATTGCTGCGGTTCAAGTAATTGACGAAGGCTCGTACAAGTACTTCGATGTTCGTTCACATGGTGCCATATATGTATTCACTGTAGCGTGAAACGACAGTACAATGAGAATTAATCTCTATAAAGTATAGCATAAGGTTTGAATTAGAGGAGCTTTAGATCCTCGAGCAGTGATCTCGTTCGATGCAATGAAGCGAGTTGTATGTTCGCTAACAGCGAACGCGCGCGGCATATTCAACGTGATTGTCAACTAGGATCAGGATGCTGCCATGCTAGATCACAAATTGCTGCGGTTCAAGTAATTGACGAAGGCTCGTACAAGTACTTCGATGTTCGTTCACATGGTGCCATATATGTATTCACTGTAGCGTGAAACGACAGTACAATGAGAATTAATCTCTATAATGTATAGCATAAGGTTTGAATTAGAGGAGCTTTAGATCCTCGAGCAGTGATCTCGTTCGATGCAATGAAGCGAGTTGTATGTTCGCTAACAGCGAACGCGCGCGGCATATTCAACGTGATTGTCAACTAGGATCAGGAAGCTGCCATGCTTGATCACAAATTGCTGCGGTTCAAGTAATTGACGAAGGCTCGTACAAGTACTTCGATGTTCGTTCACATGGTGCCATTTATGTATTCACTGTAGCGTGAAACGACAGTACAATGAGAATTAATCTCTATAAAGTATAGCATAAGGTTTGATTTAGAGGAGCTTTAGATCCTCGAGCAGTGATCTCGTTCGATGCAATGAAGCGAGTTGTATGTTCGCTAACAGCGAACGCGCGCGGCATATTCAACGTGATTGTCAACTAGGATCAGGATGCTGCCATGCTTGATCACAAATTGCTGCGGTTCAAGTAATTGACGAAGGCTCGTACAAGTACTTCGATGTTCGTTCACATGGTGCCATATATGTATTCACTGTAGCGTGAAACGACAGTACAATGAGAATTAATCTCTATAAAGTATAGCATAAGGTTTGAATTAGAGGAGCTTTAGATCCTCGAGCAGTGATCTCGTTCGATGCAATGAAGCGAGTTGTATGTTCGCTAACAGCGAACGCGCGCGGCATATTCAACGTGATTGTCAACTAGGATCAGGAAGCTGCCATGCTTGATCACAAATTGCTGCGGTTCAAGTAATTGACGAAGGCTCGTACAAGTACTTCGATGTTCGTTCACATGGTGCCATATATGTATTCACTGTAGCGTGAAACGACAGTACAATGAGAATTAATCTCTATAAAGTATAGCATAAGGTTTGAATTAGAGGAGCTTTAGATCCTCGAGCAGTGATCTCGTTCGATGCAATGAAGCGAGTTGTATGTTCGCTAACAGCGAACGCGCGCGGCATATTCAACGTGATTGTCAACTAGGATCAGGATGCTGCCATGCTTGATCACAAATTGCTGCGGTTCAAGTAATTGACGAAGGCTCGTACAAGTACTTCGATGTTCGTTCACATGGTGCCATATATGTATTCACTGTAGCGTGAAACGACAGTACAATGAGAATTAATCTCTATAAAGTATAGCATAAGGTTTGAATTAGAGGAGCTTTAGATCCTCGAGCAGTGATCTCGTTCGATGCAATGAAGCGAGTTGTATGTTCGCTAACAGCGAACGCGCGCGGCATATTCAACGTGATTGTCAACTAGGATCAGGAAGCTGCCATGCTTGATCACAAATTGCTGCGGTTCAAGTAATTGACGAAGGCTCGTACAAGTACTTCGATGTTCGTTCACATGGTGCCATATATGTATTCACTGTAGCGTGAAACGACAGTACAATGAGAATTAATCTCTATAAAGTATAGCATAAGGTTTGAATTAGAGGAGCTTTAGATCCTCGAGCAGTGATCTCGTTCGATGCAATGAAGCGAGTTGTATGTTCGCTAACAGCGAACGCGCGCGGCATATTCAACGTGATTGTCAACTAGGATCAGGATGCTGCCATGCTTGATCACAAATTGCTGCGGTTCAAGTAATTGACGAAGGCTCGTACAAGTACTTCGATGTTCGTTCACATGGTGCCATATATGTATTCACTGTAGCGTGAAACGACAGTACAATGAGAATTATTCTCTATAAAGTATAGCATAAGGTTTGAATTAGAGGAGCTTTAGATCCTCGAGCAGTGATCTCGTTCGATGCAATGAAGCGAGTTGTATGTTCGCTAACAGCGAACGCGCGCGGCATATTCAACGTGATTGTCAACTAGGATCAGGATGCTGCCATGCTTGATCACAAATTGCTGCGGTTCAAGTAATTGACGAAGGCTCGTACAAGTACTTCGATGTTCGTTCACATGGTGCCATATATGTATTCACTGTAGCGTGAAACGACAGTACAATGAGAATTAATCTCTATAAAGTATAGCATAAGGTTTGAATTAGAGGAGCTTTAGATCCTCGAGCAGTGATCTCGTTCGATGCAATGAAGCGAGTTGTATGTTCGCTAACAGCGAACGCGCGCGGCATATTCAACGTGATTGTCAACTAGGATCAGGATGCTGCCATGCTAGATCACAAATTGCTGCGGTTCAAGTAATTGACGAAGGCTCGTACAAGTACTTCGATGTTCGTTCACATGGTGCCATATATGTATTCACTGTAGCGTGAAACGACAGTACAATGAGAATTAATCTCTATAATGTATAGCATAAGGTTTGAATTAGAGGAGCTTTAGATCCTCGAGCAGTGATCTCGTTCGATGCAATGAAGCGAGTTGTATGTTCGCTAACAGCGAACGCGCGCGGCATATTCAACGTGATTGTCAACTAGGATCAGGATGCTGCCATGCTTGATCACAAATTGCTGCGGTTCAAGTAATTGACGAAGGCTCGTACAAGTTCTTCGATGTTCGTTCACATGGTGCCATATATGTATTCACTGTAGCGTGAAACGACAGTACAATGAGAATTATTCTCTATAAAGTATAGCATAAGGTTTGAATTAGAGGAGCTTTAGATCCTCGAGCAGTGATCTCGTTCGATGCAATGAAGCGAGTTGTATGTTCGCTAACAGCGAACGCGCGCGGCATATTCAACGTGATTGTCAACTAGGATCAGGATGCTGCCATGCTTGATCACAAATTGCTGCGGTTCAAGTAATTGACGAAGGCTCGTACAAGTACTTCGATGTTCGTTCACATGGTGCCATATATGTATTCACTGTAGCGTGAAACGACAGTACAATGAGAATTAATCTCTATAAAGTATAGCATAAGGTTTGAATTAGAGGAGCTTTAGATCCTCGAGCAGTGATCTCGTTCGATGCAATGAAGCGAGTTGTATGTTCGCTAACAGCGAACGCGCGCGGCATATTCAACGTGATTGTCAACTAGGATCAGGATGCTGCCATGCTAGATCACAAATTGCTGCGGTTCAAGTAATTGACGAAGGCTCGTACAAGTACTTCGATGTTCGTTCACATGGTGCCATATATGTATTCACTGTAGCGTGAAACGACAGTACAATGAGAATTAATCTCTATAATGTATAGCATAAGGTTTGAATTAGAGGAGCTTTAGATCCTCGAGCAGTGATCTCGTTCGATGCAATGAAGCGAGTTGTATGTTCGCTAACAGCGAACGCGCGCGGCATATTCAACGTGATTGTCAACTAGGATCAGGAAGCTGCCATGCTTGATCACAAATTGCTGCGGTTCAAGTAATTGACGAAGGCTCGTACAAGTACTTCGATGTTCGTTCACATGGTGCCATTTATGTATTCACTGTAGCGTGAAACGACAGTACAATGAGAATTAATCTCTATAAAGTATAGCATAAGGTTTGATTTAGAGGAGCTTTAGATCCTCGAGCAGTGATCTCGTTCGATGCAATGAAGCGAGTTGTATGTTCGCTAACAGCGAACGCGCGCGGCATATTCAACGTGATTGTCAACTAGGATCAGGATGCTGCCATGCTTGATCACAAATTGCTGCGGTTCAAGTAATTGACGAAGGCTCGTACAAGTACTTCGATGTTCGTTCACATGGTGCCATATATGTATTCACTGTAGCGTGAAACGACAGTACAATGAGAATTAATCTCTATAAAGTATAGCATAAGGTTTGAATTAGAGGAGCTTTAGATCCTCGAGCAGTGATCTCGTTCGATGCAATGAAGCGAGTTGTATGTTCGCTAACAGCGAACGCGCGCGGCATATTCAACGTGATTGTCAACTAGGATCAGGAAGCTGCCATGCTTGATCACAAATTGCTGCGGTTCAAGTAATTGACGAAGGCTCGTACAAGTACTTCGATGTTCGTTCACATGGTGCCATATATGTATTCACTGTAGCGTGAAACGACAGTACAATGAGAATTAATCTCTATAAAGTATAGCATAAGGTTTGAATTAGAGGAGCTTTAGATCCTCGAGCAGTGATCTCGTTCGATGCAATGAAGCGAGTTGTATGTTCGCTAACAGCGAACGCGCGCGGCATATTCAACGTGATTGTCAACTAGGATCAGGATGCTGCCATGCTTGATCACAAATTGCTGCGGTTCAAGTAATTGACGAAGGCTCGTACAAGTACTTCGATGTTCGTTCACATGGTGCCATATATGTATTCACTGTAGCGTGAAACGACAGTACAATGAGAATTAATCTCTATAAAGTATAGCATAAGGTTTGAATTAGAGGAGCTTTAGATCCTCGAGCAGTGATCTCGTTCGATGCAATGAAGCGAGTTGTATGTTCGCTAACAGCGAACGCGCGCGGCATATTCAACGTGATTGTCAACTAGGATCAGGAAGCTGCCATGCTTGATCACAAATTGCTGCGGTTCAAGTAATTGACGAAGGCTCGTACAAGTACTTCGATGTTCGTTCACATGGTGCCATATATGTATTCACTGTAGCGTGAAACGACAGTACAATGAGAATTAATCTCTATAAAGTATAGCATAAGGTTTGAATTAGAGGAGCTTTAGATCCTCGAGCAGTGATCTCGTTCGATGCAATGAAGCGAGTTGTATGTTCGCTAACAGCGAACGCGCGCGGCATATTCAACGTGATTGTCAACTAGGATCAGGAAGCTGCCATGCTTGATCACAAATTGCTGCGGTTCAAGTAATTGACGAAGGCTCGTACAAGTACTTCGATGTTCGTTCACATGGTGCCATATATGTATTCACTGTAGCGTGAAACGACAGTACAATGAGAATTAATCTCTATAAAGTATAGCATAAGGTTTGAATTAGAGGAGCTTTAGATCCTCGAGCAGTGATCTCGTTCGATGCAATGAAGCGAGTTGTATGTTCGCTAACAGCGAACGCGCGCGGCATATTCAACGTGATTGTCAACTAGGATCAGGATGCTGCCATGCTTGATCACAAATTGCTGCGGTTCAAGTAATTGACGAAGGCTCGTACAAGTACTTCGATGTTCGTTCACATGGTGCCATATATGTATTCACTGTAGCGTGAAACGACAGTACAATGAGAATTAATCTCTATAAAGTATAGCATAAGGTTTGAATTAGAGGAGCTTTAGATCCTCGAGCAGTGATCTCGTTCGATGCAATGAAGCGAGTTGTATGTTCGCTAACAGCGAACGCGCGCGGCATATTCAACGTGATTGTCAACTAGGATCAGGAAGCTGCCATGCTTGATCACAAATTGCTGCGGTTCAAGTAATTGACGAAGGCTCGTACAAGTACTTCGATGTTCGTTCACATGGTGCCATATATGTATTCACTGTAGCGTGAAACGACAGTACAATGAGAATTAATCTCTATAAAGTATAGCATAAGGTTTGAATTAGAGGAGCTTTAGATCCTCGAGCAGTGATCTCGTTCGATGCAATGAAGCGAGTTGTATGTTCGCTAACAGCGAACGCGCGCGGCATATTCAACGTGATTGTCAACTAGGATCAGGAAGCTGCCATGCTTGATCACAAATTGCTGCGGTTCAAGTAATTGACGAAGGCTCGTACAAGTACTTCGATGTTCGTTCACATGGTGCCATATATGTATTCACTGTAGCGTGAAACGACAGTACAATGAGAATTAATCTCTATAAAGTATAGCATAAGGTTTGAATTAGAGGAGCTTTAGATCCTCGAGCAGTGATCTCGTTCGATGCAATGAAGCGAGTTGTATGTTCGCTAACAGCGAACGCGCGCGGCATATTCAACGTGATTGTCAACTAGGATCAGGAAGCTGCCATGCTTGATCACAAATTGCTGCGGTTCAAGTAATTGACGAAGGCTCGTACAAGTACTTCGATGTTCGTTCACATGGTGCCATATATGTATTCACTGTAGCGTGAAACGACAGTACAATGAGAATTAATCTCTATAAAGTATAGCATAAGGTTTGAATTAGAGGAGCTTTAGATCCTCGAGCAGTGATCTCGTTCGATGCAATGAAGCGAGTTGTATGTTCGCTAACAGCGAACGCGCGCGGCATATTCAACGTGATTGTCAACTAGGATCAGGAAGCTGCCATGCTTGATCACAAATTGCTGCGGTTCAAGTAATTGACGAAGGCTCGTACAAGTACTTCGATGTTCGTTCACATGGTGCCATATATGTATTCACTGTAGCGTGAAACGACAGTACAATGAGAATTAATCTCTATAAAGTATAGCATAAGGTTTGAATTAGAGGAGCTTTAGATCCTCGAGCAGTGATCTCGTTCGATGCAATGAAGCGAGTTGTATGTTCGCTAACAGCGAACGCGCGCGGCATATTCAACGTGATTGTCAACTAGGATCAGGAAGCTGCCATGCTTGATCACAAATTGCTGCGGTTCAAGTAATTGACGAAGGCTCGTACAAGTACTTCGATGTTCGTTCACATGGTGCCATATATGTATTCACTGTAGCGTGAAACGACAGTACAATGAGAATTAATCTCTATAAAGTATAGCATAAGGTTTGAATTAGAGGAGCTTTAGATCCTCGAGCAGTGATCTCGTTCGATGCAATGAAGCGAGTTGTATGTTCGCTAACAGCGAACGCGCGCGGCATATTCAACGTGATTGTCAACTAGGATCAGGATGCTGCCATGCTTGATCACAAATTGCTGCGGTTCAAGTAATTGACGAAGGCTCGTACAAGTACTTCGATGTTCGTTCACATGGTGCCATATATGTATTCACTGTAGCGTGAAACGACAGTACAATGAGAATTAATCTCTATAAAGTATAGCATAAGGTTTGAATTAGAGGAGCTTTAGATCCTCGAGCAGTGATCTCGTTCGATGCAATGAAGCGAGTTGTATGTTCGCTAACAGCGAACGCGCGCGGCATATTCAACGTGATTGTCAACTAGGATCAGGAAGCTGCCATGCTTGATCACAAATTGCTGCGGTTCAAGTAATTGACGAAGGCTCGTACAAGTACTTCGATGTTCGTTCACATGGTGCCATATATGTATTCACTGTAGCGTGAAACGACAGTACAATGAGAATTAATCTCTATAAAGTATAGCATAAGGTTTGAATTAGAGGAGCTTTAGATCCTCGAGCAGTGATCTCGTTCGATGCAATGAAGCGAGTTGTATGTTCGCTAACAGCGAACGCGCGCGGCATATTCAACGTGATTGTCAACTAGGATCAGGAAGCTGCCATGCTTGATCACAAATTGCTGCGGTTCAAGTAATTGACGAAGGCTCGTACAAGTACTTCGATGTTCGTTCACATGGTGCCATATATGTATTCACTGTAGCGTGAAACGACAGTACAATGAGAATTAATCTCTATAAAGTATAGCATAAGGTTTGAATTAGAGGAGCTTTAGATCCTCGAGCAGTGATCTCGTTCGATGCAATGAAGCGAGTTGTATGTTCGCTAACAGCGAACGCGCGCGGCATATTCAACGTGATTGTCAACTAGGATCAGGAAGCTGCCATGCTTGATCACAAATTGCTGCGGTTCAAGTAATTGACGAAGGCTCGTACAAGTACTTCGATGTTCGTTCACATGGTGCCATATATGTATTCACTGTAGCGTGAAACGACAGTACAATGAGAATTAATCTCTATAAAGTATAGCATAAGGTTTGAATTAGAGGAGCTTTAGATCCTCGAGCAGTGATCTCGTTCGATGCAATGAAGCGAGTTGTATGTTCGCTAACAGCGAACGCGCGCGGCATATTCAACGTGATTGTCAACTAGGATCAGGAAGCTGCCATGCTTGATCACAAATTGCTGCGGTTCAAGTAATTGACGAAGGCTCGTACAAGTACTTCGATGTTCGTTCACATGGTGCCATATATGTATTCACTGTAGCGTGAAACGACAGTACAATGAGAATTAATCTCTATAAAGTATAGCATAAGGTTTGAATTAGAGGAGCTTTAGATCCTCGAGCAGTGATCTCGTTCGATGCAATGAAGCGAGTTGTATGTTCGCTAACAGCGAACGCGCGCGGCATATTCAACGTGATTGTCAACTAGGATCAGGATGCTGCCATGCTTGATCACAAATTGCTGCGGTTCAAGTAATTGACGAAGGCTCGTACAAGTACTTCGATGTTCGTTCACATGGTGCCATATATGTATTCACTGTAGCGTGAAACGACAGTACAATGAGAATTAATCTCTATAAAGTATAGCATAAGGTTTGAATTAGAGGAGCTTTAGATCCTCGAGCAGTGATCTCGTTCGATGCAATGAAGCGAGTTGTATGTTCGCTAACAGCGAACGCGCGCGGCATATTCAACGTGATTGTCAACTAGGATCAGGAAGCTGCCATGCTTGATCACAAATTGCTGCGGTTCAAGTAATTGACGAAGGCTCGTACAAGTACTTCGATGTTCGTTCACATGGTGCCATATATGTATTCACTGTAGCGTGAAACGACAGTACAATGAGAATTAATCTCTATAAAGTATAGCATAAGGTTTGAATTAGAGGAGCTTTAGATCCTCGAGCAGTGATCTCGTTCGATGCAATGAAGCGAGTTGTATGTTCGCTAACAGCGAACGCGCGCGGCATATTCAACGTGATTGTCAACTAGGATCAGGATGCTGCCATGCTTGATCACAAATTGCTGCGGTTCAAGTAATTGACGAAGGCTCGTACAAGTTCTTCGATGTTCGTTCACATGGTGCCATATATGTATTCACTGTAGCGTGAAACGACAGTACAATGAGAATTATTCTCTATAAAGTATAGCATAAGGTTTGAATTAGAGGAGCTTTAGATCCTCGAGCAGTGATCTCGTTCGATGCAATGAAGCGAGTTGTATGTTCGCTAACAGCGAACGCGCGCGGCATATTCAACGTGATTGTCAACTAGGATCAGGATGCTGCCATGCTTGATCACAAATTGCTGCGGTTCAAGTAATTGACGAAGGCTCGTACAAGTACTTCGATGTTCGTTCACATGGTGCCATATATGTATTCACTGTAGCGTGAAACGACAGTACAATGAGAATTATTCTCTATAAAGTATAGCATAAGGTTTGAATTAGAGGAGCTTTAGATCCTCGAGCAGTGATCTCGTTCGATGCAATGAAGCGAGTTGTATGTTCGCTAACAGCGAACGCGCGCGGCATATTCAACGTGATTGTCAACTAGGATCAGGATGCTGCCATGCTTGATCACAAATTGCTGCGGTTCAAGTAATTGACGAAGGCTCGTACAAGTACTTCGATGTTCGTTCACATGGTGCCATATATGTATTCACTGTAGCGTGAAACGACAGTACAATGAGAATTAATCTCTATAAAGTATAGCATAAGGTTTGAATTAGAGGAGCTTTAGATCCTCGAGCAGTGATCTCGTTCGATGCAATGAAGCGAGTTGTATGTTCGCTAACAGCGAACGCGCGCGGCATATTCAACGTGATTGTCAACTAGGATCAGGATGCTGCCATGCTTGATCACAAATTGCTGCGGTTCAAGTAATTGACGAAGGCTCGTACAAGTACTTCGATGTTCGTTCACATAGTGCCATATATGTATTCACTGTAGCGTGAAACGACAGTACAATGAGAGTTAATCTCTATAATGTATAGCATAAGGTTTGAATTAGAGGAGCTTTAGATCCTCGAGCAGTGATCTCGTTCGATGCAATGAAGCTAGTTGTATGTTCGCTAACAGCGAACGCGCGCGGCATATTCAACGTGATTGTCAACTAGGATCAGGATGCTGCCATGCTTGATCACAAATTGCTGCGGTTCAAGTAATTGACGAAGGCTCGTACAAGTACTTCGATGTTCGTTCACATGGTGCCATATATGTATTCACTGTAGCGTGAAACGACAGTACAATGAGAATTAATCTCTATAAAGTATAGCATAAGGTTTGAATTAGAGGAGCTTTAGATCCTCGAGCAGTGATCTCGTTCGATGCAATGAAGCGAGTTGTATGTTCGCTAACAGCGAACGCGCGCGGCATATTCAACGTGATTGTCAACTAGGATCAGGATGCTGCCATGCTTGATCACAAATTGCTGCGGTTCAAGTAATTGACGAAGGCTCGTACAAGTACTTCGATGTTCGTTCACATGGTGCCATATATGTATTCACTGTAGCGTGAAACGACAGTACAATGAGAATTAATCTCTATAAAGTATAGCATAAGGTTTGAATTAGAGGAGCTTTAGATCCTCGAGCAGTGATCTCGTTCGATGCAATGAAGCGAGTTGTATGTTCGCTAACAGCGAACGCGCGCGGCATATTCAACGTGATTGTCAACTAGGATCAGGAAGCTGCCATGCTTGATCACAAATTGCTGCGGTTCAAGTAATTGACGAAGGCTCGTACAAGTACTTCGATGTTCGTTCACATGGTGCCATTTATGTATTCACTGTAGCGTGAAACGACAGTACAATGAGAATTAATCTCTATAAAGTATAGCATAAGGTTTGAATTAGAGGAGCTTTAGATCCTCGAGCAGTGATCTCGTTCGATGCAATGAAGCGAGTTGTATGTTCGCTAACAGCGAACGCGCGCGGCATATTCAACGTGATTGTCAACTAGGATCAGGATGCTGCCATGCTTGATCACAAATTGCTGCGGTTCAAGTAATTGACGAAGGCTCGTACAAGTACTTCGATGTTCGTTCACATGGTGCCATATATGTATTCACTGTAGCGTGAAACGACAGTACAATGAGAATTATTCTCTATAAAGTATAGCATAAGGTTTGAATTAGAGGAGCTTTAGATCCTCGAGCAGTGATCTCGTTCGATGCAATGAAGCGAGTTGTATGTTCGCTAACAGCGAACGCGCGCGGCATATTCAACGTGATTGTCAACTAGGATCAGGATGCTGCCATGCTTGATCACAAATTGCTGCGGTTCAAGTAATTGACGAAGGCTCGTACAAGTACTTCGATGTTCGTTCACATGGTGCCATATATGTATTCACTGTAGCGTGAAACGACAGTACAATGAGAATTAATCTCTATAAAGTATAGCATAAGGTTTGAATTAGAGGAGCTTTAGATCCTCGAGCAGTGATCTCGTTCGATGCAATGAAGCGAGTTGTATGTTCGCTAACAGCGAACGCGCGCGGCATATTCAACGTGATTGTCAACTAGGATCAGGAAGCTGCCATGCTTGATCACAAATTGCTGCGGTTCAAGTAATTGACGAAGGCTCGTACAAGTACTTCGATGTTCGTTCACATGGTGCCATATATGTATTCACTGTAGCGTGAAACGACAGTACAATGAGAATTATTCTCTATAAAGTATAGCATAAGGTTTGAATTAGAGGAGCTTTAGATCCTCGAGCAGTGATCTCGTTCGATGCAATGAAGCGAGTTGTATGTTCGCTAACAGCGAACGCGCGCGGCATATTCAACGTGATTGTCAACTAGGATCAGGATGCTGCCATGCTTGATCACAAATTGCTGCGGTTCAAGTAATTGACGAAGGCTCGTACAAGTACTTCGATGTTCGTTCACATGGTGCCATATATGTATTCACTGTAGCGTGAAACGACAGTACAATGAGAATTAATCTCTATAAAGTATAGCATAAGGTTTGAATTAGAGGAGCTTTAGATCCTCGAGCAGTGATCTCGTTCGATGCAATGAAGCGAGTTGTATGTTCGCTAACAGCGAACGCGCGCGGCATATTCAACGTGATTGTCAACTAGGATCAGGATGCTGCCATGCTTGATCACAAATTGCTGCGGTTCAAGTAATTGACGAAGGCTCGTACAAGTACTTCGATGTTCGTTCACATGGTGCCATATATGTATTCACTGTAGCGTGAAACGACAGTACAATGAGAATTAATCTCTATAAAGTATAGCATAAGGTTTGAATTAGAGGAGCTTTAGATCCTCGAGCAGTGATCTCGTTCGATGCAATGAAGCGAGTTGTATGTTCGCTAACAGCGAACGCGCGCGGCATATTCAACGTGATTGTCAACTAGGATCAGGATGCTGCCATGCTTGATCACAAATTGCTGCGGTTCAAGTAATTGACGAAGGCTCGTACAAGTACTTCGATGTTCGTTCACATGGTGCCATATATGTATTCACTGTAGCGTGAAACGACAGTACAATGAGAATTAATCTCTATAAAGTATAGCATAAGGTTTGAATTAGAGGAGCTTTAGATCCTCGAGCAGTGATCTCAATTTGAAATAAATGTTATTTATCCGTTCGTTTATCCTTCTGTACTAATACAGCCCCGAGTCCCCAAGGCGATGCATCCGTATACAGGATGGTGTCGTCCTCTTCTTTAAAATATCCTCTCTTGACTATTTCCTCCTTCGCCAGCCTCTTCAATTGCTCAAAATCCTTCTGCTGTTCCTCTCCCCACTTGAACTTGCTCCCTGGTATGATACAGTCCCTCAGGGATTTAGTTTTGTGCGAATTTTTTTTTTTTATGAACGGGCTAATAAACGGCACCATTCCCAGAAAACTCCTCAACTCTGACACATCCCTGGGCCTCTCAAATCCCTGGATTTCTATTAATTTCTCTCTCGTTGGCAAGATCCCTTCCCCATCCAACGTCAACCCGAGGAAATCTACTTTGTTCATATTGTACCTAGATTTCGACAAAACGGACGACGGTTGCTCGAAGGATGTTGGGAGGGAGGGAGGGAGGGAGGGAGGGAGGCAGAGAGGCGTCGCCGGAGAAGGAAAAAGGGAAAAAGATGGAGAACGAACGGTCGGTCGATCGATCTTTTCAAATCTTTTCGGGCGTTCTTCAACCCCTTCTATCCCCTTCGTTTGATTCGTTTTTTCCCCCTGTAAGCTGGTGGGATAGGAAGACGAGGAAAGAGCGTGGAGAGGCGGGGGGGGGGGAGGGGAAAAGGGAAGCAGATTGCGCTCACTGGCAGTGGCGGCACTTTTTGCGCTGCCACGCGATCGTCGTCGCGATGGTGATTCATGCTGAGAGAGCTAGAGATGGAGAGAAAGAGATGGAGAAAGGTGGAGGGGGGAAGGGTGGGAGAGGGGGGGGGGGCAAGGCATATCTATGCTCGGCCACCCTATGTCCCGGGTGGTTTTTGGCCGGTTCCACCAATCGACCAATTTTTGGTCACACACGCACACATGTCGCGCAATTTTGGACATCGGCATCAGCAGCCGGCATCGTTCCGGCGCTTCGCGTACAACAACGGACCATCACGAGCCGTGAAGAGATCGAGCCGAAAATGATCGAACTGCCGCGGCTGCAGCCTCTGGTGCTGCAGTTTCGGACGGATGCATTCCGGCCGTTATTTAACCGCGATTTCGCTCATTTCGAGCAGACTTCATTCGCTTTCGAGCAGCATGTTCATGCGCCCAAAGCTATGCTTCTGTGCTTTTCTGCTGCCGAGGCTGCTTTCGAGCGCAGCTGCCGTTTTGTAGCGCTGTTTGAGAGATCGAATCGATCCTACACTTGGTTTAGCGTTTCAGCTTTTCACCGTTCATGTTGATGTATGATTTTTAAATAGTGCGCTTAATCTATCACTTATGCTTGGATTGATTGGAATCGGATTAATGATGAGATAATGTGTGTTTGCTATTTAACCAACGCGAAGTAACTCCTCGACTACAGGCTATCGTATGCGAAGGTTGACGGCCGCACTTGGTTGTCAAATCTTATGACGATTTGGCGCTCTTTCCATTTATTTTGCAGCAACGGTCGCGGTCCAGAGGTAAGAACCTGAAGCAAAATTACAAATAAATTAGGATTTTAAACGTGCATCACTGTATCGTAGCCAATCGATCGCCATGAGTCAATCCCCGTTAGAGCAAACTCCGCCAAAGTCTGAGGTTGGCGGGGACAAGGAACGGCTGCCGAGTGCTCCGTTTAGCAGCACTGGCCTAGAAACCCTGCGACTTCCGATGATCGCTGAGCAGCCGGAGACGTCGCTGCGCCGATCGATTCGGGCTCGCGTGCCCAGCAAACGATTTTTGGATACATCCCGCAGCGATAGCGATACGGACGGGGAACATCAAATAAAACGCACGGTAGAGGAGACCGAGATACAGGAGCTGAGCAGCAAGCTGTCCTCCGCTACGCTGTCCGAGGAGTGCCACGATGTGGCAGGTCGAACCATGTACGGGTTTCGCACGCCGAAAAAGCGCGATTCGATGCGCAAGCTGGCCGCGCAGACAAGCACCCAACGCCGCTCGAAAGTACAGCGTACACCAACCACGCCCCGTACTCCAGCCGCACTCCGTACACCAAGCAGCGCACGTCAGCGTAGAATGAAGCACCGAAATCCGCAGACACCGGCCCAAGTGCGCCAGCTCCGGAAGCAAGGTATGGGACATTCTCCTCACGACACCCATTTGATTCTCCTATTATCCTACGACCCATTGGTCCACAACCGCTGCGTCTAGCTGACCTTTCTCGTTATTATGGTTTTTCTTCTCGTAGCTATTGGCAAAGTTTTGCAAAAGGTGGATGAAGAATCCGACGCTTCATACAGCCCGGCGTCTTCCTCGACCGACACGGAGCCGCCCGATACTCACAGCGGTAGCGATGACGATGAAGAAGAGGTCGCCGCAACGGCCGAATCAAAGTCGATCAGGAAACAACAGGCTCGGTCCCCGACAGGGGCGAAACCCAAGGTTAAGATTCCGGTTGTGGGCCCGACCGATACGCCGATCGTGAAATCTTCGGAGTACTGTTATGACAACTCTTATGAACAGTACTTTTCGATCCATGCTACTACGAAAGTAGTCACGTCCAACCATACACTGGACTTACTAGCCACATCGCGCATACCGCGTGCTTTAATGCAGCAGTTGCTGCAGGAGACCAGCCCGCCCGCGCCCCACCGGGACCGACAGCAAGAAATGAATGACAAATGTATGCTCTTCTTCCGGGATTGGCTGTTCACGCTTAACGAGGGATTTAGTGTGCTGTTGTTCGGCATCGGGCATTCGGCCAATGGGGAGCTAATGCAGCTCTTCATCGATGAAAAGTTAAACGGTTATCCTACCATCTTTGTGCAGGGATATGTTCCCGACTTTAGCATCAAGGACGTACTGGATCGGATTTGTGGCGAGGTGTTTGAAATGTGGCTTTCAACGACGAACACACACGAGGCGTTGGATAAGATCGAGCGTAAGTTCGCCGACCATCCTGAGAAGCATCTGTTTTTACTAGTCCATAACTTGGACGGTTCATCGCTGCGGAACGAGTCCACCCAGTCTGCTATATGCCGACTGGCGGCCATCGACAACGTACATTTTATCGCATCGATCGAAAATCACATCGCATCGGCCATGTGGGGCACGAATAAACAAGCGGCATATAACTTCAAGTGGTTTGACGCTACCACGCTCCAACCGTACAATGCCGAGACGTCGTTCGAGAACTCTCTGATGGTCCAAAACGCCGATGCGCCCGCGTTCGATGCAATGAAGCGAGTTGTATGCTCGCTAACAGCGAACGCGCGCGGAATATACAACGCGATTGTTAAGTATCAACTAACCAACCAGAAGGTGCAACAGCAGCACTACGCCGGCATGCCAATGCAGGAGTTGTATCGTCAGTGCCGCGAATCGTTCCTCGTTTCGTCGGATGCTGCCCTGCGCTGTCACCTCACCGAGTTCGTTGATCACAAATTACTGCGGTTCAAGCGCAACTCTGAGAGTAGCGAGGCGGTCCTCATTCCGCTGTCGCACATGCTCCTCCAGCGGTTTGTTGATGAGCAGGATGTCGTCTAATTCACATGGTGCCATATATGTATTCGTTCACATGGTGCCATATATGTATTCACTGTAGCGTGAAAGTACAGTACAAGGAGAATTAATCTCCATAAAGTATAGCATAAGGTTTGAATTAGAGGAGCTTTAGATCCTCGAGCAGTGATCTCAATTTGAAATAAATGTTATTTATCCGTTCGTTTATCCTTCTGTACTAATACAGCCCCGAGTCCCCAAGGCGATGCATCTGTATACAGGATGGTGTCGTCCTCTTCTTTAAAATATCCTCTCTTGACTATTTCCTCCTTCGCCAGCCTCTTCAATTGCTCAAAATCCTTCTGCTGTTCCTCTCCCCACTTGAACTTGCTCCCTGGTATGATACAGTCCCTTAGGGATTTAGTTTTGTGCGAAATTTTTTTTTATGAACGGGCTAATAAACGGCACCATTCCCAGAAAACTTCTCAACTCTGACACATCCCTGGGCCTCTCAAATCCCTGGATTTCTATTAATTTCTCTCTCGTTGGCAAGATCCCTTCCCCATCCAACGTCAACCCGAGGAAATCTACTTTGTTCATATTGTACCTAGATTTCGACAAAACGGACGACGGTTGCTCGAAGGATGTTGGGAGGGAGGGAGGGAGGGAGGGAGGGAGGCAGAGAGGCGTCGCCGGAGAAGGAAAAAGGGAAAAAGATGGAGAACGAACGGTCGGTCGATCGATCTTTTCAAATCTTTTCGGGCGTTCTTCAACCCCTTCTATCCCCTTCGTTTGATTCGTTTTTTCCCCCTGTAAGCTGGTGGGATAGGAAGACGAGGAAAGAGCGTGGAGAGGCGGGGGGGGGGGAGGGGAAAAGGGAAGCAGATTGCGCTCACTGGCAGTGGCGGCACTTTTTGCGCTGCCACGCGATCGTCGTCGCGATGGTGATTCATGCTGAGAGAGCTAGAGATGGAGAGAAAGAGATGGAGAAAGGTGGAGGGGGGAAGGGTGGGAGAGGGGGGGGGGGCAAGGCATATCTATGCTCGGCCACCCTATGTCCCGGGTGGTTTTTGGCCGGTTCCACCAATCGACCAATTTTTGGTCACACACGCACACATGTCGCGCAATTTTGGACATCGGCATCAGCAGCCGGCATCGTTCCGGCGCTTCGCGTACAACAACGGACCATCACGAGCCGTGAAGAGATCGAGCCGAAAATGATCGAACTGCCGCGGCTGCAGCCTCTGGTGCTGCAGTTTCGGACGGATGCATTCCGGCCGTTATTTAACCGCGATTTCGCTCATTTCGAGCAGACTTCATTCGCTTTCGAGCAGCATGTTCATGCGCCCAAAGCTATGCTTCTGTGCTTTTCTGCTGCCGAGGCTGCTTTCGAGCGCAGCTGCCGTTTTGTAGCGCTGTTTGAGAGATCGAATCGATCCTACACTTGGTTTAGCGTTTCAGCTTTTCACCGTTCATGTTGATGTATGATTTTTAAATAGTGCGCTTAATCTATCACTTATGCTTGGATTGATTGGAATCGGATTAATGATGAGATAATGTGTGTTTGCTATTTAACCAACGCGAAGTAACTCCTCAACTACAGGCTATCGTATGCGAAGGTTGACGGCCGCACTTGGTTGTCAAATCTTATGACGATTTGGCGCTCTTTCCATTTATTTTGCAGCAACGGTCGCGGTCCAGAGGTAAGAACCTGAAGCAAAATTACAAATAAATTAGGATTTTAAACGTGCATCACTGTATCGTAGCCAATCGATCGCCATGAGTCAATCCCCGTTAGAGCAAACTCCGCCAAAGTCTGAGGTTGGCGGGGACAAGGAACGGCTGCCGAGTGCTCCGTTTAGCAGCACTGGCCTAGAAACCCTGCGACTTCCGATGATCGCTGAGCAGCCGGAGGCGACAAGCACCCAACGCCGCTCGAAAGTACAGCGTACACCAACCACGCCCCGTACTCCAGCCGCACTCCGTACACCAAGCAGCGCACGTCAGCGTAGAATGAAGCACCGAAATCCGCAGACACCGGCCCAAGTGCGCCAGCTCCGGAAGCAAGGTATGGGACATTCTCCTCACGACACCCATTTGATTCTCCTATTATCCTACGACCCATTGGTCCACAACCGCTGCGTCTAGCTGACCTTTCTCGTTATTATGGTTTTTCTTCTCGTAGCTATTGGCAAAGTTTTGCAAAAGGTGGATGAAGAATCCGACGCTTCATACAGCCCGGCGTCTTCCTCGACCGACACGGAGCCGCCCGATACTCACAGCGGTAGCGATGACGATGAAGAAGAGGTCGCCGCAACGGCCGAATCAAAGTCGATCAGGAAACAACAGGCTCGGTCCCCGACAGGGGCGAAACCCAAGGTTAAGATTCCGGCTGTGGGCCCGACCGATACGCCGATCGTGAAATCTTCGGAGTACTGTTATGACAACTCTTATGAACAGTACTTTTCGATCCATGCTACTACGAAAGTAGTCACGTCCAACCATACACTGGACTTACTAGCCACATCGCGCATACCGCATGCTCTAATGCAGCAGTTGCTGCAGGAGACCAGCCCGCCCGCGCCCCACCGGGACCGACTGCAAGAAACGTATGACAAATGTATGCTCTTCTTCCGGGATTGGCTGTTCATGCTTAACGAGGGATTTAGTGTGCTGTTGTTCGGCATCGGATCCAAGCGGGAGCTAATGCAGCTCTTCATCGACGAAAAGTTAAACGGCTATCCTACCATCTTTGTGCAGGAATATTTACCCGACTTTAGCATCAAGGACGTACTGGATCGGATTTGTGGGAAGGTGTTCGATATGCGGCTTTCAACGACGAACACACACGAGGCGTTGGATAAGATCGAGCGTAAGTTCGCCGACCATCCTGAGAAGCATCTGTTTTTACTAGTCCATAACTTGGACGGTTCATCGCTGCGGAACGAGTCCACCCAGTCTGCTATATGCCGACTGGCGGCCATCGACAACGTACATTTTATCGCATCGATCGAAAATCACATCGCATCGGCCATGTGGGGCACGAATAAACAAGCGGCATATAACTTCAAGTGGTTTGACGCTACCACGCTCCAACCGTACAATGCCGAGACGTCGTTCGAGAACTCTCTGATGGTCCAAAACGCCGATGCGCCCGCGTTCGATGCAATGAAGCGAGTTGTATGCTCGCTAACAGCGAACGCGCGCGGAATATACAACGCGATTGTTAAGTATCAACTAACCAACCAGAAGGTGCAACAGCAGCACTACGCCGGCATGCCAATGCAGGAGTTGTATCGTCAGTGCCGCGAATCGTTCCTCGTTTCGTCGGATGCTGCCCTGCGCTGTCACCTCACCGAGTTCGTTGATCACAAATTATTGCGGTTCAAGCGCAACTCTGAGAGTAGCGAGGCGGTCCTCATTCCGCTGTCGCACATGCTCCTCCAGCGGTTTGTTGATGAGCAGGATGTCGTCTAATTCACATGGTGCCATATATGTATTCGTTCACATGGTGCCATATATGTATTCACTGTAGCGTGAAAGTACAGTACAAGGAGAATTAATCTCCATAAAGTATAGCATAAGGTTTGAATTAGAGGAGCTTTAGATCCTCGAGCAGTGATCTCAATTTGAAATAAATGTTATTTATCCGTTCGTTTATCCTTCTGTACTAATACAGCCCCGAGTCCCCAAGGCGATGCATTCCGCTGTCGCACATGCTCCTCCAGCGGTTTGTTGATGAGCAGGATGTCGTCTAATTCACGAAGGCTCGTACAAGTACTTCGATGTTCGTTCACATGGTGCCATATATGTATTCACTGTAGCGTGAAAGGACAGTACAATGAGAATTAATCTCTATAAAGTATAGCATAAGGTTTGAATTAGAGGAGCTTTAGATCCTCGAGCAGTGATCTCGTTCGATGCAATGAAGCGAGTTGTATGTTCGCTAACAGCGAACGCGCGCGGCATATTCAACGTGATTGTCAACTAGGATCAGGATGCTGCCATGCTTGATCACAAATTGCTGCGGTTCAAGTAATTGACGTAGGCTCGTACAAGTACTTCGATGTTCGTTCACATGGTGCCATTTATGTATTCACTGTAGCGTGAAACGACAGTACAATGAGAATTAATCTCTATAAAGTATAGCATAAGGTTTGAATTAGAGGAGCTTTAGATCCTCGAGCAGTGATCTCGTTCGATGCAATGAAGTGAGTTGTATGTTCGCTAACAGCGAACGCGCGCGGCATATTCAACGTGATTGTCAACTAGGATCAGGATGCTGCCATGCTTGATCACAAATTGCTGCGGTTCAAGTAATTGACGTAGGCTCGTACAAGTACTTCGATGTTCGTTCACATGGTGCCATATATGTATTCACTGTAGCGTGAAACGACAGTACAATGAGAATTAATCTCTATAAAGTATAGCATAAGGTTTGAATTAGAGGAGCTTTAGATCCTCGAGCAGTGATCTCGTTCGATGCAATGAAGCGAGTTGTATGTTCGCTAACAGCGAACGCGCGCGGCATATTCAACGTGATTGTCAACTAGGATCAGGATGCTGCCATGCTTGATCACAAATTGCTGCGGTTCAAGTAATTGACGTAGGCTCGTACAAGTACTTCGATGTTCGTTCACATGGTGCCATTTATGTATTCACTGTAGCGTGAAACGACAGTACAATGAGAATTAATCTCTATAAAGTATAGCATAAGGTTTGAATTAGAGGAGCTTTAGATCCTCGAGCAGTGATCTCGTTCGATGCAATGAAGTGAGTTGTATGTTCGCTAACAGCGAACGCGCGCGGCATATTCAACGTGATTGTTAACTAGGATCAGGATGCTGCCATGCTTGATCACAAATTGCTGCGGTTCAAGTAATTGACGAAGGCTCGTACAAGTACTTCGATGTTCGTTCACATGGTGCCATATATGTATTCACTGTAGCGTGAAACGACAGTACAATGAGAATTAATCTCTATAAAGTATAGCATAAGGTTTGAATTAGAGGAGCTTTAGATCCTCGAGCAGTGATCTCGTTCGATGCAATGAAGCGAGTTGTATGTTCGCTAACAGCGAACGCGCGCGGCATATTCAACGTGATTGTCAACTAGGATCAGGATGCTGCCATGCTTGATCACAAATTGCTGCGGTTCAAGTAATTGACGTAGGCTCGTACAAGTACTTCGATGTTCGTTCACATGGTGCCATATATGTATTCACTGTAGCGTGAAACGACAGTACAATGAGAATTAATCTCTATAAAGTATAGCATAAGGTTTGAATTAGAGGAGCTTTAGATCCTCGAGCAGTGATCTCGTTCGATGCAATGAAGCGAGTTGTATGTTCGCTAACAGCGAACGCGCGCGGCATATTCAACGTGATTGTCAACTAGGATCAGGATGCTGCCATGCTTGATCACAAATTGCTGCGGTTCAAGTAATTGACGTAGGCTCGTACAAGTACTTCGATGTTCGTTCACATGGTGCCATATATGTATTCACTGTAGCGTGAAACGACAGTACAATGAGAATTAATCTCTATAAAGTATAGCATAAGGTTTGAATTAGAGGAGCTTTAGATCCTCGAGCAGTGATCTCGTTCGATGCAATGAAGCGAGTTGTATGTTCGCTAACAGCGAACGCGCGCGGCATATTCAACGTGATTGTCAACTAGGATCAGGATGCTGCCATGCTTGATCACAAATTGCTGCGGTTCAAGTAATTGACGTAGGCTCGTACAAGTACTTCGATGTTCGTTCACATGGTGCCATTTATGTATTCACTGTAGCGTGAAACGACAGTACAATGAGAATTAATCTCTATAAAGTATAGCATAAGGTTTGAATTAGAGGAGCTTTAGATCCTCGAGCAGTGATCTCGTTCGATGCAATGAAGCGAGTTGTATGTTCGCTAACAGCGAACGCGCGCGGCATATTCAACGTGATTGTCAACTAGGATCAGGATGCTGCCATGCTTGATCACAAATTGCTGCGGTTCAAGTAATTGACGAAGGCTCGTACAAGTACTTCGATGTTCGTTCACATGGTGCCATTTATGTATTCACTGTAGCGTGAAACGACAGTACAATGAGAATTAATCTCTATAAAGTATAGCATAAGGTTTGAATTAGAGGAGCTTTAGATCCTCGAGCAGTGATCTCGTTCGATGCAATGAAGCGAGTTGTATGTTCGCTAACAGCGAACGCGCGCGGCATATTCAACGTGATTGTCAACTAGGATCAGGATGCTGCCATGCTTGATCACAAATTGCTGCGGTTCAAGTAATTGACGAAGGCTCGTACAAGTACTTCGATGTTCGTTCACATGGTGCCATTTATGTATTCACTGTAGCGTGAAACGACAGTACAATGAGAATTAATCTCTATAAAGTATAGCATAAGGTTTGAATTAGAGGAGCTTTAGATCCTCGAGCAGTGATCTCGTTCGATGCAATGAAGCGAGTTGTATGTTCGCTAACAGCGAACGCGCGCGGCATATTCAACGTGATTGTCAACTAGGATCAGGATGCTGCCATGCTTGATCACAAATTGCTGCGGTTCAAGTAATTGACGTAGGCTCGTACAAGTACTTCGATGTTCGTTCACATGGTGCCATTTATGTATTCACTGTAGCGTGAAACGACAGTACAATGAGAATTAATCTCTATAAAGTATAGCATAAGGTTTGAATTAGAGGAGCTTTAGATCCTCGAGCAGTGATCTCGTTCGATGCAAGGAAGCGAGTTGTATGTTCGCTAACAGCGAACGCGCGCGGCATATTCAACGTGATTGTCAACTAGGATCAGGATGCTGCCATGCTTGATCACAAATTGCTGCGGTTCAAGTAATTGACGAAGGCTCGTACAAGTACTTCGATGTTCGTTCACATGGTGCCATTTATGTATTCACTGTAGCGTGAAACGACAGTACAATGAGAATTAATCTCTATAAAGTATAGCATAAGGTTTGAATTAGAGGAGCTTTAGATCCTCGAGCAGTGATCTCGTTCGATGCAATGAAGCGAGTTGTATGTTCGCTAACAGCGAACGCGCGCGGCATATTCAACGTGTTTGTCAACTAGGATCAGGATGCTGCCATGCTTGATCACAAATTGCTGCGGTTCAAGTAATTGACGTAGGCTCGTACAAGTACTTCGATGTTCGTTCACATGGTGCCATTTATGTATTCACTGTAGCGTGAAACGACAGTACAATGAGAATTAATCTCTATAAAGTATAGCATAAGGTTTGAATTAGAGGAGCTTTAGATCCTCGAGCAGTGATCTCGTTCGATGCAATGAAGTGAGTTGTATGTTCGCTAACAGCGAACGCGCGCGGCATATTCAACGTGATTGTTAACTAGGATCAGGATGCTGCCATGCTTGATCACAAATTGCTGCGGTTCAAGTAATTGACGAAGGCTCGTACAAGTACTTCGATGTTCGTTCACATGGTGCCATATATGTATTCACTGTAGCGTGAAACGACAGTACAATGAGAATTAATTTCTATAAAGTATAGCATAAGGTTTGAATTAGAGGAGCTTTAGATCCTCGAGCAGTGATCTCGTTCGATGCAATGAAGCGAGTTGTATGTTCGCTAACAGCGAACGCGCGCGGCATATTCAACGTGATTGTCAACTAGGATCAGGATGCTGCCATGCTTGATCACAAATTGCTGCGGTTCAAGTAATTGACGAAGGCTCGTACAAGTACTTCGATGTTCGTTCACATGGTGCCATTTATGTATTCACTGTAGCGTGAAACGACAGTACAATGAGAATTAATCTCTATAAAGTATAGCATAAGGTTTGAATTAGAGGAGCTTTAGATCCTCGAGCAGTGATCTCGTTCGATGCAATGAAGCGAGTTGTATGTTCGCTAACAGCGAACGCGCGCGGCATATTCAACGTGATTGTCAACTAGGATCAGGATGCTGCCATGCTTGATCACAAATTGCTGCGGTTCAAGTAATTGACGAAGGCTCGTACAAGTACTTCGATGTTCGTTCACATGGTGCCATATATGTATTCACTGTAGCGTGAAACGACAGTACAATGAGAATTATTCTCTATAAAGTATAGCATAAGGTTTGAATTAGAGGAGCTTTAGATCCTCGAGCAGTGATCTCGTTCGATGCAATGAAGCGAGTTGTATGTTCGCTAACAGCGAACGCGCGCGGCATATTCAACGTGATTGTCAACTAGGATCAGGATGCTGCCATGCTTGATCACAAATTGCTGCGGTTCAAGTAATTGACGAAGGCTCGTACAAGTACTTCGATGTTCGTTCACATGGTGCCATATATGTATTCACTGTAGCGTGAAACGACAGTACAATGAGAATTAATCTCTATAAAGTATAGCATAAGGTTTGAATTAGAGGAGCTTTAGATCCTCGAGCAGTGATCTCGTTCGATGCAATGAAGCGAGTTGTATGTTCGCTAACAGCGAACGCGCGCGGCATATTCAACGTGATTGTCAACTAGGATCAGGATGCTGCCATGCTTGATCACAAATTGCTGCGGTTCAAGTAATTGACGAAGGCTCGTACAAGTACTTCGATGTTCGTTCACATGGTGCCATATATGTATTCACTGTAGCGTGAAACGACAGTACAATGAGAATTAATCTCTATAAAGTATAGCATAAGGTTTGAATTAGAGGAGCTTTAGATCCTCGAGCAGTGATCTCGTTCGATGCAATGAAGCGAGTTGTATGTTCGCTAACAGCGAACGCGCGCGGCATATTCAACGTGATTGTCAACTAGGATCAGGATGCTGCCATGCTTGATCACAAATTGCTGCGGTTCAAGTAATTGACGAAGGCTCGTACAAGTACTTCGATGTTCGTTCACATGGTGCCATATATGTATTCACTGTAGCGTGAAACGACAGTACAATGAGAATTATTCTCTATAAAGTATAGCATAAGGTTTGAATTAGAGGAGCTTTAGATCCTCGAGCAGTGATCTCGTTCGATGCAATGAAGCGAGTTGTATGTTCGCTAACAGCGAACGCGCGCGGCATATTCAACGTGATTGTCAACTAGGATCAGGATGCTGCCATGCTTGATCACAAATTGCTGCGGTTCAAGTAATTGACGAAGGCTCGTACAAGTACTTCGATGTTCGTTCACATGGTGCCATATATGTATTCACTGTAGCGTGAAACGACAGTACAATGAGAATTATTCTCTATAAAGTATAGCATAAGGTTTGAATTAGAGGAGCTTTAGATCCTCGAGCAGTGATCTCGTTCGATGCAATGAAGCGAGTTGTATGTTCGCTAACAGCGAACGCGCGCGGCATATTCAACGTGATTGTCAACTAGGATCAGGATGCTGCCATGCTTGATCACAAATTGCTGCGGTTCAAGTAATTGACGAAGGCTCGTACAAGTACTTCGATGTTCGTTCACATGGTGCCATATATGTATTCACTGTAGCGTGAAACGACAGTACAATGAGAATTAATCTCTATAAAGTATAGCATAAGGTTTGAATTAGAGGAGCTTTAGATCCTCGAGCAGTGATCTCGTTCGATGCAATGAAGCGAGTTGTATGTTCGCTAACAGCGAACGCGCGCGGCATATTCAACGTGATTGTCAACTAGGATCAGGATGCTGCCATGCTTGATCACAAATTGCTGCGGTTCAAGTAATTGACGAAGGCTCGTACAAGTACTTCGATGTTCGTTCACATGGTGCCATATATGTATTCACTGTAGCGTGAAACGACAGTACAATGAGAATTAATCTCTATAATGTATAGCATAAGGTTTGAATTAGAGGAGCTTTAGATCCTCGAGCAGTGATCTCGTTCGATGCAATGAAGCTAGTTGTATGTTCGCTAACAGCGAACGCGCGCGGCATATTCAACGTGATTGTCAACTAGGATCAGGATGCTGCCATGCTTGATCACAAATTGCTGCGGTTCAAGTAATTGACGAAGGCTCGTACAAGTACTTCGATGTTCGTTCACATGGTGCCATATATGTATTCACTGTAGCGTGAAACGACAGTACAATGAGAATTAATCTCTATAAAGTATAGCATAAGGTTTGAATTAGAGGAGCTTTAGATCCTCGAGCAGTGATCTCGTTCGATGCAATGAAGCGAGTTGTATGTTCGCTAACAGCGAACGCGCGCGGCATATTCAACGTGATTGTCAACTAGGATCAGGATGCTGCCATGCTTGATCACAAATTGCTGCGGTTCAAGTAATTGACGAAGGCTCGTACAAGTACTTCGATGTTCGTTCACATGGTGCCATATATGTATTCACTGTAGCGTGAAACGACAGTACAATGAGAATTAATCTCTATAAAGTATAGCATAAGGTTTGAATTAGAGGAGCTTTAGATCCTCGAGCAGTGATCTCAATTTGAAATAAATGTTATTTATCCGTTCGTTTATCCTTCTGTACTAATACAGCCCCGAGTCCCCAAGGCGATGCATCCGTATACAGGATGGTGTCGTCCTCTTCTTTAAAATATCCTCTCTTGACTATTTCCTCCTTCGCCAGCCTCTTCAATTGCTCAAAATCCTTCTGCTGTTCCTCTCCCCACTTGAACTTGCTCCCTGGTATGATACAGTCCCTCAGGGATTTAGTTTTGTGCGAAATTTTTTTTTATGAACGGGCTAATAAACGGCACCATTCCCAGAAAACTTCTCAACTCTGACACATCCCTGGGCCTCTCAAATCCCTGGATTTCTATTAATTTCTCTCTCGTTGGCAAGATCCCTTCCCCATCCAACGTCAACCCGAGGAAATCTACTTTGTTCATATTGTACCTAGATTTCGACAAAACGGACGACGGTTGCTCGAAGGATGTTGGGAGGGAGGGAGGGAGGGAGGGAGGGAGGCAGAGAGGCGTCGCCGGAGAAGGAAAAAGGGAAAAAGATGGAGAACGAACGGTCGGTCGATCGATCTTTTCAAATCTTTTCGGGCGTTCTTCAACCCCTTCTATCCCCTTCGTTTGATTCGTTTTTTCCCCCTGTAAGCTGGTGGGATAGGAAGACGAGGAAAGAGCGTGGAGAGGCGGGGGGGGGGGGGGGGGAGGGGAAAAGGGAAGCAGATTGCGCTCACTGGCAGTGGCGGCACTTTTTGCGCTGCCACGCGATCGTCGTCGCGATGGTGATTCATGCTGAGAGAGCTAGAGATGGAGAGAAAGAGATGGAGAAAGGTGGAGGGGGGAAGGGTGGGAGAGGGGGGGGGGCAAGGCATATCTATGCTCGGCCACCCTATGTCCCGGGTGGTTTTTGGCCGGTTCCACCAATCGACCAATTTTTGGTCACACACGCACACATGTCGCGCAATTTTGGACATCGGCATCAGCAGCCGGCATCGTTCCGGCGCTTCGCGTACAACAACGGACCATCACGAGCCGTGAAGAGATCGAGCCGAAAATGATCGAACTGCCGCGGCTGCAGCCTCTGGTGCTGCAGTTTCGGACGGATGCATTCCGGCCGTTATTTAACCGCGATTTCGCTCATTTCGAGCAGACTTCATTCGCTTTCGAGCAGCATGTTCATGCGCCCAAAGCTATGCTTCTGTGCTTTTCTGCTGCCGAGGCTGCTTTCGAGCGCAGCTGCCGTTTTGTAGCGCTGTTTGAGAGATCGAATCGATCCTACACTTGGTTTAGCGTTTCAGCTTTTCACCGTTCATGTTGATGTATGATTTTTAAATAGTGCGCTTAATCTATCACTTATGCTTGGATTGATTGGAATCGGATTAATGATGAGATAATGTGTGTTTGCTATTTAACCAACGCGAAGTAACTCCTCGACTACAGGCTATCGTATGCGAAGGTTGACGGCCGCACTTGGTTGTCAAATCTTATGACGATTTGGCGCTCTTTCCATTTATTTTGCAGCAACGGTCGCGGTCCAGAGGTAAGAACCTGAAGCAAAATTACAAATAAATTAGGATTTTAAACGTGCATCACTGTATCGTAGCCAATCGATCGCCATGAGTCAATCCCCGTTAGAGCAAACTCCGCCAAAGTCTGAGGTTGGCGGGGACAAGGAACGGCTGCCGAGTGCTCCGTTTAGCAGCACTGGCCTAGAAACCCTGCGACTTCCGATGATCGCTGAGCAGCCGGAGACGTCGCTGCGCCGATCGATTCGGGCTCGCGTGCCCAGCAAACGATTTTTGGATACATCCCGCAGCGATAGCGATACGGACGGGGAACATCAAATAAAACGCACGGTAGAGGAGACCGAGATACAGGAGCTGAGCAGCAAGCTGTCCTCCGCTACGCTGTCCGAGGAGTGCCACGATGTGGCAGGTCGAACCATGTACGGGTTTCGCACGCCGAAAAAGCGCGATTCGATGCGCAAGCTGGCCGCGCAGACAAGCACCCAACGCCGCTCGAAAGTACAGCGTACACCAACCACGCCCCGTACTCCAGCCGCACTCCGTACACCAAGCAGCGCACGTCAGCGTAGAATGAAGCACCGAAATCCGCAGACACCGGCCCAAGTGCGCCAGCTCCGGAAGCAAGGTATGGGACATTCTCCTCACGACACCCATTTGATTCTCCTATTATCCTACGACCCATTGGTCCACAACCGCTGCGTCTAGCTGACCTTTCTCGTTATTATGGTTTTTCTTCTCGTAGCTATTGGCAAAGTTTTGCAAAAGGTGGATGAAGAATCCGACCCTTTTTACAGCCCGGCGTCTTCCTCGACCGACACGGAGCCGCCCGATACTCACAGCGGTAGCGATGACGATGAAGAAGAGGTCGCCGCAACGGCCGAATCAAAGTCGATCAGGAAACAACAGGCTCGGTCCCCGACAGGGGCGAAACCCAAGGTTAAGATTCCGGTTGTGGGCCCGACCGATACGCCGATCGTGAAATCTTCGGAGTACTGTTATGACAACTCTTATGAACAGTACTTTTCGATCCATGCTACTACGAAAGTAGTCACGTCCAACCATACACTGGACTTACTAGCCACATCGCGCATACCGCGTGCTTTAATGCAGCAGTTGCTGCAGGAGACCAGCCCGCCCGCGCCCCACCGGGACCGACAGCAAGAAATGAATGACAAATGTATGCTCTTCTTCCGGGATTGGCTGTTCACGCTTAACGAGGGATTTAGTGTGCTGTTGTTCGGCATCGGGCATTCGGCCAATGGGGAGCTAATGCAGCTCTTCATCGATGAAAAGTTAAACGGTTATCCTACCATCTTTGTGCAGGGATATGTTCCCGACTTTAGCATCAAGGACGTACTGGATCGGATTTGTGGCGAGGTGTTTGAAATGTGGCTTTCAACGACGAACACACACGAGGCGTTGGATAAGATCGAGCGTAAGTTCGCCGACCATCCTGAGAAGCATCTGTTTTTACTAGTCCATAACTTGGACGGTTCATCGCTGCGGAACGAGTCCACCCAGTCTGCTATATGCCGACTGGCGGCCATCGACAACGTACATTTTATCGCATCGATCGAAAATCACATCGCATCGGCCATGTGGGGCACGAATAAACAAGCGGCATATAACTTCAAGTGGTTTGACGCTACCACGCTCCAACCGTACAATGCCGAGACGTCGTTCGAGAACTCTCTGATGGTCCAAAACGCCGATGCGCCCGCGTTCGATGCAATGAAGCGAGTTGTATGCTCGCTAACAGCGAACGCGCGCGGAATATACAACGCGATTGTTAAGTATCAACTAACCAACCAGAAGGTGCAACAGCAGCACTACGCCGGCATGCCAATGCAGGAGTTGTATCGTCAGTGCCGCGAATCGTTCCTCGTTTCGTCGGATGCTGCCCTGCGCTGTCACCTCACCGAGTTCGTTGATCACAAATTACTGCGGTTCAAGCGCAACTCTGAGAGTAGCGAGGCGGTCCTCATTCCGCTGTCGCACATGCTCCTCCAGCGGTTTGTTGATGAGCAGGATGTCGTCTAATTCACATGGTGCCATATATGTATTCGTTCACATGGTGCCATATATGTATTCACTGTAGCGTGAAAGTACAGTACAAGGAGAATTAATCTCCATAAAGTATAGCATAAGGTTTGAATTAGAGGAGCTTTAGATCCTCGAGCAGTGATCTCAATTTGAAATAAATGTTATTTATCCGTTCGTTTATCCTTCTGTACTAATACAGCCCCGAGTCCCCAAGGCGATGCATCTGTATACAGGATGGTGTCGTCCTCTTCTTTAAAATATCCTCTCTTGACTATTTCCTCCTTCGCCAGCCTCTTCAATTGCTCAAAATCCTTCTGCTGTTCCTCTCCCCACTTGAACTTGCTCCCTGGTATGATACAGTCCCTCAGGGATTTAGTTTTGTGCGAAATTTTTTTTTATGAACGGGCTAATAAACGGCACCATTCCCAGAAAACTTCTCAACTCTGACACATCCCTGGGCCTCTCAAATCCCTGGATTTCTATTAATTTCTCTCTCGTTGGCAAGATCCCTTCCCCATCCAACGTCAACCCGAGGAAATCTACTTTGTTCATATTGTACCTAGATTTCGACAAAACGGACGACGGTTGCTCGAAGGATGTTGGGAGGGAGGGAGGGAGGGAGGGAGGGAGGCAGAGAGGCGTCGCCGGAGAAGGAAAAAGGGAAAAAGATGGAGAACGAACGGTCGGTCGATCGATCTTTTCAAATCTTTTCGGGCGTTCTTCAACCCCTTCTATCCCCTTCGTTTGATTCGTTTTTTCCCCCTGTAAGCTGGTGGGATAGGAAGACGAGGAAAGAGCGTGGAGAGGCGGGGGGGGGGGGAGGGGAAAAGGGAAGCAGATTGCGCTCACTGGCAGTGGCGGCACTTTTTGCGCTGCCACGCGATCGTCGTCGCGATGGTGATTCATGCTGAGAGAGCTAGAGATGGAGAGAAAGAGATGGAGAAAGGTGGAGGGGGGAAGGGTGGGAGAGGGGGGGGGGGCAAGGCATATCTATGCTCGGCCACCCTATGTCCCGGGTGGTTTTTGGCCGGTTCCACCAATCGACCAATTTTTGGTCACACACGCACACATGTCGCGCAATTTTGGACATCGGCATCAGCAGCCGGCATCGTTCCGGCGCTTCGCGTACAACAACGGACCATCACGAGCCGTGAAGAGATCGAGCCGAAAATGATCGAACTGCCGCGGCTGCAGCCTCTGGTGCTGCAGTTTCGGACGGATGCATTCCGGCCGTTATTTAACCGCGATTTCGCTCATTTCGAGCAGACTTCATTCGCTTTCGAGCAGCATGTTCATGCGCCCAAAGCTATGCTTCTGTGCTTTTCTGCTGCCGAGGCTGCTTTCGAGCGCAGCTGCCGTTTTGTAGCGCTGTTTGAGAGATCGAATCGATCCTACACTTGGTTTAGCGTTTCAGCTTTTCACCGTTCATGTTGATGTATGATTTTTAAATAGTGCGCTTAATCTATCACTTATGCTTGGATTGATTGGAATCGGATTAATGATGAGATAATGTGTGTTTGCTATTTAACCAACGCGAAGTAACTCCTCAACTACAGGCTATCGTATGCGAAGGTTGACGGCCGCACTTGGTTGTCAAATCTTATGACGATTTGGCGCTCTTTCCATTTATTTTGCAGCAACGGTCGCGGTCCAGAGGTAAGAACCTGAAGCAAAATTACAAATAAATTAGGATTTTAAACGTGCATCACTGTATCGTAGCCAATCGATCGCCATGAGTCAATCCCCGTTAGAGCAAACTCCGCCAAAGTCTGAGGTTGGCGGGGACAAGGAACGGCTGCCGAGTGCTCCGTTTAGCAGCACTGGCCTAGAAACCCTGCGACTTCCGATGATCGCTGAGCAGCCGGAGGCGACAAGCACCCAACGCCGCTCGAAAGTACAGCGTACACCAACCACGCCCCGTACTCCAGCCGCACTCCGTACACCAAGCAGCGCACGTCAGCGTAGAATGAAGCACCGAAATCCGCAGACACCGGCCCAAGTGCGCCAGCTCCGGAAGCAAGGTATGGGACATTCTCCTCACGACACCCATTTGATTCTCCTATTATCCTACGACCCATTGGTCCACAACCGCTGCGTCTAGCTGACCTTTCTCGTTATTATGGTTTTTCTTCTCGTAGCTATTGGCAAAGTTTTGCAAAAGGTGGATGAAGAATCCGACGCTTCATACAGCCCGGCGTCTTCCTCGACCGACACGGAGCCGCCCGATACTCACAGCGGTAGCGATGACGATGAAGAAGAGGTCGCCGCAACGGCCGAATCAAAGTCGATCAGGAAACAACAGGCTCGGTCCCCGACAGGGGCGAAACCCAAGGTTAAGATTCCGGCTGTGGGCCCGACCGATACGCCGATCGTGAAATCTTCGGAGTACTGTTATGACAACTCTTATGAACAGTACTTTTCGATCCATGCTACTACGAAAGTAGTCACGTCCAACCATACACTGGACTTACTAGCCACATCGCGCATACCGCATGCTCTAATGCAGCAGTTGCTGCAGGAGACCAGCCCGCCCGCGCCCCACCGGGACCGACTGCAAGAAACGTATGACAAATGTATGCTCTTCTTCCGGGATTGGCTGTTCATGCTTAACGAGGGATTTAGTGTGCTGTTGTTCGGCATCGGATCCAAGCGGGAGCTAATGCAGCTCTTCATCGACGAAAAGTTAAACGGCTATCCTACCATCTTTGTGCAGGAATATTTACCCGACTTTAGCATCAAGGACGTACTGGATCGGATTTGTGGGAAGGTGTTCGATATGCGGCTTTCAACGACGAACACACACGAGGCGTTGGATAAGATCGAGCGTAAGTTCGCCGACCATCCTGAGAAGCATCTGTTTTTACTAGTCCATAACTTGGACGGTTCATCGCTGCGGAACGAGTCCACCCAGTCTGCTATATGCCGACTGGCGGCCATCGACAACGTACATTTTATCGCATCGATCGAAAATCACATCGCATCGGCCATGTGGGGCACGAATAAACAAGCGGCATATAACTTCAAGTGGTTTGACGCTACCACGCTCCAACCGTACAATGCCGAGACGTCGTTCGAGAACTCTCTGATGGTCCAAAACGCCGATGCGCCCGCGTTCGATGCAATGAAGCGAGTTGTATGCTCGCTAACAGCGAACGCGCGCGGAATATACAACGCGATTGTTAAGTATCAACTAACCAACCAGAAGGTGCAACAGCAGCACTACGCCGGCATGCCAATGCAGGAGTTGTATCGTCAGTGCCGCGAATCGTTCCTCGTTTCGTCGGATGCTGCCCTGCGCTGTCACCTCACCGAGTTCGTTGATCACAAATTATTGCGGTTCAAGCGCAACTCTGAGAGTAGCGAGGCGGTCCTCATTCCGCTGTCGCACATGCTCCTCCAGCGGTTTGTTGATGAGCAGGATGTCGTCTAATTCACATGGTGCCATATATGTATTCGTTCACATGGTGCCATATATGTATTCACTGTAGCGTGAAAGTACAGTACAAGGAGAATTAATCTCCATAAAGTATAGCATAAGGTTTGAATTAGAGGAGCTTTAGATCCTCGAGCAGTGATCTCAATTTGAAATAAATGTTATTTATCCGTTCGTTTATCCTTCTGTACTAATACAGCCCCGAGTCCCCAAGGCGATGCATTCCGCTGTCGCACATGCTCCTCCAGCGGTTTGTTGATGAGCAGGATGTCGTCTAATTCACGAAGGCTCGTACAAGTACTTCGATGTTCGTTCACATGGTGCCATATATGTATTCACTGTAGCGTGAAAGGACAGTACAATGAGAATTAATCTCTATAAAGTATAGCATAAGGTTTGAATTAGAGGAGCTTTAGATCCTCGAGCAGTGATCTCGTTCGATGCAATGAAGCGAGTTGTATGTTCGCGCGGCGAACGCGCGCGGCATATTCAACGTGATTGTCAACTAGGATCAGGATGCTGCCATGCTTGATCACAAATTGCTGCGGTTCAAGTAATTGACGTAGGCTCGTACAAGTACTTCGATGTTCGTTCACATGGTGCCATTTATGTATTCACTGTAGCGTGAAACGACAGTACAATGAGAATTAATCTCTATAAAGTATAGCATAAGGTTTGAATTAGAGGAGCTTTAGATCCTCGAGCAGTGATCTCGTTCGATGCAATGAAGTGAGTTGTATGTTCGCTAACAGCGAACGCGCGCGGCATATTCAACGTGATTGTCAACTAGGATCAGGATGCTGCCATGCTTGATCACAAATTGCTGCGGTTCAAGTAATTGACGTAGGCTCGTACAAGTACTTCGATGTTCGTTCACATGGTGCCATATATGTATTCACTGTAGCGTGAAACGACAGTACAATGAGAATTAATTTCTATAAAGTATAGCATAAGGTTTGAATTAGAGGAGCTTTAGATCCTCGAGCAGTGATCTCGTTCGATGCAATGAAGCGAGTTGTATGTTCGCTAACAGCGAACGCGCGCGGCATATTCAACGTGATTGTCAACTAGGATCAGGATGCTGCCATGCTTGATCACAAATTGCTGCGGTTCAAGTAATTGACGTAGGCTCGTACAAGTACTTCGATGTTCGTTCACATGGTGCCATATATGTATTCACTGTAGCGTGAAACGACAGTACAATGAGAATTAATCTCTATAAAGTATAGCATAAGGTTTGAATTAGAGGAGCTTTAGATCCTCGAGCAGTGATCTCGTTCGATGCAATGAAGCGAGTTGTATGTTCGCTAACAGCGAACGCGCGCGGCATATTCAACGTGATTGTCAACTAGGATCAGGATGCTGCCATGCTTGATCACAAATTGCTGCGGTTCAAGTAATTGACGTAGGCTCGTACAAGTACTTCGATGTTCGTTCACATGGTGCCATTTATGTATTCACTGTAGCGTGAAACGACAGTACAATGAGAATTAATCTCTATAAAGTATAGCATAAGGTTTGAATTAGAGGAGCTTTAGATCCTCGAGCAGTGATCTCGTTCGATGCAATGAAGTGAGTTGTATGTTCGCTAACAGCGAACGCGCGCGGCATATTCAACGTGATTGTTAACTAGGATCAGGATGCTGCCATGCTTGATCACAAATTGCTGCGGTTCAAGTAATTGACGAAGGCTCGTACAAGTACTTCGATGTTCGTTCACATGGTGCCATATATGTATTCACTGTAGCGTGAAACGACAGTACAATGAGAATTAATTTCTATAAAGTATAGCATAAGGTTTGAATTAGAGGAGCTTTAGATCCTCGAGCAGTGATCTCGTTCGATGCAAGGAAGCGAGTTGTATGTTCGCTAACAGCGAACGCGCGCGGCATATTCAACGTGATTGTCAACTAGGATCAGGATGCTGCCATGCTTGATCACAAATTGCTGCGGTTCAAGTAATTGACGAAGGCTCGTACAAGTACTTCGATGTTCGTTCACATGGTGCCATTTATGTATTCACTGTAGCGTGAAACGACAGTACAATGAGAATTAATCTCTATAAAGTATAGCATAAGGTTTGAATTAGAGGAGCTTTAGATCCTCGAGCAGTGATCTCGTTCGATGCAATGAAGCGAGTTGTATGTTCGCTAACAGCGAACGCGCGCGGCATATTCAACGTGATTGTCAACTAGGATCAGGATGCTGCCATGCTTGATCACAAATTGCTGCGGTTCAAGTAATTGACGTAGGCTCGTACAAGTACTTCGATGTTCGTTCACATGGTGCCATTTATGTATTCACTGTAGCGTGAAACGACAGTACAATGAGAATTAATCTCTATAAAGTATAGCATAAGGTTTGAATTAGAGGAGCTTTAGATCCTCGAGCAGTGATCTCGTTCGATGCAAGGAAGCGAGTTGTATGTTCGCTAACAGCGAACGCGCGCGGCATATTCAACGTGATTGTCAACTAGGATCAGGATGCTGCCATGCTTGATCACAAATTGCTGCGGTTCAAGTAATTGACGAAGGCTCGTACAAGTACTTCGATGTTCGTTCACATGGTGCCATTTATGTATTCACTGTAGCGTGAAACGACAGTACAATGAGAATTAATCTCTATAAAGTATAGCATAAGGTTTGAATTAGAGGAGCTTTAGATCCTCGAGCAGTGATCTCGTTCGATGCAATGAAGCGAGTTGTATGTTCGCTAACAGCGAACGCGCGCGGCATATTCAACGTGATTGTCAACTAGGATCAGGATGCTGCCATGCTTGATCACAAATTGCTGCGGTTCAAGTAATTGACGTAGGCTCGTACAAGTACTTCGATGTTCGTTCACATGGTGCCATTTATGTATTCACTGTAGCGTGAAACGACAGTACAATGAGAATTAATCTCTATAAAGTATAGCATAAGGTTTGAATTAGAGGAGCTTTAGATCCTCGAGCAGTGATCTCGTTCGATGCAATGAAGTGAGTTGTATGTTCGCTAACAGCGAACGCGCGCGGCATATTCAACGTGATTGTTAACTAGGATCAGGATGCTGCCATGCTTGATCACAAATTGCTGCGGTTCAAGTAATTGACGAAGGCTCGTACAAGTACTTCGATGTTCGTTCACATGGTGCCATATATGTATTCACTGTAGCGTGAAACGACAGTACAATGAGAATTAATTTCTATAAAGTATAGCATAAGGTTTGAATTAGAGGAGCTTTAGATCCTCGAGCAGTGATCTCGTTCGATGCAATGAAGCGAGTTGTATGTTCGCTAACAGCGAACGCGCGCGGCATATTCAACGTGATTGTCAACTAGGATCAGGATGCTGCCATGCTTGATCACAAATTGCTGCGGTTCAAGTAATTGACGAAGGCTCGTACAAGTACTTCGATGTTCGTTCACATGGTGCCATATATGTATTCACTGTAGCGTGAAACGACAGTACAATGAGAATTAATCTCTATAAAGTATAGCATAAGGTTTGAATTAGAGGGGCTTTAGATTCTCGAGCAGTGATCTCGTTCGATGCAATGAAGCGAGTTGTATGTTCGCTAACAGCGAACGCGCGCGGCATATTCAACGTGATTGTCAACTAGGATCAGGATGCTGCCATGCTTGATCACAAATTGCTGCGGTTCAAGTAATTGACGAAGGCTCGTACAAGTACTTCGATGTTCGTTCACATGGTGCCATTTATGTATTCACTGTAGCGTGAAACGACAGTACAATGAGAATTAATCTCTATAAAGTATAGCATAAGGTTTGAATTAGAGGAGCTTTAGATCCTCGAGCAGTGATCTCGTTCGATGCAATGAAGCGAGTTGTATGTTCGCTAACAGCGAACGCGCGCGGCATATTCAACGTGATTGTCAACTAGGATCAGGATGCTGCCATGCTTGATCACAAATTGCTGCGGTTCAAGTAATTGACGTAGGCTCGTACAAGTACTTCGATGTTCGTTCACATGGTGCCATTTATGTATTCACTGTAGCGTGAAACGACAGTACAATGAGAATTAATCTCTATAAAGTATAGCATAAGGTTTGAATTAGAGGAGCTTTAGATCCTCGAGCAGTGATCTCGTTCGATGCAATGAAGCGAGTTGTATGTTCGCTAACAGCGAACGCGCGCGGCATATTCAACGTGATTGTCAACTAGGATCAGGATGCTGCCATGCTTGATCACAAATTGCTGCGGTTCAAGTAATTGACGAAGGCTCGTACAAGTACTTCGATGTTCGTTCACATGGTGCCATATATGTATTCACTGTAGCGTGAAACGACAGTACAATGAGAATTAATTTCTATAAAGTATAGCATAAGGTTTGAATTAAAGGAGCTTTAGATCCTCGAGCAGTGATCTCGTTCGATGCAATGAAGCGAGTTGTATGTTCGCTAACAGCGAACGCGCGCGGCATATTCAACGTGATTGTCAACTAGGATCAGGATGCTGCCATGCTTGATCACAAATTGCTGCGGTTCAAGTAATTGACGAAGGCTCGTACAAGTACTTCGATGTTCGTTCACATGGTGCCATATATGTATTCACTGTAGCGTGAAACGACAGTACAATGAGAATTAATTTCTATAAAGTATAGCATAAGGTTTGAATTAGAGGAGCTTTAGATCCTCGAGCAGTGATCTCGTTCGATGCAATGAAGCGAGTTGTATGTTCGCTAACAGCGAACGCGCGCGGCATATTCAACGTGATTGTCAACTAGGATCAGGATGCTGCCATGCTTGATCACAAATTGCTGCGGTTCAAGTAATTGACGAAGGCTCGTACAAGTACTTCGATGTTCGTACTTCGATGTATTCACTGTAGCGTGAAACGACAGTACAATGAGAATTAATTTCTATAAAGTATAGCATAAGGTTTGAATTAGAGGAGCTTTAGATCCTCGAGCAGTGATCTCGTTCGATGCAATGAAGCGAGTTGTATGTTCGCTAACAGCGAACGCGCGCGGCATATTCAACGTGATTGTCAACTAGGATCAGGATGCTGCCATGCTTGATCACAAATTGCTGCGGTTCAAGTAATTGACGAAGGCTCGTACAAGTACTTCGATGTTCGTTCACATGGTGCCATATATGTATTCACTGTAGCGTGAAACGACAGTACAATGAGAATTAATTTCTATAAAGTATAGCATAAGGTTTGAATTAGAGGAGCTTTAGATCCTCGAGCAGTGATCTCGTTCGATGCAATGAAGCGAGTTGTATGTTCGCTAACAGCGAACGCGCGCGGCATATTCAACGTGATTGTCAACTACGATCAGGATGCTGCCATGCTTGATCACAAATTGCTGCGGTTCAAGTAATTGACGAAGGCTCGTACAAGTACTTCGATGTTCGTTCACATGGTGCCATTTATGTATTCACTGTAGCGTGAAACGACAGTACAATGAGAATTAATTTCTATAAAGCATAGCATAAGGTTTGAATTAGAGGAGCTTTAGATCCTCGAGCAGTGATCTCGTTCGATGCAATGAAGCGAGTTGTATGTTCGCTAACAGCGAACGCGCGCGGCATATTCAACGTGATTGTCAACTAGGATCAGGATGCTGCCATGCTTGATCACAAATTGCTGCGGTTCAAGTAATTGACGAAGGCTCGTACAAGTACTTCGATGTTCGTACTTCGATGTATTCACTGTAGCGTGAAACGACAGTACAATGAGAATTAATTTCTATAAAGTATAGCATAAGGTTTGAATTAGAGGAGCTTTAGATCCTCGAGCAGTGATCTCGTTCGATGCAATGAAGCGAGTTGTATGTTCGCTAACAGCGAACGCGCGCGGCATATTCAACGTGATTGTCAACTAGGATCAGGATGCTGCCATGCTTGATCACAAATTGCTGCGGTTCAAGTAATTGACGAAGGCTCGTACAAGTACTTCGATGTTCGTTCACATGGTGCCATATATGTATTCACTGTAGCGTGAAACGACAGTACAATGAGAATTAATTTCTATAAAGTATAGCATAAGGTTTGAATTAGAGGAGCTTTAGATCCTCGAGCAGTGATCTCGTTCGATGCAATGAAGCGAGTTGTATGTTCGCTAACAGCGAACGCGCGCGGCATATTCAACGTGATTGTCAACTACGATCAGGATGCTGCCATGCTTGATCACAAATTGCTGCGGTTCAAGTAATTGACGAAGGCTCGTACAAGTACTTCGATGTTCGTTCACATGGTGCCATTTATGTATTCACTGTAGCGTGAAACGACAGTACAATGAGAATTAATTTCTATAAAGTATAGCATAAGGTTTGAATTAGAGGAGCTTTAGATCCTCGAGCAGTGATCTCGTTCGATGCAATGAAGCGAGTTGTATGTTCGCTAACAGCGAACGCGCGCGGCATATTCAACGTGATTGTCAACTAGGATCAGGATGCTGCCATGCTTGATCACAAATTGCTGCGGTTCAAGTAATTGACGAAGGCTCGTACAAGTACTTCGATGTTCGTTCACATGGTGCCATATATGTATTCACTGTAGCGTGAAAGGACAGTACAATGAGAATTAATCTCTATAAAGTATAGGATAAGGTTTGAATTAGAGGAGCTTTAGATCCTCGAGCAGTGATCTCGTTCGATGCAATGAAGCGAGTTGTATGTTCGCTAACAGCGAACGCGCGCGGCATATTCAACGTGATTGTCAACTAGGATCAGGATGCTGCCATGCTTGATCACAAATTGCTGCGGTTCAAGTAATTGACGAAGGCTCGTACAAGTACTTCGATGTTCGTTCACATGGTGCCATATATGTATTCACTGTAGCGTGAAACGACAGTACAATGAGAATTAATCTCTATAAAGTATAGCATAAGGTTTGAATTAGAGGGGCTTTAGATCCTCGAGCAGTGATCTCGTTCGATGCAATGAAGCGAGTTGTATGTTCGCTAACAGCGAACGCGCGCGGCATATTCAACGTGATTGTCAACTAGGATCAGGATGCTGCCATGCTTGATCACAAATTGCTGCGGTTCAAGTAATTGACGAAGGCTCGTACAAGTACTTCGATGTTCGTTCACATGGTGCCATATATGTATTCACTGTAGCGTGAAACGACAGTACAATGAGAATTAATCTCTATAAAGTATAGCATAAGGTTTGAATTAGAGGAGCTTTAGATCCTCGAGCAGTGATCTCAATTTGAAATAAATGTTATTTATCCGTTCGTTTATCCTTCTGTACTAATACAGCCCCGAGTCCCCAAGGCGATGCATCCGTATACAGGATGGTGTCGTCCTCTTCTTTAAAATATCCTCTCTTGACTATTTCCTCCTTCGCCAGCCTCTTCAATTGCTCAAAATCCTTCTGCTGTTCCTCTCCCCACTTGAACTTGCTCCCTGGTATGATACAGTCCCTCAGGGATTTAGTTTTGTGCGAATTTTTTTTTTTATGAACGGGCTAATAAACGGCACCATTCCCAGAAAACTCCTCAACTCTGACACATCCCTGGGCCTCTCAAATCCCTGGATTTCTATTAATTTCTCTCTCGTTGGCAAGATCCCTTCCCCATCCAACGTCAACCCGAGGAAATCTACTTTGTTCATATTGTACCTAGATTTCGACAAAACGGACGACGGTTGCTCGAAGGATGTTGGGAGGGAGGGAGGGAGGGAGGGAGGGAGGCAGAGAGGCGTCGCCGGAGAAGGAAAAAGGGAAAAAGATGGAGAACGAACGGTCGGTCGATCGATCTTTTCAAATCTTTTCGGGCGTTCTTCAACCCCTTCTATCCCCTTCGTTTGATTCGTTTTTTCCCCCTGTAAGCTGGTGGGATAGGAAGACGAGGAAAGAGCGTGGAGAGGCGGGGGGGGGGGGAGGGGAAAAGGGAAGCAGATTGCGCTCACTGGCAGTGGCGGCACTTTTTGCGCTGCCACGCGATCGTCGTCGCGATGGTGATTCATGCTGAGAGAGCTAGAGATGGAGAGAAAGAGATGGAGAAAGGTGGAGGGGGGAAGGGTGGGAGAGGGGGGGGGGGGCAAGGCATATCTATGCTCGGCCACCCTATGTCCCGGGTGGTTTTTGGCCGGTTCCACCAATCGACCAATTTTTGGTCACACACGCACAAATGTCGCGCAATTTTGGACATCGGCATCAGCAGCCGGCATCGTTCCGGCGCTTCGCGTACAACAACGGACCATCACGAGCCGTGAAGAGATCGAGCCGAAAATGATCGAACTGCCGCGGCTGCAGCCTCTGGTGCTGCAGTTTCGGACGGATGCATTCCGGCCGTTATTTAACCGCGATTTCGCTCATTTCGAGCAGACTTCATTCGCTTTCGAGCAGCATGTTCATGCGCCCAAAGCTATGCTTCTGTGCTTTTCTGCTGCCGAGGCTGCTTTCGAGCGCAGCTGCCGTTTTGTAGCGCTGTTTGAGAGATCGAATCGATCCTACACTTGGTTTAGCGTTTCAGCTTTTCACCGTTCATGTTGATGTATGATTTTTAAATAGTGCGCTTAATCTATCACTTATGCTTGGATTGATTGGAATCGGATTAATGATGAGATAATGTGTGTTTGCTATTTAACCAACGCGAAGTAACTCCTCGACTACAGGCTATCGTATGCGAAGGTTGACGGCCGCACTTGGTTGTCAAATCTTATGACGATTTGGCGCTCTTTCCATTTATTTTGCAGCAACGGTCGCGGTCCAGAGGTAAGAACCTGAAGCAAAATTACAAATAAATTAGGATTTTAAACGTGCATCACAGTATCGTAGCCAATCGATCGCCATGAGTCAATCCCCGTTAGAGCAAACTCCGCCAAAGTCTGAGGTTGGCGGGGACAAGGAGCGGCTGCCGAGTGCTCCGTTTAGCAGCACTGGCCTAGAAACCCTGCGACTTCCGATGATCGCTGAGCAGCCGGAGACGCCGCTGCGCCGATCGATTCGGGCTCGCGTGCCCAGCAAACGATTTTTGGATACATCCCGCAGCGATAGCGATACGGACGGGGAACATCAAATAAAACGCACGGTAGAGGAGACCGAGATACAGGAGCTAGGCAGCAAGCTGTCCTCCGCTACGCTGTTCGAGGAGTGCCACGATGTGGCAGGTCGAACCATGTACGGGTTTCGCACGCCGAAAAAGCGCGATTCGATGCGCAAGCTGGCCGCGCAGACAAGCGCCCAACGCCGCTCGAAAGTACAGCGTACACCAACCACGCCCCGTACTCCAGCCGCACTCCGTACACCAAGCAGCGCACGTCAGCGTAGAATGAAGCACCGAAATCCGCAGACACCGGCCCAAGTGCGCCAGCTCCGGAAGCAAGGTATGGGACATTCTCCTCACGACACCCATTTGATTCTCCTATTATCCTACGACCCATTGGTCCACAACCGCTGCGTCTAGCTGACCTTTCTCGTTATTATGGTTTTTCTTCTCGTAGCTATTGGCAAAGTTTTGCAAAAGGTGGATGAAGAATCCGACCCTTTTTACAGCCCGGCGTCTTCCTCGACCGACACGGAGCCGCCCGATACTCACAGCGGTAGCGATGACGATGAAGAAGAGGTCGCCGCAACGGCCGAATCAAAGTCGATCAGGAAACAACAGGCTCGGTCCCCGACAGGGGCGAAACCCAAGGTTAAGATTCCGGTTGTGGGCCCGACCGATACGCCGATCGTGAAATCTTCGGAGTACTGTTATGACAACTCTTATGAACAGTACTTTTCGATCCATGCTACTACGAAAGTAGTCACGTCCAACCATACACTGGACTTACTAGCCACATCGCGCATACCGCATGCTCTAATGCAGCAGTTGCTGCAGGAGACCAGCCCGCCCGCGCCCCACCGGGACCGACTGCAAGAAATGAATGACAACTATATGCTCTTCTTCCGGAAATGGCTGTTCATGCTTAACGAGGGATTTAATGTGCTGTTGTTCGGTATCGGATCCAAGGGGGAGCTAATGCAGCTCTTCATCGATGAAAAGTTAAACGGCTATCCTGCCATCCTTGTGCAGGGATATTTTCCCGACTTTAGCATCAAGGACGTACTGGATCGGATTTGCGGGAAGGTGTTCGATATGCGGCTTTCAACGACGAACACACACGAGGCGTTGGATAAGATCGAGCGTAAGTTCGCCGACCATCCTGAGAAGCATCTGTTTTTAGTAGTCAATAACTTGGACGGTTCATCGCTGCGGAACGAGTCCACCCAGTCTGCTATATGCCGACTGGCGGCCATCGACAACGTACATTTTATCGCATCGATCGAAAATCACATCGCATCGGCCATGTGGGACACGTATAAACAAGCGGCATATAACTTCAGCTGGTTTGACGCTACCACGCTCCAACCGTACAATGCCGAGACGTCGTTCGAGAACTCTCTGATGGTCCAAAACGCCGATGCGCCCGCGTTCGATGCAATGAAGCGAGTTGTATGTTCGCTAACAGCGAACGCGCGCGGAATATTCAACGCGATTGTTAACTTTCAACTAACCAACCAGAAGGTGCAACAGCAGCACTACGCCGGCATGCCAATGCAGGAGTTGTATCGTCAGTGCCGCGAATCATTCCTGGTTTCTTCGGATGCTGCCCTGCGCTGTCACCTCACCGAGTTCGTTGATCACAAATTGCTGCGGTTCAAGCGCAACTCTGAGAGTAGCGAGGCGGTCCTCATTCCGCTGTCGCACATGCTCCTCCAGCGGTTTGTTGATGAGCAGGATGTCGTCTAATTCACGAAGGCTCGTACAAGTACTTCGATGTTCGTTCACATGGTGCCATATATGTATTCACTGTAGCGTGAAAGGACAGTACAATGAGAATTAATCTCTATAAAGTATAGCATAGGGTTTGTATTAGATAAAGAGGAGCTCTTGATTCTCGCGAATTCTCAGCAAAGTTCGCTGTTTAGCTCGTGTAGCTTCCAAATCAATTTAATTCGATGAATTTTTTTCATGGTTTTTTGTACTACTCCAATATTTTTTCAGCCACTGGCCTACTCCATTAAATTTTCAATAGCTTCTTAATATTACTCCAATATTTTTTCAGCCACTGGCCTACTGCATTACATTCTCAATAGCTTCTTAATATTCCTTTTCTGTAACGTTAAACTGACTATCAGTTGGTGTGATTCAAACAGCGCTGTCACACTAGAGTTTACCGGCTAGCAAGTTACGTTTCAAACGGAACATAACATTTTGCAATTACTAACGGCCGAGCGCTCTTCTTGTTTTGTTGAAGTATGCAATGTTGTTGAAGTGATCTCAATTTGAAATAAATTTAATTTATATCCATTTCTTTCACTTTCAATTGATTGGTTGATGGTTGTTGGCACGTCGGTTCCGGTTTGTCGACGCGTTCTATGCCCCCAAACCTTTCCCCCCAATGACGCGAGCGGCTAGCTAGGATAGCTGTTCAATTTATCGATCCAATCCAACTGCTGGCGCGCGCTCTCTTTCTTTCTCTCGGAATACACGCTTAGTCTTCGTAGTCTCATAAGACGCACCAGCTAGTATGCCACTAATTGCGAACGTACTGCCCCATCTGTTCACGCGCAAGCCGAATTTTTGGTACGGCTACGATCCGTTCCGGCCTTATGCAACCAAAGTTAGGCCTACTGTAGGCCTATTATTATTATTTTTTTTTGTCAAATATCTGCTGTGGTCACAGCATTAGATGAAGACCGCATCTCGGCTGCGACTAGCCGGTCCATTCGGTGACCAGCTGGTTGTGGGTGGGTGCGTGCAGCATCCACCGTGTGTTTAGACACAATGGCTGGCATTTTCGTTTTAGCCAATTTTTTTCAGAGAGAGAGAGAAAGAGAGAGAGAGAGAGAGAGAGAGCGTTAAAAGGACAAAGAAAGCCGGGTAGTTGTTCCGTGGTTCGACTGCGTACCACGTGCCACAGTCAGACCCCAGACAATCGGGGCTAGCTAGTCGCGTATCCGCGTTATACGAGTAGACCCTGTATGAATGTCACACGAAGGCAACCAATCCAATCGGAACTGGAAAACCAGATTGACACCGAGACTCTACTGTAACAGTAGTGCGCGAGTGTGCGCCGAATCGCACGAACGCTTCCACTCACCGCTTCGTCACTCGTCACTCCGGTTGCGGTGCGTGTGATTGTGTTTGAGTGATTTTGCAAGGGGAGAAAGGCGAGGAGTGGTGATAAAGGGCGAGTAGGAGATTATGGCCATATCATCCGCTCGTCCCTTGGCGCGACCGGCGGCGTCGACGGTGATGAGTCGGCCACGAGAATATACGCGTAGGAAAACAATAAATCGTCGAGTGGGACAGCAAGAGAAACAAAGAGAGCAAGAGGGAGAGAGAGAGAGAGAGAGAGAGAGAGAGAGAGAGAGAGAGAGAGAGAGAGAGAGAGTGAAAGAGACAAAGATCAGCCTAGCGATGCCTTTCCCTTGTCCATATATAGCCGCAATATATGCTGGTAAATTCTTGCGTCCACAATAAGCGATTTGATTTGCCTAGAAATTGGCAAAACGCATAGAGAGCGCTGGCAGTTCGTCTGTTCTGCCATTGGAATGCAGCTGCTCTATCAAGGCGTTCGGCGCAGCAGCATCGTTAGATGATTATTATGAAAAACGTGATAGCTCTATCGGCGTTTCTGTGTCTCTAGGGCTCTGGTTGGGCTGGCTTTCGGCACTGACGACAGAACAGAAGTAGCACGGGCCAGGACGCGCCGGAGGGACGCCGACACCGATGATGACGATGTCTGGCTGGCTGGCTGGCTGGCTGGCTGGCTGGCAAACCGAACTCCTCGGTACCTCGGTGTAGTGGTCGGTTCCGAAGTTGCGCACACAACGAGGATGGTGGTGGGGAGTGGGGGTGGTAGAAGGAGAGAAAAGGTTAACCGGGGTGGGGGTTGTTGGTTGTATAATCACACGGGGCTGGGGCCCTTGTTCGGCCGCACGGCTTCGGGCAGACCAGCAGTTGCGCGTACACTGCCAAGCAGAGCAGACAAAACCGTGGGCTGCACTGCGTGCGTGTGCCGTCTTTTGGAGTGCGTTCGAACCGCGCAACCTGCTAGTGTGTGACAGTGACAGTCCCGTGGCAGTACGGTGGCCGTGTAGTCGCCGAGGCCGTGTACAAAAACAAAAACATCGGCGACCAGCGGCGAGCGGACCGCGGCGTTTGGCGCAGCAGGTCAACAGGCAGGAACAGGAACAGGAACCGAAAACCCCGAACCTCCCTGATAACCCGTTCGCTTTCTTCCGCATCCTCTGGCGGGTGCCAGGTTGCCAATTCGTTACGCAACGCCCCGAAGCGACCAGGGGCGGGCGACGCAGAGCCCGTAGAGTGTGCGTATCGTTGTTCGGAGGGGGGGGGGGGGGGGGGGGTAGGGAGGTACGAGGAGCCCCTCCGACCGTCCGACCAACTGCCCGATCCTGCCGGGCAGCGTACCGACTGCTCCGTGGCCTTCCCGTTGGTCCGTTGGTCGGCCAGGCGGTGCCGGTGACGTCACAAACGAACGGGCGAACGAGTCGGAAGGATCTGTGCCGTGTAGAGTAGTCTGTGTGTGTGTGTGCGCGTGTGTGATTGTGTGTACGTGTGTTGCGGCTCCTCGACGCGTCCTTCCTTGGCGATTGGTGTGCTCGGAAACCCCGTTCATCGGTAACCTCGATGCACGTGCGGTCATCTTCCACCAGCGGCTATCAGACAGTGTATGCGTGTGCGTGCGTGTGTGTGTGCCCAGTGCCGTATCACACAGTGTCAGCGCAACAGCATCAGCAGCAGCAGCAGCAGCAGCAGCAGCAGCTATCAAGCGACACTATCAACCTGCACGACGGTACCTTCCAACGGTACCGCCGGATCCGGAACCGTTGTGTCAACCAGTCAGCCCGCCCGCCCGCCAACCCGCCAGCCCGCCAGTCTGCTCGCATGCAACACTAGCATGGCAGCATGTTCGCCGATCGGAGCACCCTTTGTCGTTTATATAATACCTTAATTTTCATGCACCGTAAGTAACTACCGTCCCACCGTCCCCGTTTTCTCCCCTTTCCTTCCCGCGACCTTTCCTCATCCCACAAAAAAGGTTCCCGATCGAATCGCGCTCGAAACGCGATTTCTCGCGAGAGTTTCCGGTTTCACTTAACGTTCACCATCTGGAGGTGGAGAAGAAAAGGGAGCAGCAGCAGCAGTAGGTGTAGCAGCAGCAGCAGACGGTTTATGGCACCTATTTTTTTTGTTAGGCACACCTCAATGCTACGGCAATGAGGTGCGATCGACGGTCTAAACATAGAAAACATCCCCCCACCATCGCACATAAAACAAAACACTTCAACACATCTCGGCCTCACGGGCCTCAGGGGTGAGATTAGGGATGGAAGACGGGAGGGAAGAGAAAGGGAGAGGGAAGGGGGCATTATTGACCAGTTGAGCATCCCCGTACCAACTATACACACACACACACACAGTCGCGTGGGTGTGTTTACCTTGGTTTGGTATGCGGTGAGCACGATCAAACGAGTCCAATGCTTGATTAAATGGTGTCCCCCTTCCCCTTCCCCCTTCCCCCTTTCCACCATCACCATCAGTAACACCAGCAGTAGTAGTAGCAGCAACTACAACACCAGCCCATCTGGCCCATCTGGTCCATCCGTCTCAGCACCCGGCTTTAGCTTTAGATTGATTCGACCTTCGCGCGCGCACGCTCTCTCTCTTTCTGTCTTTCTCCCGGACTACTTGGTGCGTTGATTCCGCGGATTACTTGGATCTTGCACTCGAGACCATCCGATTGAGGGGGCGCGATTTGCATCGGTCGTCGCATCGAGACGTAAGCCAATCAACCACCGTGGTGGTGGTGGTGGTCGTGTTCCACGACTACCCCTGATTGAATTGTCCCTGTGTCGTTGTTAGGCATCGAAAAGGGAGAGGGGGAGGGGCGAATGGCGTCGCCAAGCCAAGAGCCTCGGGCTGGACTTCCGGTGGTCGCTCGGTCGATAAACTGAGACGTCGGGAACTCGGTTGGTTGTTCTTGTTTTTTTTTTTCTAACCAAACAAGCAAACAAAGCAAGAATAGTAACTACACACACACGCATACGCACACACACACACACACACACACACACACACACACACACACACACACCAAACAGATGGTCACTGTATGGCCTGTTTGTGCCTCGACACTCCTTTTGATCCTTCCCACACACACATCCTTCCTTCTTCGGTTAGAAGGCGAACCGGAGACGGAGTCGGTCGATCAATTCACCATCGGCCACCCCGCCTGGTGGAGGTGGAGGCGCCTGGTGGAGGTGGAGGCGCCTGGTGTCCGAACGGGACCGGCGGCACTGTGGAGCCTGAGTACGGATGCAGCTACAGCGTTTAGTTCAACTGACGTTTCGCTGCTGCCGTTTTACTGCAGTTGCATGAGTAGCCTGCATAGTGACTGGTGCTACTACCTGCTACCTGCTACCTGGGCTGCAACTACTTCCTAAAAGCTCCCAAAAGCTACGCGCTGCACGCATTCATCCGTTCATTTTGCATGTTGTGTAACAATCTGAACAATCTGAACGTCAGTGGCAATGTGCTTCTTGCCATTGGATGAAAAAATGAGAAGAAAAAGAAGAAGAAGAAGAAGCCATTTTTGGAACACGCAAAACAACTCCAAAGTCAAAGTGTTTTTTGTTTGTTCTATTAAAAATTCGTCCGAACAATAAAACGTCTCCACAGTACGTCGTCGTAGGCCGTGGTGGCAGACACTCTGGCACTTGTTGCACCTGCAGGTATCCGGGGTCGGGAGAGAGGCGAACCGGGAGGGTACTGCACAATCATGTGCCGTCCGTGCTTACGCTCGAGAGGCTCGCTGGACCTGGGCAACAGGTCCCGGAGGCGGTTACGGAGGCGAAGGAGAAGGAGGAGGAGGAGATACAAACCTTTCTTTTTTTGCCACACAGTGCCCACCGCCTATCATCATCAGCAGCAGCAACAGCAGCACTCTTGTCTCGTATCCAACAGCACAATTCACTGTCGAGTCCTTTTGTAGGCGAGCGCTCCCTCTCGTGTATGTATGTGTGTGTGTTCTTCCAGCATCTCCCTTCTCGTCAACTTGTTTGCTGATGGCCGTTTACCCGTTTGGCTGGCAATGAACACGCGCGCGCGCGAGAGAGAGAGAGAAATATACGGGGAAGGGACAGTAGATACGATGAGTAGAATCGTGCTGTGCCTCTGTGTGTGTGTGTGTGTGTGTGCCAGGACAAGAGCAACAAAAACAACAAGTAAAGTACGAACGAAAAACGGGAACACAAAACAGCAAACACAGCGGGACACTGCTAAGGGGGGCAGGAGAGGGGAAGGGGGAGGGTCAGCTGGTGTAGTATGTTGTGCCAACTATCCAGCCAAGCGCCCAGCACACCACACCACAGGGTTCGCAGTCTGTCGGTCGCGGCTGCCTTTCGCTGCGATTCGTAGCTTTTGTGTCTCATCATCCCCCCCCCTTGTTGGAGCTAAACGGAGGAGCATATCGCAGCGCCATTGCTGCCACTCCACCCTATAGTTACATCACCGGACCCAGATCCCGTGGCCCAGGCCCAATGGCCACCGTAACCATGTACTTGTACCTTGTGAATTAACGGGGGAAGAAAAAACCAAACCAAACCATTGCAACGCGGCATTTGGGTAAATCTTAATGCCTTTATGAGTCACCGGCAAACCCCTTCCAGAACGAAGCTAGAAAGGGGTAGTCGTAGTTGAAGTAGTAGAAGTAGTAGTAGTAGTAGTAGTGGTCAGTCACAAGGGGATGACGCATTTCCAGTGGAGTCCACAGGACGGAAGGGTTCTCGACCGGGAGGAAGCCTCGGCCTTTCGTATCGATCCACCTCGAATCCGCCAGCCACAGCTAGGGGTCTTACGAGGTCTTAGTGTGTGTGCGTGTGTGTGTGAGAGAGAGAGTTGTTTTCTTCTTGGTTCGTTTTGGTTTTTCGGTATTACATACTCCAAGGAACACACAAGAAATGCTGCGCGACTTCGGCAGCAGTAAGGTCACCACACAAGCACCAAACCAAGCTGACAGCTGTGGTGGTGGTGGTGGTGGTTCCAGTGTCCTAGTTGCGTGTCGTCCGTTCTGGGAGTATTTTATATTTTTTTTAAACAATCCTGTCTGCATTGTGGAAAAAGAGCGAGGGGTGGGGGGGAAGGGGTGGCAATCTCAGCTCCCTCTAGCTCTGGGAGCATTCCGAGGCGCATTTCAATTTCGAAACACACACTCACAATCAACGTTCGGATACTAGAGCTCGATGCGATCCCGGTTTTATCTTCACTTTGATCTGTCAGTTATTGCATCGCGCTATTTGTGTGTGTGTGTGTGAACCCGAACCTATCCTCATCTGGCCCTTTGCCTGGACCTTTGGAAATTCCTCATCTTACCGTCCCCCTCGCTTATCCTTTTCTCTTCTCTGTCTCTGTCTGTTCCTACCTTACTCTACTCCACAGTGCTTTACGTCACACGCGCGTTCGGTGTCATCTTCGAGGAGTACGTAGTGGACCAGGGCCGCAACCTGACGCTACGCTGCGACTCGCGGCATCCAGTGCGATGGGTGCGCGAGGGCCGCCGGGAGGACGTCCGCCAGTTCCAGGTAAGTGTGCTCTCGCCCCAGGTCCCAGTGCCAGTGCCAGGTGCGGGGGTCCAACAAAGGAGTGACGTCTAGGGGTGTCGCTAGGGACGCTCTGTCCGATATCATGTTGCATCCGGTCAACAGGTTCCTGAGCTGTTCAGGGGCTGCGCTGGACTGTGCCGACGTTGTCAGGACGTTGTTGGCGAGCCCATACTCCAGCGTAGATCCAATTAGGTTCACCTCAACCAGCTGCCTTCCCCCAGCGGCGCCCCCACACAACTCCACCCTCATCGGAGTCAAACGAGGTGCGTCGTTGCGCCCCTAATTAAGGTGTCTGGTGTCCGTTTTGGTTTTGTTGCTTCCGGTGGTGGACGCAAAAGTCCCGAGACACAACAACAATGGTTGCCCCCCGGGTGGGGGGGGGACTGATGAACCAAACGCGGCCATTGGCCTGGCACTCAGCCAATCTCCTCGGCACAGACACATGCTACGCGCACATGGACCCAACAGTGGACAAGGTAGCGCTGGCCTGTTGGCCTGTTGCACCGCAACCGCCACCGGTGTGCAACGAAGCAAAACGCTTCAAATCGCGTTTGGTGATGCGGGAAGGCAGCATCCGGGAGTGTGTGTGTGTGTGTGTGTGTGTGTGTGTGTGTGTGTGTGTGTGTGTGTGTGTGTGTGTGTGTGTGTGTGTGTGTGTGTGTGTGTGTGTGTGTGTGTGTGTGTGTGTGTGTGTGTGTGTGTGTGTGTGTGCAAGGGGAAGGGAATTGCAAATGCCAGGTGTTTTATGATGCAACCGGTTCATCAGAGTACCGGTTCGTCAAAATTGGTTTTCCCCGTTGGTTTGGGATTTTCCTCCATTCGCCGATCCAGCAAAAAATCAAGAGAAATAGAGAGAGAGAGAGCGGTCGCTGATATAAATATTAAAATGTTCATGAATGGGTAATGGGAAGCAGCAGAGGACAGCTGCACATGCATTGCGCGTCCAAAGCCGACACACACACACACACACACATGCATGCCAAAAACAAAGCAGTTACGCAATATCTTTAGTGCACCGCCATGGCCGCTCTCTCCCTCTCTCTCTGTGCGAGGCAAATATATATGCCAGAATATATATGACTTGTGAGGGTTTTGTTTTGCAGTAGACCTATGGCCGACCCGTGGCGTTACTTAACCTCGGAATAATATCCGTTCCATCGGATTGCCTAACGCTTTTCGCCCTCTCGCGCTCACTCTCTTTTCTCTTTTCTCTCTCTCATTTTAACAGACGGATGGATCACTGGTGCTGACGAACCTAACCGCCCAGGATAGCGGCCGGTACACGTGTTCGGCGGCCGTACCCACACTCACAACGGTGACCGTACTGGAGGAAAGCGACGGCGACAGTAGCGGCACCACTACCAACGGTACGGTCGGTCCGGCGTCGACGTCATCGTCTGAGAACGCGACGTTCGAGTCAACGGTGACCGACGGTGAGGAGGCTGACGGTGAGGAGCAAGAGAGGGCAGAGGGTGAAGAAGAACCGAGCACGGAAAGCTTCGTCGAGCTGCTGAAGGTGAATGTGAAGGTGCGGACGCCACCGTTGGCCGTTTCGAACTTTTACGTCCGCGCCTCAACCATCATAGCGGTGCTGGTGTGGGAGGTGATGCCGAACCGGACCGGCGGGTACGCGATCCGGGACTTTACCGCCGAGATGCGCCGGATGCGCGACCCTAGCACCAGCAGCAGCAGCAGCAGTGGTGGTGGTGGTAGTGGTGAGACCACAGAAGCAACAGACGCACCAGAGCTGCCTTGGGAGACGATCGATCCGCGACACATCAGCCCGAATGCGGTACGTTGGCATGATGGCATCTCTCTCTCTCTCTTTCTCTCTCTCTCTCTCTCTCTCTCTCTCTCTCTCCCTCTTTTTCCCTTCGATATAGAGGCATATCTCTCACGCTCTTTCTCTCTCTCTCTCTCCTCGTTCTTTAGCGGCAGCTCGAGATCTACCACCTCGTCCCCAACACGACGTACGAGTTCCGCATCTGGGGCAACAACCAGCTGGGTGCCGGCGAGATCGTCACCATTCTGGCCACCACGCAGCCCCGCATGGAAGAAAAAGGTTCGCAATCGCTATTGACAATCGCATCCATCCTTCCGCAAAAATCGCCAATCTCGACTCTCTCTCTCTCTCTCTCTCTTTCTCTCTCACTCTTACGCCTTGTTTACTACCCTCTCCTTCTCCCCCTTTCCCCCCCCCCCTCCTCCTCCTCCTCCTCCTCCTCCTCCTCCTCCTCCTCCTCCTCCTCCTCCTCATCCACAGATCTGGTGCGGCGCATCATGGTCGACGCAAAGAACTTCGATACGCGCGTCTGGATCGCGGCGGTCGGCATCGTCATGGGCACCCTGGTGATCCTGTCGCTGGGGACCTGTATCGTGCTGTACAAGGAGTGCCGCGAACCAGCCGGTACGCCACCACCAACCGCTTTACCACCGCTTCACTACGACTGCTAATAGATAGTGCCTGCGCGGCATGGTGGGTGCCGTCAGGTGCTGCGGTGCTGCGGTGATCCGGTGACGGCGACGTACGGGCCACCGAGCACCATTCGTCGACGCCACCGCTTCGCTACTCCGCACCCCGGCATCGGGCGGTTTCCCACTTGCCGTCTCCCAATTTCCTTTACATGTTTTGTGTTGTTTTCATTTATTGTTATTTTTTTTTGCTGTTACTTGATTTTCCTATCTGTTCGCGTGTGTTTGTACGTGTTCCTGTTGTGTTTTCGTATTTGTTTTTTGTTCCTTGTTGCCCTGTGCGTGGTTCGTTGCTCTAGGTTTACCTCGGTTTTCTATTTTTATCATAGTTACTACTGCTTTTTATCTGTTGTTCGTTCGTTTCATTTACTACTTTGGTTCTTTTTTCTTGTTTATCTTTTGCTTTCCTCCCCGCGTCGTCCCATTGCTCGATTTCGTTTGTTTTTTCCTTTGGTTTAATTCTACTCCTCTGTTCTTCCTATTCTGCTTCCCTTTCTCTCTCTCTTTCTCTCCTCTCTCTCTCTCGCCCTCTCTTTTTGGCTCGTTCGAGTTCTCGCTAACACATACCTCAGTTTGTTTGCTAGTGGATTGTGTAGATCCCACAGTAGTAGCTCGTTAGTCTGCCTACCCTGATAGTAGTTAGTAGCGGCTGTACTGGTAGCATTAGTAGGAATTCTTTGCAGTTTTGTCATGCTGTTGTTTGGCTGCTCAAACTCGGACTAGAGGACGCCCTTTGGATCGAATCGTGGAAATTTCTGCTAAACTTCTACCCACACACACACTCGCACGGCGTAGTATATGGAATGCATGTTTCACTTTAGCTTGGTTCGGCGGACTGGTAGTATCTACTTTCCAAGACACGCGCACCTACACCTGCAGAACATGTTCAATCCCATTGCAAACAATACGGTCTGGTTTGCTGGAGATCGCTTTTCGAGGTAGTGCCAGGACGTCGCATCCGGATGGCATCCGTCGGCACACGGAGCATGTGCAGTATCCCCAGATCGCCCGATAAACGGTCCCGATTATGTTGCTGTTCCTGTAGCTGGTGATGATAGTGATGGTGGTGGTGGTGGTGCTGCTGCTGCTGCTGTATCATGGAAGCTGATTGTTGGTCATTTAATGTCATCCATTTGTTACTTAGCTAATCACTGGGTGTGTATGTGTGTACATTGCTTCGTTTTTGTCGTGGGTTTGTGGTGTGTTTTGTTGCTGAACCACCGTTCTGCTGCAAAATACGGCTGCTGATTCTGTTCTGTGCTTGCTTTACTGTTTTGTTTTAATATTAATTCGTTGCCGAAGCGAGGCTCAAATTTCTTCGGGAAAAGTGTGCAAAATTGATTCTCCTTTCGAGATTGATTAGCACAACGAGGAATCAAATACCAATCAATTGCGCTGTGGGGATCGCCCGGCAACCAGCCTTCGTGGCGCAATCGGTTAGCGCGTTCGGCTGTTAACCGAAAGGTTGGTGGTTCGAGTCCACCCGGGGGCGGTGATCTTTTTTCTTCTCTTTTCCATTTTTACTCCCGTTCCCGGTGGTACTGTTTCGTTTCGCGGGAAGCGTAAATCCGGAAAACGGAGATCCGCCCGGGCAGGTCAAATCCTTTTTCGTTCGATCCGAGCATGTCAACACGAACCGGCCCGTTTGAGTGCCTTAACAAGTGGCTATCAGACCGCGATGAGCGATCTGTTAATGGAGGCGCCTGGCTATGCGTTGTGCGTTTATATCGGGCGTGTCTGTACTTGTGCCTTATGTAGTGCATCGTTTAGTATACGCTGGTTAGAGGATGTGTGTGTGTGTGTGTGTGTGTGTGTATGAGCGAGAGAGAGATAAAGAGAAAGAAAGAGCTAAAGAGAGAAAGAAAGAGAAAAACAAAAAAGAAAGAGGAAGAGAGAGAGAGAGAGAAAAAAATAGAGAAAGAGAGAGAGAGAGAGAGAGAAAGAGAGAGAAAGAGAGAGAGAGAGAAAGAGAGAGAGTCATCCTATACTAATGATTAAGAACCAGAACCAAACTCTCTGCTATCTTAGCTGTCTACTAGGCTGTTGTGCTTTGTGTTTTAGCATTGATAGTAATTAATTGTTCGTAGCGACTATACATTCACTTACACACACACACACACACTCACACATGCGCGCGCTTGCGCATATATACATTCACACATACATGTTATCATATAAGTAAACAGTTTAGCACCGTTGCGTAGCTCTGCAGTTGTGCCGTAGAGCCAGATGTAAATGTGAAGGGGACGCCTGATTGTTGCTCCTCGCATCCGGCCCCATTGTCTCTCTCTCTCTCTCTCTCTCTCTCTCTCTCTCTCTCTCTCTCTCTCTCTCTCTCTCTCTTGTTCTTTTTCTGTTCCTTTCGCTCCCTTTCCTTGGTTTTCTCTCTTGTCTCTTGTCTTTCCTTCTCTTCTAACATGGTTTTTTTTCCCATTCGCTCTTACGCTTTCCACCATCTTGCGATGCGATGGCGATTGTGTGCCCAACTTACAACAACAACAACAACAACAACAACAACTATCACACCACCACTACCACCACTACCAACATCATCATCATCATCATCTTCAACAACTACTACTTCTGCTACTTCTGCTACTACTGCTGCAACCAATTCAACATCGTTGACCCTCGACCATCGAATATGCTTGGCCTATGGGTGGCCGATGATGGAATGGGGGGGGGGGCAATCGGGGATCGGGGTATGTTTTTGGGACTTACCTGGGAATGCGCGCTTGTATGTCCCATTGATTGGTGGTGGGTTGATCGGGTGTGTGATTGGATTGGTGGTGATGTGTGTGCGTGCGTGTGTGTGTTGTGCGACAACAGCGAGCGACAAGGACGAAGAGCTAGACAGTCTGGAGCTCGTGCCGAACATCATCCTGAATCCGGGCTTCTGCGACTCAGACGACCAGGGCCAGCACCCCCTGTCACCGCCGGTACCGCGCACCCTGCCCTACGGACACCGCTACGGACATCCGATGGGCTACATAGCCGGCGGACCGCACGGACATCGACTTGGTGCGGGGGGGCTCCTACCGAACGGGAGCAGCCCCTACCCGGGAGGTGCACTCGGTACGCTCGCCACCACCACCACCACCACCACTGCTACCACCGGCCATGCTGGCACCGGTGGTGGGGCCGACGATGAGGACGATGACGACGAGGACGAGGACGAGGAACCGATGACGTTCAGCCGCCGAATGTCGATCTTCTTCACCGGCAACACGATCAAGCGGATTTGAGTGTGCAGAGTGCATCCGGCCCCCTGGTGGGGTCGGCCACCTCACCTGCCCACCCGCCCGCCGTGACCGCGCTGACCACCACCATCACCACGCTGTCACGACCTACCACTCTGCACACTCCGTGAGCGCACCCAGCGCAGGTCACGGCACAGTGTGCTGTGCTGTGTGTGTGTGTGCCTGAGTGCGTACACTAAACTAAGCTCACTAGTCAACTGACTGACACTGCTCTGGCTCCTACCTGCTGCAAGTGTGTCGCCAACAGCCACCATCGGAATCGGGAGGCAGGTAGCTAAAGCCTCGTAGCAGCCGTGAGGGGCGTAGGGTACGAGTCGTGGGACTCGTCGCCCTTCATTCACTTTTTCTTTTTTGTTTTCTGTCCGTACGCTGCGCTCCCTAGAAACCGATCAACGATACTTTACACGCGCCATTGCCTCCTCCGTCGGTTCCGTTTTTGCTACTGCTGCTGCTGCTGCTGCGCGCTAGCAAGCGCAGCTTGATTGACTGATGTATCAGGGTAGCCGCACGTTACGCACACACCCTGCAAACCACGCATACGCACGGTCAAGAGGATGGACGGGAACACAGCAGGTAGCACGGTACATTTGTAGGATACGAGCCCCTTGCTAGCGCTAGCAATTGGGCCGCTATTGTGATAACGAAGGAGAGAAGGAGAAGTAAGAAGAAAAAAAATGTCATGTAAGATGGTGTATGTAAGATCAGGGAAGGCGAGGTAAAGAGATAAATTGTGTGGTTGGCTCGTACAGTGGGAGGGGGGTAAAATGTAAAATAATGCAAATGGTTCAATACAGGTTGTTCGAGACACGCAGCCACGCAGCAGGCAAAAAGCAAGCGAGCAGAACATGGCAGCGCAAGTACGCCATTTTAATCGTGTATCATAGCACAGCACAGGCATCGAACTGCTGGCTGGGGACCCGGACACGGACGGAACGGGTGTGTGAACGAGCAGATGCATCTACTGAACGCCATCGTACTGGCCGAAAACCAACCGGGCTGCCTTTTGTAAGAATCGAGAGAGAGAGAAAAGGAGGAAGGAGATAAGAGGAATGAAAGTGAGAGCAAATGCTAGAAGGAGTAGAAAGCCAGTCCGGCAGGGATGTCACCACACAACAACATACACACAGCCAGAAGCGGACAGTATCATGGACTTAGTATAGCGCACGCCGGTTTAGTTGCCGAGCCCCAGTTGTTTAGTTATCCCAAAGCCAGCTGAAAAACTTTGGACAGAAAATCGGACAGAACTAAATGTCGGACACTCGTTCGATAAGTGATCTGTGTGTGTGTGCATGTTGAGAGTTTATTTTTTTCTCCCTTTCGATTCGCACCTGACGTAGGGCGTTGCCTGCTCGGTGCTGCTGTTTGTGCGTGTTGGCGTGTACGTGTTACAAACCGACGCAGGACAGCCAACCAGTTGAGTGAGACAGCAAAAAACCTAGTGCTTATGATAGTCACCAATTTAGTGGTTGAGGACGGGGTAGGGATCTAACAAAAGGGTTCTGAACAAGCGCAATAAGAAGAAGAAAGAAGAAGAAAAACAGAATAGAGCAGAGAACAAGCAGAAAATTGAAGAAGCGGCCCTCGCTCGCCTTGAAGGAGGCGAACTAGTCCGGGTCCGAGTGGTTTGTACGTTCGCTTTTCCTTTCCTGCCAGCTCATCGTCTCCCTTTGTAGCCTTGCCCGCCGATATTTTGGACAGCGCGCGCGCGCGTGTCTGCCATCATCGCCTAAGCAACGCGGCCCATTTGTGAGGTCCAGATGTAAGCGTAGAGCGGTTGTATAAAAACAAAAGCAAAGAAGAAGCTAAATCATGTAATCCAAGTGCGAATGTCAGCGCGTGCGTGTCCGTGTGTGTGTGCCTGTGTGTGTGTGTGCATGCGTGTCCGTGTGGTTGTATGTGTGCCTATAGAACGGGGGGATGGGCCGACGAACCATCACCAAAATGAAACTATCAACAAACGCGTATCGTAGGAAACAAAAAAATGTTCGAGCACGCCTGTACGTAGCGGGAAAATGGCGTTTGCAGGGCAGAGAGGTGGACAGGTGCAGGTCCTGGCTAGTTGGCAGAAGGAGCAGAACAATACTAAATACGTATCCATATTCAATGCTAGTGAGGGACACGGAAACAGCAAATAAATCCAGTGGGTATCGAGGGGTATGTGAGGGTTGAGGGGTGATTGGGGAGGGCGAGTGATGTGGTGAAGCTACCGAACGGCGCGTATGTTTATCGTAGTAGGGTTCGTGCGCTTTTTATATTAAAAAGCGTGCGCCAGGTTCGCTTCTGTTGTTCGCTTGTGTCGTGTTCGCCCTTCTGCGAGAGCCAACTCCAGAAACGCACGACGACTAAACCACTAAACCACTATTTTAAAAACGCTTTTCTATTCGCTCTGTCCCGCACCGTTGTTGTGGCTTCATGGGATCTTAGCAGCAGGGGGCGTATTCTACGGCACATCGCGTGTCACACCATTACCGTGTTAGCCCTAGCCGCCCCCGAACACCCCAACACGCATGACGCACTGACACTCACGGCGTACACAGGGGGAGGCCCTTACACACACCACCTAGCCGGTCTGCTGGTCGTTGCACATGGTGCAACGCAGCCGCTTGGCCAGCATTACTAGTGTGAAGGGGAGGGATGCCCGAAATGGGGCCCCCCGGGAGGGGGTGGAGGGCTGACAGAACAAATTAGCGAAGGGCGAAGGTAGCAAGCCGCATAATCCTAGCTCCTTTAGGCTTTAGTAGGAGAGGTAACCCTAATCAAACAACCATGCTGCACCACGCTCTGCCACAATCTGCCACAACAGACACCCGGTATGCCCGGTAACGTAACCAATAACCCAGGATCATATCAGACTAACACTATCAATGCTGCTATCAAACACTATCTCTATCTCACTTTCTGTCCTGCTCCTTTCTTCCTCTCTCTTTCTCTCCCTCTCTCTCCCGCTCTCTCTCTCTCTTTCTCTCTTTCTTCCTTTCACACGCTGGCAAATCAAAATAAAGACCCTTAACGCACACTGCATTGTGAGATATTTAGCGGGGAAGGGCCGGGGGATCCCTCGATCGAGTAGTAATGAGTAAAATACGAGCGCCTGGCACGCGCACACTAGTGGCAAGTTACCACTCCTGTGTCAGCATGACTACGGGCAGGAAACTCGGGAAACAGAAGGAAGCTCCGGTAGCCAGCAGCAGGGAACACAATCGTTCGTGCAGGGTTGTATGCGCGTGTGTGTGAGTGTGTGTATGTGTGTGTGTGTGTGTGCGAGCGCGCGCGCGCGCTTACGTAGGCCATCTTGTCACCATGGGTCCTGCTCGGCGAATGGACCTAGCAACAGTCACACGCTTACTGTCGCTTCCGCTCGTTGTGTTTGTCTTTGCCCTTCGCTCAGTCGCGCTAACTACGACAACTATCACAGAAACGACAGGGAATGCATATCAGCAGCATCACCGTAAGCGCCAGTATCCTGCCTCGATGGCGCGCTACTAATGGACGCTCCGTCCTGCAAGCGTACATAACATGCAACAGAAATATACACACATAAACACTAAACACACACACGCAATGTTTGCGTTCTCACGCCCTCCGGAAGAAGGGGAGAGGAGGGTGCGTGCGTGTCTGTGTGTGTGTGTGTGTGTGCTATGCTGAACGCATTTCCTACCCCGTTCTATTTACCCCACTTTCTTAACGTATTTGCAGGTCAACCTCACTCACTACCGCGTACACTAGCTGCTGCTATCCGTGTATGCCACTACTGAGCGACCAAAACCTAACCTAACCTAACCGAGCTGCCACACCTCACACACCCTGAACGTTTTCACGTTTTCCGTTTTAACTTCATCATCAGCCTTTTGCAACCACTTTTCTTCCATTTTTTCTCGATTTGACTTCTATCTTACTATCGTTTGCCAGCCGCTATTCTCTGCCTATCTGTCTCTCAGTTTTTTTTTTCTCTCGTTTGTTCGATCCTCACATACTCTTTCTTATCTTTGGATCGTTACCATTCCGATCGCTGCTTTGATTCTGCAACATTCACACAGTTTTCTAAAATCTCACCCTTTTCTCCGGTCTCTGTCATGTTCGGGTAGCTATAACGATTTGAATCTATGCCTTGCTCAAAGTGCTCACTTTTGGTTCGTTCTATGCTCTTTACTCTTTTGCTCTTGCTCTCGTTTTTGTCGCTCTCTCTCTCTCTCTCTCTCTCTCTCTCTCTTTCACACACACACAATTTCTCTTTTCCGTCTGATGGTCTAATTGGCACTTTGATTTCAAGTTTTGCAAGAATTTTGGCCAATAATCCAACCGTTTCCAGGTGTTGTTAAAAATCAGTATCTCTTGGGCCGTTGCCCCCTTCTCCTGGGTCCCCTTCCCTTCCTCGCCAAATGCCTTCTCGAGTCCCCGAATCCCCGTATCATCCTTTTTTCCACTCTCCTTCTCACACTCTGTTCCTGACGCTGCGTGTACATCATGCGTACGCCTTGCATAACGTAGCATAATTAAAGCAACTCAAGGGGAGCGGGGGTAGGCCACCAAACTGTAGTGCCACCCCCTCCTCACTCCTTCCTCATCCCCCCCCCCCCATCCCTCATAGCCATGAAATTATATAACTTCACTGGCAGTGCATCCATTCTAAACAGTTGCTTTACTTAATACTCGCGCGCGTGCGTGTGTGTATGTGCGTTACGGATGTAGACGCTGCGTGTGTGGATGCGCCTCCTCGCCTGTTTACTGTGACCAATCTCCCCCGCTCAGTTGAACATAAATGTCTGTTTTCTCTGTTGCATCCCTTTTTCCCTTTTTCCCGGTTCCTTTCGCAGGTCTACTGGACGCCGGCGATCTTACCATGAACTAGTTGTACGACCGCGATCGCTCGATGCGGCACGTACTTGTCGATTCGCGGAGTCGTTCTGGAGCAATTCCTCTCCGGCCGGCACAACACGCCGTGACGGGGAGTCCTTCGAGCTATATACAGGGGGTCCAATATCTCTCGATTGAGCAGCCAAATCCGTAGCCGATAAAAAAAAGCCATTCCTTTTCTCTCTTTCTCTTTCTCTCCGTCTCTCTTTTTCATATTCTCTCTCTCACTCTCTCTCTCTCACTCTCTGTCTTTCTCTCTCATACACGCACATACACATCCACTTTGTTCTTCTCTCTTTCCGTCCCTCTTTTGCAATTCGTAACTGTCTTCTTCTCTTTACACCGATATTAGGCGATAAGGTAATGGCAATGGCGGCCATATTTCTGCACTAAAGCAATACGTTTAGGGTCCACGACCGTTTCCAGACTACACGGCGTAAGGCACTTGGCACACACACACACTCAAACACACCTGACATTCTCTTACCCGTTTGCGATAAATTTTGTCGCAAAAATTCGCACACCAAACCTCCGGTCCAGTTCACACCAGTCCAGGCGGACATAGCGCTTGTGCTATGTACGTACCGCTTGTCTACTAAATTTTGATCCACAACTGATCCACAACGATCACTACTCATGGTTTACTCATTAAGGATATAAGACACACTTCAATCTACTTCATCGCCACGAAACGCATCGGGGGAGGTGGGACGCTTTACTCTAGACACCAACAACGAGCGGAAGTACACGGTTTGGGGAGGGAGAGAGGAAAGAAAAAATCCTAAACAATCCATCTCAATCTCCAATTTGGCCCGCAAAAGGGGCCACAACGGGTTTTTCGGTTTGAAGCTGTTTGTCCATTCTTAGTAGTATAGTATTTCCGTAACAATCGGAACCACACATCAATTTACACACACACACACACGCGCGCACACTCCCAGCAACGTCCTTCAGTGCGCCGAATGTGTGTTCGGTTGGTTCGCAAAGGAGCGTTTGGGGAGGAGAAGCGCTATTGTGTGACTCAGGGTGCATTTGCAGGCGCATCCATTTTTCGCAGCTGTGTGACGAAGGGAAGGGTGCAGAGAAGAGGGTGAGCGTTTGTGCAGGGAGCGGAAGGAGTTGTGGGATTCGGTGGGTGGTAGTTTGTATGGAAATGGTGTAAAGGCCAAAATGAAAAGTAGGGATAACCACAAGCAAGGACAACTGAATGCCGTTGTAAGGAGAAAGAAATAGGTAGAAAGGGAAGGAAAGAGAGAGTAAGCGAGAGAAAGAGAGAGAGAAAGAGAAAGAGAGAGAGAAAGAAAGAAGAAGAGAGAGAGTCACGTCAAACCAAAACCAACACTAATAATAATTAAATAAATTATTCGAAATATTTACATTATAATTCGCAGAAAAGCAAAAAAACACAACAAAGAAACGAAAAAGCAAACGTGTGTGTGTGTGTGTCTCTCTATCGTTCTCTCTTGATCTTACTTTTCGCTGGTTTTTATTTACTGGGGAAGGGTTGCATTTCAGGATTGGAAAGTTATCTGGCTCGTCACGTTCGTTGAGATCTCGGCCATCGTTGCGGTACTACACCCTATCTCTTCTGACTACTCTTTTCGCCTTCAGCATTGTGGATGCACCGAAATTAAAAAGAATGCGAGTATAATTGCCTGAATCGACGATCGCCGATGTTCTGGGAACCTTCCCCGAGTGTTGTTCTGCTGCTTTCGCCTTGATCGTTGCCGTGAACGTTTGATATCATCACAGCGCAGAACCGCAAGAGATACAGATTGTTGGTCGATGTTCTTATTTCTAACCCCGCAAGAGTATACTTTGACTTACTTTGAGTATAGTGTGCTTAATCGAGCTAAACGAATACAAGACCTGTGTTGTCAAGTTTTCTTCCGGTACGATCCGTTTCTATCTGTTCGTTCGTTCAACTCGCCGGTTCGCCTCGTGCTCATCTTCGCCGTCGGGTTTCACCGACTCTGCTGGGCGCGCAGCTCCGCTTTCGAGCAGTTTCGGCTACTTCGCCCCTTATCCAGCCCCTAATAAATTGGTCAAAAATGATGCGCGGTCCTGGAAAAATATCACTTTTTACCATTTTCTCTTACGGTTCTTCAATCACTTTTGAAGCCTGCTGCCGTTTTCCTAGCTACGTACGATAGTGAGACGGTGGAATATCACAATATTCATCTAACATGTGCTACGTGCAGCAGTCTAGATGATAAAATTGATAAAGCAGTTGCATTCAATTTTTAAAACAGACAAACTGTCAGCTCTATCGTTTCGTCAATTTCTATGCAAATCAAATCTCATAGTGTGGATGCAAGAAAGCAGAATTTACCCGCGTATACGCCAATGTGGCCTCAAATTCTAATAATATAGACAAGGGGTTCAATAAAGTTTTACTTTTCTAACGATCAATTTCAACTCAACGACACTTAGAAAGTTTTTTTTTCTCGGAAAAATGTAGTTGCGTTACAATAACTGCAACAGATTTCGGCATCTGTATGACAATTAATAAAAAAAAAACAAAATTAATGAAACAGCAGCAAAGCCGATTGAAACCGATGGAACCGATTTTCAATTATTATTTTTTTTTGCTAAGCTTCTTTCCAGTTACCTGTATAAAAATGATGCTAAAATTAGCAAATATTTAAACATGGTGAGCCCGCCGTAGGTGCTTCTCAACGAACCTTGTGGATCTGATCTTACCATGAGAGAGAGAAAGAGAGGGTGCAAGGGCGAAGTCGGCGCCGGACGCATTTTCGCCCGGTACCCTGAACTGTACGGCGGATGGACGCGGGTTTCGGTTTTCCAGCACTCCAGGGCAGTCCGGAGCGTACCATCTCGTTGCATTCGCGCCCGCAAGGGCTCATCTTTTGCGCCGAGTGATTGTACTTCCTACTTAATGTTTCTATAGCGTTATTAGCAAACTCTTTTCCGTGTTCAGTTCCCGCTTCAATTCGTTAACAGTAAGTGAACCGTGCAGTGAGCGCTGCTGGGGTGCAGTCTAATCGACCTAATCGGCGTCGTCGGTACGAGTTTTGGGCTTAGCTATTGATAACGCTTCGAACTGCTGCTGCTGAAAGGAAGCATCTGTTTTTGTGCGGCCACGATACCGGGAATTGGCCGAAGTGGGAAACAGGTAAATCGTGCGGTGAGCGAACCCCAAGCCAACCCGTGCCGTTCCGAAAAGAAGCGTTTGGGGAGCACTATGAGGCGGGATCGCAAAACACTCGCTCGGAAGGGAGAGGGGAGAAGGGTGCGCAGGAAGGGCGACTGACAAATCGAGCTGCTGCCACGGTTCCTGCAGCAAACAAGGGACACGATTTTACCAGAACGCGATTTCGCAAACACTTTCAGGGGCATTACTTTCCCCATTCAATCAACCTATCGGTGCGCCCTCGGTCTTTTTTTTTGTTACTAATTTTCCAACTGCTCCGAATGTTTTTCGCCTTTTCAACGACAAATTGTTGGAAGGAAAACTACAAATAGAAGGCCGCTTAAAGGTTCATTAGGGGGCGGCATTATCCAGCATAGGATTGTAGTCCCCCCCATTTCCATCATAAACTCCTGGAGCTCAGAGCCTTTCACCAGGAACCTGAGGTGTGCAGTGTGTGTTTGTGCGTGTTTGTGTGTGTGTGTCCAACACCGGGGACGCGCTGAGTCCGCATGATTTTGAGCGGGAACATCACATGCGTTTGTGCGCCTCGAACTCATGTCACGCTGTTCTGTACCCTACTGTCAGTTTGTGTTCGACCGTTTGACAGCGGGTTCTTGCTTCTGAGTACCCCTGCTGCTGTTCGGTCATTTACAACGGAGCGTTTCGGACGGCAGACTGCGTGGAAAATTGCTTTTTATTTGCGAAATTTCGCTTCGAAAATAGTTGGACCCTGACGGCGGGAATAGGGAGGCGGCCCTAGCCAGCAGCAGCACCTCGGCACCGTGCTGGCTATCGCGTGGCCTGTGGGTGAGTATAGGGTTGCGTAGAGCTTGATTGGCTAGTTTTTCGCGCGCGTATTACAACGGACCCATACCGCGTACTTGTGGGCGACCATTGCGGCGGTACGGGCCGGCTGGAAACGGGGCACCCCAAGCCAAGTGGATGGACGCTGGATTTTATAGGAGACGACGAAAACAGCAGCAACGCCGACGTTTTGTATTCCCAGACTTGGAATAGGTATAGTGTGGAAGAGGGGCAGGAAGAGAGGGGGGGGATGCAGAGCAATTCCCAAAAACACGTCGACCTAAAACACCAAAATTTTGTCCTCCAGTTGGTTCTGTAGGGTCCATATGGGGAAAGGGTTAAGCCCATGGCATCCTAGTGCGCTCCATCAAGTGTGAATGAGTCCTAGGAGACCAGAAACAAGGGGCTTGAGCATCAAATGCGAATTTTTCTCCTTTTTTTTTTTATTGGTTGCCCTGCTTTCAACTGACAGCTAGGAGCGAGTCAAGCGCGAAGACGCGAGACTGAAGTGTGCCCCTCGTCTCGGCGACTGTCGAATAACAGTGTCAGACGGGCCAGGCCTCAAGCGTTGTGTCATACGTTAAGTGTGCTAGCGCGCTTGGGGTTAGGAAAGATCCTCGCGGGGCGGGAAGGGGCGACAGGCGCAAACAATTGACCATTTTTGGACCACACCAGCCCTACCGGCTCGGTGAATGTGCACGTAAGTTTTCCGACGCGCGCGTGTTTGTGTGCCCTTTTAACACTTCGGTCGTGCCGGGTGACGCTGCTGCTGCGGCCCTACAAATGCGCCAACAACACATCCAACCATCCGCTGCGTCCATTCAGCAAATGATCCAATCTCTCCTTCCATTTTGTTCCTTTTCCGGTGTTTTCTACTGCTGCTGCTGCTGCTGCTGTTGCTGGCATTCGCATCCTTTTCTGATCACCGACCGGGCGGCCACCTGACCATCGCTAAAATAGGAACCGATAAGCGCATAGCATCTACGAAAACCGCACGGTGCAGCGCTCCCGACGAAACGTAAGATACTCTTCCACCAACCTACAATCAGCTAACGCCTGTCACTGAGAAGGCGCCATTCGGCGAAAAAGAAGGCGACGACGATGCCTCTGCTCAGGAGGCAGGTGTTCCAAAAAGCGGCCGGAACGGAGCGGCTGCGGGACAGCGACGAGGTGTTCTTTTGCGAACCCACCGGAGAAATCTTCAGCAGCTATGAGTAAGCACCACCGTGAACAGGGTGCTTGCCTGTGTGCGTGTGGGTGTGGGGATGTGCTTTCTGCTCGCGAGGAAGACGCGTGAACGCACCAACCGTCATCGAACCAACCAACCGCAGGGTCTGCCTCACACGCACTCCTTTGCATCCCTTCCCTTTTTGCTGCTATTCTGTGTACCGGCAGGTAGAGATAGTGAAATGTGGTTCGGTTTCGGTTTCGGTTTCGCTGCGAGACGGGCACACTTCTTCCACATTATGCACAGGCATCGCCTTGGCGGACCTCGCGAAACGGAGTGTTTCAATAATATTCCATGCTTTGCAGAGATTACTTTCATCGCGTAATGCTCATCTCGTCCATCGTGTGGAGCTGTGCTCTGACGGGGCGCCCCAATCTAACCTACGCAGAGGCGCTTGAGTCGGAAAAGGCAGCCCGGAAGCTGCTGAAAACCTTTCCCGACGCGCTCAAGGGACCCTTTCTGCTGGTGGCTTCGCACACAAAGCGCACATCAATCAACGAAATGCACGAGGACGTGTACAGCTACATCAAAGATCAACTGTTCAAAGGCGAGGTGGTCGATGCGCTCGACCCGTCCGGCAAAACATATCGCAGGGCCAAAATTGTGGCGGTAACACTGCACAGGTAAGCAGCGATCACTCAAAAGATCTCGATCAATCGATCTCCATTTTGCCAATTCGAATCGCTTTGTCGAGGTCAGTTCTGACTTGACGAAAGTCTGTGCTCAGGCTTTATGAATGCAACAACAATACGTTACGCACTGCCTAATTGGTTCTTTCAATGCGCCCTTACGCATGATTTGAGTGTGCGTGTGTGTTTCTGCGTGAGTGTGTGAGCGCGCGAGCGTAAGCGCTCCTGTTCTAGCATTTGTACACTGGCGCTACGACCAGTGCTAATTGGTCCTTTCAATGCGCCTTTACGCATGATTTGTGTGTGTGTGTGTGCGCGCGCGAGCGAACGAGCGTTAACGCTCCTGTTCTAGCATTTGCACAATGGCGCCACGACCAGTGCTGGCTAGTACACAATGAAAAGAAAAGTGACGAATCGCGGGATGTGTATACGACGATGTATGTAGCATTGCGTAAAGATATAAGAGAAAGGAAGAGAAAAGAACTATTTACCATTGGGACTTCTGGCTGAGCAACAAAAGCGGCGCTACGCGGAGCACGCATTTATTTGTTGATTTGTGAGTGGGGAAAATTAGGCAAGTGGGCGGGACTAATTAATGTATTTGTTTGTTGAAATACAACGAAACCAAGATGTTATTCCTTCCTTTGTATACAGTGCGGTTGACGAATAGCATCTGTGCTGATCTATAATTTGGAACTTTGTGCACCCTGATCTTTGCAGCAACTCGCCGTCCAAACAGAATGGCGACCTAACCGTTGGAAACCCATCTGCGGCGACCGGGGCGCCGATCATGGTCTACACGATGGCGTCGAATGATGGAAAGGGTCCGGAAACGTGGATCACGCTACCGGCGGCAGTGAAGCGCGATCGTAGTTCGATCACGCGCGACAAATGCAAGCTATTCCTCAAGCAACACGTCGAAGCGGGCCCGGGCGGGATATTACGTATCAAGGAGAGCTCGCTGCGGCAGTACGTGGAAGCGCAGGGCTGGACCAACGATCAAGTGTTCTTCGGTAACGTACCTGATTTTGAGCTTTCGAAAAAGCGCAAGGATAAGGAGGTACGAAACGCTAACAAAGAACTGAGTGGGGCAGATGTGATGCTGGTAGAGAGCACCGGCGATCGAGAGGTGACAAGTAAGGGTGTCAGCAGCAGCAAACAGCAACAAGCGTCCAAGGGAGTTAAACGGAAAAAGGTCACCAAGAATGTGGCAAACAGTAAGGGTGCTGGTAGCAGAAAAGACAAACAAAGTGGACCGAAGCAGGGAAGCGGCAAGGGGCAACAGCAGATGAACATTACCAAGTACCTCGACGCTCAGTCGCTGGAGGCAGCGGCCGAGGCAAAGGCGAAGAGTATGACAGAGGAGCTGGAGCGGCTGAAGGCCCGGGCGGCGGCAGATGCAGCCGCCAAAAAGCGGCTGGAGGAAGAGAAGGCGCTACTAACGCAGCAAACGACACTCGCGATCAAACGGTACAACCTTGTCCTAGACGATCTCGAACTGACCGACCAGCGAGTGCTACCTGTGCCGCGCCCGGTCAGTACTCTCATCGAGCCACACCACTTCAGCGACTTCGTGTTCATACTGGAGTTCATGAACTCGTTTGCCGATCTGCTGTCGATACGCAACAAATTCCCGAACGGGATGACGATGGAGTTGCTCGAGCGGGCGCTGTTACAGCGCGAGGTGAATGGTCCGCTCGGTGACATCCTGCAGGTACTGCTCAGCACCATCTTCGCGCAGCAGGCAGAGGAAGAAAACGAGGTGGACGTGCGGTACGATCGTCCAGAGAACATCGCCCAGAAGCGGCTTACGGTGCCGGAGCAAGCTCGGGCTCGCGATACCGCGGTTTGGATCGAGAAGCATTTCAGCACGCCACTAAACGAGCTGCCAATGGATTCGACCACGATATCGGAGCTGCTGCGGCTGCACTTTCTGTCGTCGGGCGCGCTGGTGGAAGAAAAAGCGGCCAAGCACCGGTACTGCAACCGAGGCGGCTACAGCAGCGCCGACGATCCTGGCTTGCGACTGGTGCAGGACTTTCCGCATATCTTCCGGGCGCTCCGGTCATATCCAGTCTATCAGCTGCCTGTTGGGGATGTGATTCAGCTGCTGTGCTGCCTAATACACCAGCTGCTCACGTACAATGCGGTGCGCGAGCTGGTAGAGGAGCGGATCGAGCACGCACGTATCACGCGCATCAACTTCCAATCGGCTCGTGTCGCCCAGCGACGCCTCACACTCAAAACGGGCTCAATGAAGTATCTGGCACGAGAGGAGTTCAAGAAGGAGTTGGCCGCGTTTCAGGGCAGCGAACAGGAGAGGGAAGAGTTCCGCAAGCAGCTCCAGGAGAAGCTGGAGGAACAAGTCGCGCGTATCGATGCAGAGGCGCAGCAGAAACTGAAGCTTTTGCACCAGCAGTCCGAGAAGCTGAAGGAGGACTTCTTCGACTACCAGATTTATCTCGGCACGGACCGGAGTTTCCGGAACTACTGGCTGTTCGAGTCGCTGCCCGGGCTATTTGTCCAGCACGATCGTACGCTCGCTGGTCGCTGTCTCGACCGGCTGACACCCAACATTCCGGCACTGGCGAACTGTGCCACCGAACAGCGTCGAAAGTTTATCACCAAGTGCATCATGCAGAACGGGCAGCAGCAACAGCACCAACAGATTAGCAGTGAGCCAGGTGAAGAGATCTACGAAGAGCTGCTGATTAGGGGCAGTGCGGCACTGGAAGAGATTAGCCGGCGTGGGGCCACCGCTGCATCAAATACAGCCATCGTGCCGACGGCAGCTGCGGGAACAGCAGCTGACGAAGCAATGGCAAATGACGTTGCGAGCGAGGCGACGCCGGTCATTGTCATTGACCTCGACAGTCCAGACGAGGAAGCGACGCCAGCGATCAAGCCTACCCTTCCGGTTACGGCTTCCAGCAGCGATCCACCGACGAACGCGCAGCTAATGATGTGCACGACGGACACCCGAACGTGCCCGGTACACGGTCAGCCAGGTGATGGGCACGCCGGACCGAGCTGGGGCTATTTTGCGACCGCCGACGAATTAGACGCCCTGATCCGGAGCCTGAACGTGCGCGGCTTGCGCGAGAAGCAATTGCGCGAAACGCTTGATTGCGAGCGCGATCTTATCCTGTCGCACATTGTCAACTGTCCGCTCGAGAAGTTGTCGATCGAGCGGCAAAACCGACTGGCGCTGCTCGCCGAACTGGTGACGCGCCACCAGAAGCGGTACGATGCACCCAACTTCAACTATCCGCCCGGCACCGAACCGAACGAGATCATGGAGGCCGTATTTCGGGATAATCTGCTCGAGCTAGAGGCGAAGATCACAGTCGGCTACCTGGGTGTGATGAAGGTGCGCGACCGGGAGGCCTGGCGTAAGGCTATCCAGTCGAACGGATACGACCCACAGGCCGACGAACCGCTACAGTGGGGCCAGAAGCGACTGTTGGCGGTCACGAATAATGCTGTTGCCAAGGCTAGCGGTGGTGGTGGCGGCGGCGACGAGAGCCAGGTGAAGGAGGAACCGATGGCAGATGTGGTTGGGGGTGCATCGTCACCTTCGCACAAGAACGGTGACGAGGGAGGACAGCAGGGGCGCGGCTCGGACGACGAGTCGGACGATGAGATGGAGCGCCTTCTGTCGAATGCCCGTGATCCTGGCTACAATTTACCGGAAGGGCCACCGCCCACCTGGAGTATGGCACCGGTATCTACATTGGACGATAGCTGTACCTTCCCGCTACACGAATCCGAGACGCTGCATCGCAGCGTGCACACCCTGGCCCGGGCGCTGCTGCAGATCGAACAGTGCATCGAGCAAAAGTTCTTGCGCCACCCGTTCGGTCCGAAGAAAGACCACAAGGATCGGACGGTGATGCTGCAGAAACAAACCCAGGGTCTGAAAAATCTGGTCAAGTGGGAAGTGTCGCTGATGCGATCGACATCGTTCGCGCAACTCTTTCTGCACTACAACGTGCTGTACGATGCGATCTATTGGTCGCGGTCAGCCGAGCGTATCAGCTGCATGATCTGCCGTCGCAAGGTCGACCCAGACCTGACGCTGCTGTGTGACGAGTGCAACCGGGCCTGCCACATCTACTGCCTGAAGCCAAAGCTCAAAGAGGTGCCGGCCGGTGACTGGTTCTGCATGAAGTGTCGGCCGGAGAACTTTAAGGCAAAGCAGGGCCCGGCGAAGAAGAAGAAGCCAATATTCCAGTGGGAAGATCGGATGGACGAGGAGAAGGAAGATGAATCGTTGGCTGAGGAGGAGGACGAGGAGGGCTCGCTCGGTGGCGGAACGGCCGATCAGTACATGGATAGCGACGAGGAATATGCTGTAGGGAAGGTAGCGAAGCAACCAGGTGGCACCAAGGCAGCAACTACCACGGCAGCAGGAGCGAAACTAGCACCGACCAGCAAGGCAACGACTACGACAAAGGTCACTACAACACGGAACAGCCGATCGGCGGCGGCAGCGGCAGCAGCAGCTGCTGCGGCGAACGGCGGAACAGCGACAACGCTCGGCAAACAACATCACTACAATCACCAGCAGCACGCGAATGACGACGGATTCGATGAGGATTACGAAGAGCAGGAAGAGGAAGAAGAGGGCGACCGGTCGGCTAATGGCGAAGAGCGTGAGTCAACCGTCGAACGGGCTACGACGCCCAACGAGGAGCGACGTGAATCGAGACGTCGTGTTGCTACCGTGGTCACCAGTGGCACCAAGCGGAAAACTTTGCAAAAGGAAGTGGACAGTGGGAGGGACGTTTCGAGCTCAAAGCGGCCTCGCCGGTCCGCCACCAAGCGTTCCACCTCCCTTACGAACACCATCAAAATCTCACCGAAAATGGTCAAGACTACGGCAACGAGCGGCGGGGGGAGCAAGCGCCACCGAGAAGACGATGACGACGACGACGAAGAGGACGATGACGATTACGAGCTAGGGGACAGCGAGAATGAACCGCTGGTGACGCGTGTCAGCACACGCAACAGCAACAACAGGGCTCGACCTCGTCGATCTTCGCTCCTGAACGGCACTGATCGGAACGGCAGTGTCACCGACGAGCTGGAGGGTGGTGCGGGCGGTGGGAGCGGTTCGCGGCGTTCGCGCCGTACCGCCGATGATCTGCCACTGAACTCGGTCGCTCTCTACACGCTCATCGACGATATACTCAAGCATCCCAATTCGTGGCCCTTCAACCGGCCCGTTTCTGCCAAGGAGGTGCCGGACTACTATTCCGTCATCAAGACGCCGATGGACTTTGCCCGCATCAAGTCCAAACTCAATATGGGCGACTACAAAATCAACGAGCAGATGCTGAGCGACGTACAGCTCGTGTTTCGCAACTGTGATCTATATAACACCGACGAGACAGACGTGTATCGGTAGGTATCAGAGTGCGTGTGTGTAGCCACCGACAGCGGTACACTTTCTAACCTATGCTCCTCAATTCCATTTCCCTTCAAATCCGCAGAATCGGAAGAGATCTCGAGAGGTACGTGGTGAAACGATGCAAGGAGTTGGCCCTTCCGTTCCAGCCCAGCGATATGCAGAAGAGTACTGCTTATGCTGCTTCCTCTCCTGCTAACGGGACCCTTTCGTCCGCGCGCAACCTAAATGGATCAGCTGTCCAGTCACCCAGCCATCGGCACAGTATCGGCGGTGGTGAAATCCGGCGTTAAAAAGATAGCCATCGGTATAGCAGAGAGAGAGAGGATATAACGTGGTGTGCAACTACGCCAGCATTCTCTCGGCGAGTGTAGCTTTTGGTTTTGAAGGAATGGTTTTTTTGTACTCTTCTTTCTTCTATTGTTTAAAGGCAGATTATGATTATGGTATTAACCTTAACTGGTATTGATTTATGTATGTTGCCCAATGGCTTAGGTCTCTTGTCGCACTACCATTTTTTCGAGTAGATGTTCTCCGTCAGCTGAGAACATGATTTAGATGATTTTGTACATCATTTTTGGAGGGAGGGCATCTCAAAACACGCAACCTGCCTTGTCTCCGGATTGTATTCTAAAATTGTAATTTGTGCGTTCCACTCGTGTTCTGAGTTCGGAGCGTTCGATACAACTGCGGTGGTGTAACAGATCGGCCGGGTCGCCTGGCGGCTTTTCACCGGCGATGGACCGAAAGCGAGCAAGAGAAAGGCCACGGTGTGCATTCTTCCCACATGTGCGCTTCGAATTTTGCGTGTATAGCTAACTAGAAATTAGTGATTGATTTTATTGTTTCTTCTGGAATAAAAGCATAATGTCCCCTTTACTTTGTAAGCAGCAAACACATGCGGCGTTTTTCCTTTGTTTTAATTTCGGATTCGGATGGAAGATCCTGCAGACCCCAGCGATATTCTATCGCGTGTAGGCAACCTATGCCAGCGTCGAGTGGTTTGACGAATGAAAATGATAAGGGAATCCACATCGTTTAGTATGCTTCATACAATCCCCCGCAATTTATTATCCGATCCATCATGCGCTATTTTTACACCTGATACGTCTGCTGTCCAGGACGACATTACTAAAAGGATGCTAGTTACCATAGACGCATCTTTGCTTGGATTCACACCCTACACATTAGTGATGCTCTGCGTGTTCCTTTCGTTTCGATTCCGCCCATTTGGCTTGGTTGGCCGGTGAGTTGGCTAAAACAAAGTAGGAATATGGAAATGGTATGCGGTGTCAGTAAAGCAGGCCTGGGAATGGCAAAGGACATTTAGAGCTGCACTTAGGTTCAGCCAGCTTACCTAGCTTGTGAATCTTGTAGAACAGCGGGATGGACACGCCGAACGCGATGAAGTAGTAACGCCAGATCCACTGGTTCTTGAAGTAGTGCTGCACCGGGAACTGTGCCAGCTTCGCCGAGAAGGTGTACGGGAACTTCATGGGACGGGCTACCGGATCGGACATTTTGATGGCTCGTGCTAGTGCTCTTTAGCTTTATACGAACAAACTGAAACGAAATGTTGGTAGTTAGGTTTGCTTGTACCTGGCCGCGCTTTGATCGATCGTATCATTCTGCGTTATGTAATATGTTTTGAAACCGCACACGAAATCCGGATACTCACCTGTTCCAAATCGAAAACTTCGTTAGTAAGCCGAAGGGGACCCGGGAAGGATTCTGTTTCTCGATCGTCGCAAATAAATATTGCGAAAAATATATTTATCTATAAAGAATAGTCGGCTACCCTTTTACGACCCTTTTAATTCCTGCGAGCAAAACACATGCTGTCAAATCGCGTAACAAATGTCACATTTGACGTCTGTTGGCTGGGCGTTTAGTGCTGTACGAACCTTGGGCTCTGTTCGCTGCGCTGCTCGATAAAAATCGATTCACATAAGCACGAAAACAAAAAAACTCCCCCTTTTTGGTAAAGGCTGATTAATTGTTCTCTGCGCGGCTGAGTCCACTTGTGTACTAGCTCGGGCGGCAAGGAGTCAGATTGAAACAGGAGAGTTGTTTTCCGGAATTAAAGGATTTCCCCTTCAGTCAACCAGCAAACGCCGTCGCTGCTTGCAGCGTAGAGGTACACACGCACGTACGCTAGTTGTTTGGTGTGGGGATCGATGATGTGCATCTAGGCGCTCCTTGGCGCACGAGTGAAATCATCTAGTCGAGTCGAGGGTCGTATCCTTGGCCTGTACTGCAGCGCGTCACCGTTGCCTCACTCTCGCAAGGAAACTCTGCTCTGCGAAATGGAAGTGTTTCAGACGGAGTCGCACTACATTTTCATGCGCAAGGATCGCAGTCTCTGGTGGAATCGCAGGACATCCGAGTTTCAATCGAAATGCGGTAGGTAGAAGACGCGAGCGGACCGAGAGAGAGGAAGTGAAGGAGAGACAGAGAGAGTGAGAGAGAGAGAGAGAGAGAGAGAGAGAGAAAGAAAGAAAGAAAGAAAAAAAGGGGTGATTAATCATAATTATCGCTTTGCCCGCAGGCTGGGACTTTTCCGCAGTGGACGATATCGAATGTATCGGCGTGACGCACGGTATCGTCGGGACGGTTGAGCTGCCGGGCGTGCTGGAACCGCACCTGCTAGTAGTACGCGAAGTAGCCCCGGTCGGGGTGCTGTACGCACCCCATCTGGTCTACAAGATCCGCAGCATTGCGGTGCTCGGTCCGGAAGGTTCGGACACCCAGCTACTTGCCTGCAGCAAGCACAGCAGCAACAGTACGATTAAGGTAGCCCCAGCCGTCGTTTCCAGCAGTTCCGGGGCGGTGGTGCCTTCGGAAATGCCACCGGGTTCGGCTTCACCTAAGGGCCGGCTGTTCGAGAGTTCAGCCCTGGTGAACAAAACGTGGGGTGCCGTCAAGAGTGCCGGCAGCACGATTCGTAATACAACGGAAAAAGCAGCCGCCATTGCGACCAACCAGGTCAAATCGACTGTCAACCTGGTGGCGAAGGATCCTATGCGCATGGAGCGACGCATCACCGAGGAGCTGCACAAGATATTCGACGAAACCGACAGCTTCTACTATAGCCCGAACTGTGATATTACCAACAACCTGCAGCGGCGAGGCGATGCACCCGACGAGCGCTTTTACTGGAACAGGGAGATGCAGCGCGGCCTGGAGACAGCATTGGCGGACGAGCAGGATCGCCAACACTGGCTGATGCCCATCATACAGGGCTTCGTACAGGTGGAGCAGTGCGTGATCGGCAATGAGTGCTTCACGCTGGCAATCGTATCGCGCCGCTCGCGCTACCGGGCGGGCACGCGCTACAAGCGGCGTGGGGTCGACGAGTTGGGCAACTGCGCCAACTACGTGGAAACCGAGCAGGTACTGTCGCTCCGTCAGCACCAGATCTCGTTCACGCAGGTCCGCGGTTCGGTGCCAGTCTACTGGAGTCAGCCCGGTTACAAGTACCGGCCGCCGCCGAGGATCGATCAGGACGACGAAACCACGCAGGTCGCCTTTCGGCGACACTTTGACGGCGAGCTAGCCATCTATCAATCAGTTTGCATCATCAACCTGGTGGAGCAGAGCGGCAAGGAGAAAATCCTTGGTGATGCCTATGCGGAGCACGTGCTCAAGTACAACTCCGACAAGCTTATATATGTCACGTTCGACTTCCACGAGTATTGGTGAGCGGCGAGTCAGTGAGGTTGCCAGTGTCCTAGCAGCTTTCCTAATCAAACTTGCTTTAAAACTATTTTAGCCGTGGAATGCGCTTCGAAAATGTCTCATCGCTGATTGAATCGCTCGCACCGGAGGCTGGTTCTATGGGGTTCCACTGGCGCGATCAGAACGGTCCGATCTGCAACCAGAAGGGTGTGTTCCGCGTTAATTGCATGGACTGTCTTGATCGCACTAACGTGGTGCAAACGGCGCTGGGAAAAGCCGTACTGGAGTCGCAACTCGTGAAGCTCGGGCTCGCCATGCCATACTCACAGTTGCCGGACCAGCTGAAAGCCCCGTTCATGGCCGTGTGGGCGAACAACGGTGATGTGATCAGCCGGCAGTATGCCGGTACCAATGCACTGAAGGTAAGAGGTGTACCATCGCAGTGGTTGACCAAATAACACCACGATAAGTGCTCTGCTCAACATTCCACAGGGCGACTATACGCGTACCGGCGAACGGAAGTTTACTGGCATTATGAAGGATGGCATGAACTCTGCTAATCGGTGAGCGTACTTTCCCTACTACGTGCGAGTTTGTGTGGTCGTACTTGCGTGCTAACTGTTGGCTTCTAACAAGATCCTTCCATCACGTGTTCTGTCTGTGCGGGCGTTTCTACTGCTAAAGAGGAATTGATATCTACTTGCTACAGCGTAATCTCGCCACACAAAAACAAAACAAGTGTGAGCTCATTACGCGAATTTTGCGCAGATTGAGTTGATTTGTGGCCGATTGAGTTGATTTGTGGCAGATTGAGTCACTTGAGGAGACCGCAACGTTAGTGGCGCTCTCTTTCTCCCTCTCTCTGTTCGTGTGTACTTCTGTTTTTTTTTTCTAACAGTAACAATTTTTAAATGTCAACTGATGAGACAGATGATAAGGATGTAGGTGTCGGTGGAGTGTGCGATGTTTACTCGTTTGTTTGACCTTTTTTTTTTGGTTTTTTTTCTTATGATTTACTCACTTTCTCTCTCCCTCTCTCTCCTTGTCCCTCGTTTATCCGCATGTGCGACACATCGTGACTGGGGGGTCTATCTATCGATATCTTGGAACGCACCTACCTCTCCAAATCATCGTCTTCTTCTTATTCCTCTTCCCTGCACGCGTGGCTGCTATTACCTTGTAGCTACTACCTGCAGCATTTCGCCGATACATTCCGGCAAGCGTGCATTGATTTGATGCATGGCAACCTGGGGGCAGTGGACACGCTGCCCGAGGATAACGTCGGCACTGCGGTAGTCGGTATCGCCCGCACCGCACTGGTAGCCATTGGTCCGCCGGACCAGGCCTATTACAACTACGGGCTGATGGGCGCGGAAACCATGCTGCTAGAGTACCTGCTCGGACATACCAGGTGCGATCACCAATTCCTCTTTTGCGCAACCATGCTAGCGTGTTGCACAGCATTCCGGGCATGACCCGGCCGACACCCAATCGTTCCCCTCTTACGTTTCCTTTGCTCCACACCCGCCACACCCCCCGATATCGCCCTCTTATCCTCTAATGTTGGTAGCTATTACCTGGCGCGGTTCAAGGACAACTACCGGCAGGCGACCATCGATCTGCTGCAATGCAACACCCTTTCCACCGATGCCGTATCGACGTTGGGCGGCACCCAGCCGATGGTGGTCGATGAAATTGATCCGTACGACGGGGCGGAACATGCGCGGCTGGTTGTGGAGGACTGTCGGCGGCTCCTGCTCGGTACCTTCCAGCCACCGGTCGGTGCGTGGGGTCTCATTGATGCCGATCCCAGGTACGCATCAGCGAAAGTATGGGTTCGGTAGCTTTCTTTTCTCTGATCATTGGGCTCCTCTTCCTCCAGCACGGGCGATCCGAGTGAAACGGAAGTGGACACCGTGCTGATCCTGACCGAAGAGTGCTACATTGTCGCCGAGTACGACTCGCACCTGGAGAAGATTGTGCGCTTTGAGAACGTGCCGCTCGAGAACATCACGCTGATCGAGCTCGGTCTGTTCCAGCACAGCAAGATGTTCCAGGGTCCCGCGCCCACGCATCTGTGCTTGCGCCTCAACTACGCCGTCGATGGCGTCGATGGTTACTTTCACATGTTTCGCTCACCGAATTTGCGGTTCTTCAACAACGTGGTGGTGGTGATACGGCAGACAGAGGAGATTACCGAGTCGCTGACCGCGATCGTCGAGCTGTTCCGGATCACGCTGCAGAACCGATGCCGTACGGACGTGCAATACCAGTGCGGGGGAAGCCTGCAGCGGCGCAAGAGTCGTACCCTGCTCTCCGTTCCGGGTGGCATACCGCGCAATCTTTCCGAATCGCAGTTGGTGCAGATGGGCTCGAAGGCGCTGAGCAGCATGGCATCCAAAATAGGTCAATCGCTCGGTAGCGCGAGCAAAATGAGGCGTTCGGCACAGAGTAAGCGTACCGGAGAGGAACCGGGCACCACCAGCGATGGGGGACGCAAAGGAGGCGTAGCCGCTGGTACCTCTGCCACCGAAGAGGTCGGTACGATTGTCACGACCGGGACAGAGGATGAAGGTGTGCTCGTTGCTGGTGGTTCGCAATTCTACAAGCTCGATCGATCGTCCTCGGAGTCGGAGGAAGCTGACACAAGCATTTACGAACCGGAACAGCTGGTCGAGCAGAACCCGCTGTACAACGAGAACGTGTTTCTTCCGTCGGTGGGCATCGTAATGGGCGGAGGTGCTGGCGGCACTAGCGAAGTCTGCGTGGGTGAGGACGCACGCAATGTGCTGCAGGATAGGGATAGCATTGCAAAAATGTCGTCGGACGTATCGACAATGTCGATCTCCAGTGTGACCGATCACATCAACATGCCGGTCGGCATGCTGGAGTGTGCCTCACCGATACGCGTCAGCAGCCCTGCTCCGGAAATATTCGTCGATGGTTGCAGCGAGGGTAACCAGTCCACCAACACTGGTGTCGGCACTAGTCGTAATTTGGTGCTGAACCTGCAACCCGGCGCTACCGGCACTGTGCAGAGCGATAACGCGCTGCGGCAGCTGAAGAAGTTAACCAGTCCGCTGTCCAACATCGGCAAGGGGCTACAGTCACTCGGGGCTAATTTGGATCCGCGCAAAATTACCGTGAAGGTAAGGGCAGGGGCGATTTGGTTTTGAATTGATCCTAAGTTCATATTCGTAAACACGGCCTTTTCTTGGTCATTTCAGAGCCCGGTTGTTCCTGTGCGCAACACCACCACGGTGCTGGCTGAGATAAAGTTGCTGGAGGACAAGTGGGAGAAGGCTAGCTGTCGCACCAAGCTGATCGCTCTTTAAAACGAGTCGGTAGCGTGCGCCAATGGCTCGCATGGATCACGTCAAGTCTCAGTAGGGCTCGCGATACACGCCAAGATTCTTGCCAAACCGTACGGCATTTACGGTATCTGGTTCTAGGCATCAACGGCCGTTGTACGACACCATTTCGCGGTATGCTTCACCATATTAGTGTAGATGGCTGGTGTTCGCAGCAGCTTTGCGGTGGGAAAATGTTGCGTGGTCCACCTCTGCTGATGACGGTCGAACCGAGCCTATTCGGTCCATGAAACGATGCTACTCCAGCTAGCGCTATATGCCTGCTCCGACTTATTGATGCGGCAGCGATGTGCAGAACCCAAATTGGAAACAAATGCGTACTAAAAACGCGCCTCCCCCGCTACTATTCCCCTTCTATATAAAGGAACCTTGTGGCCCAAACCGGTATATATTCATTAGCACACAAAGCCATAAGTAAACGTTGTAGTGGAAAAAGGGAAGAATCCGCTGTGAACAATCGATGCCGATTTAGGAATGCCGATAACTTGTAAAACCAAAGTCAATTATGTATAGCAAAGTGAGCTCAACAGGTTCAGCGAAAGTGCTCGATAGACGTTGACAGTATGGCGGTACCTTCAACTTCCCTACGCGGCCCAATGCCCAGACCGAAAGCTTCGTTACCGTATTACATTAGCCAACAGAGTGCAGCAGTAGAGGTAGGCAAACGCAACGGGCGAGAGCGATTAGCAGTATTCTATATGCCACCATTCTTATCGCTTAATCTGAGAGCCAACGAGCGAGTGCTATAGCCGCTTGAAAGCCGGGTGTATGAAAGAAGCTGCTTTCACAGGCAAGCATTAATATACAGTCCTCCGATTAGGTTGCGCCGCCTATTCCGTTCTGCTACTCATTGTAGACCTGCACACATAGCACATTCCGATTGCGTTCACACGCTCGTATTGCGTATTGTCGTTCGCTGCTGCTATTAGCCACCAGCATTCGTCGGCTGCTGGCCACCCATAGGGCGTAGAGTAAGGAGTTAGTTTAGCAATAGAGGGGTTGCAAGCACTCGAAATCCGTCTCGAAATTCGAATCGTCAACGGTACGGGTTGATAGGGAACGTAAGCAATCCGAGAGTGGATTGCTGCCCATGATGCCTGACCAACACGTTGGCGTTATCATTTTGTTTCCGGCGTACCACGTGATGCGCACAGGCACAACCAAAAACCGAACGTAAAGTATTTTGCGCTAATATTTATGGACTATCCTATTTCACACTAACACTAACTTTAACTTATACACACACACACACATATATATATATACAAACAATACACAAGTAGGCGTTATTATATTGAAATATAGCGTATCGCTTTGCACGGGCAAACGAAGTTAGTATACAGTGCTGTTGATAGAGCGTAGAATGAGCCAAGGCCGCTACAGGCGGGACGTACACTGCAGCGGGATACATGGGGCTTGCCTTCTTCGTTTTACTGTGATTGTCGCGTTCCGTTGTTTATCTATTATGTATCTTTTTTTTTAGTATTAAACGTTAATTCTCTCGAAAAGCTTTCCATTTCCTGCTTCCCGTTCCGTTCCGGCGTACCCATGAATCGTGGACCAAGTGTCCGAGGATAGCGTGATGCCACGCGTTTGCCCGCGTTATGTTACAGTCGCCGATTTACGCAAAACCAAAATAAAAGTTTGGCCTTGGCCGCAACCGATACTGGTACGGTGGTAATGAGTTCTCCTGTACTGAATCGGGATCGAAATCCGTACTTCATCTGTATCTAGCGTTTCCGTATATGTCACCGTCGTCGTCGTCGTCGTCGTCATTGGTGCGCTACCGCGGCAAATTGATTGAGCCGTATCATGAGCGTAAATTGTTCCAGTCCACCAAACCGGTAACGAGCCCCGTCCCTTCCCCCTTTGCCATTTGGCTTAGCAGCAGGCACGGTTAGTTAGTTAGGTTAGGGTTTTCGGATCGCTATCAGAAGCCGTACCCGATCGGAACGGGCAAGTCGATTAAGGGGCCGCAACCAAGGGCCCACACTCAGAACTATGGTGGATGGTGTAAGGTCACTCGAGTGTCCTCGAAAGCATGTGTGTTCAGCAGCAGTAGTAGTAGTAGTAGTATTAGTAGACAAGGCAAGAATGAAGAACAACGGGTAGATATGCTACCTCGCTGCCCACTCTCCTTCCCTCGCTCCGGCCCCCCTCACTGTCCTGTGACAAACAGGAGCGAGGCGAGGGTGCCGCAGGATAGCGATTGTATAATAACAAATTGGATTTGCTGCCATCCCTGCCTGTCTCCCTCTTCACCTTTACTATCATTCCTCGAGCACGTGTGTGTGTGCGCGAGCGCGCGCGAGAGAGAGAGAAAGAGAGAGAGAGAGCAACACTTATGGACCAGTGTGAATGTGTGAAGGATGTCAATCTACAGCAATTTGATTGTGATTTCAT
>NC_064873.1:5798003-5833003 GCF_943734745.1 Anopheles darlingi
TCCCCCTCCGCTCACGTACAGAAAGGTTGTGCCGATTAATGCGGCAAAAGGTCGCGCCCCCTGTCTAATGTGCGAATGTATGTTTATTCGATTTTCCATTTCCCAAACCCAGTCCAGCCCAGCCCAGGACCCGACACGATACAGGACAAGGGTGGGGGGGCAGCGAAGGGTGCAGCCGGGAGCCGGGCAAATGGCGGGCTTGGGCCCAAGGATACGGCGGCACATGATACCGTTCCCATACATTACTTACTTATGTATGAATTATTTTTCAGTTTTCCAATTTTACACCCCCTCTCACTTCTACCCCCTCCCTTCTACCCCCGCCTGCACCATTGCACAATCCACCACGTTCTATCTCTCGTCCTCCACCGGTCCATATAATACCCTCGAGCAGGAGTAGTACCTCGACCTCGAGCTGGCCTCCCCCGCTTCGGGCGCCCCCCCCCCCCCCCCTCTCGCCTTCACCTCACTTCCGCGGGGTCGGGCCCGGAATTTTCTTCTTCGGTCAGGCCCGTTTTTTTTTTGTTGCCTCTCTCAGGTTGTTTTACGTTTTTTGTTCTATTTTATATTTTTTACCCGGATTTTAATTCTTCCTCTCTTCCTCCTACTCCTCCTCCTGCTGCTGCTGCTGCTCCTCTGTCCCCTCTGTAGTGTTCCGGCCATTAGCTGGCTAGGGCTAGGCCTTGGGTTTTTTGGGTGGACGCCGCAGGGCCGCTCGCCAACATTTCGTTTGCAGTAAAGTGTTGGCGATGTGGCCTCCAGGAGCTGTGTGTGGGACTGCGGTCATGTGGTACTGCTGATGCGGATGTGAAGACAGTCGACGACTTCGGGACATCAGACATGTCTTGCACCCCAGCCTGTCGGAAACAGAGAGAGAGAGAGAGAGAGACCCAGAGAGAGAGAGAGTGCTCGTCGTCGTCGTCGTCGTCGGGTGACACAAATCCTTTTCCCATTATCGCGTCATTGCCATGTTTGGTTTGGTTGATTGTGGCGCAGGGAAGGGAAGGGAACGAACGTAGTAACGAAAACGAAAACAAATGAATAAGTAATACGATAATTTAGATTACCGTTCCGATCCGCTCCCGGTTTCCCCGCTAAGTGCTTCCAGCGTCCTCGCGTCCTCTCTACATATGGTGCGCACAGAAGTAGTAGTAGTAGTAGTAGTGGTAGTAGTATTAGTGGCGAGTAGTAGTATGGTTCGATTCGAGTGCAGCAATATAGGTTAGTTTTGCGCCAACTCGGTTTCAGACCAAAAGGTCCTTAGTACACAATATGTCAACAAAAATTCTTTTAATGCTCGTTAGCGTGTGTATGTACGCGTGTGGCATGAGGATCACTTTGACAAGATTGTTAAATCGAAGAAGAAGAAAAAATAGACAAGATCGGAGCTCGACCCTTAAGCCGATCGCCCATCGGATTACCCCCGCTAGCACCTCATCGCGCGTCTCTGTGTGTGTGCATGCGTAGCCACTACTGCAACTTCTTCTTCTCCTTCTTTCGTTTTTTCCACGCATTTTTGTCGTTGACGTTGTTGTTGTTGTTGTTTTTTCCGTTGCCTTCCGAATTTGCGAAACAATTTGCCGCCTCAACTCACACACACGGCCAAACGGGTGGCGGGGCTCACGGCTTTCACGGGGTCACGTGTGTCCGCGTCGTTCAGCGGAAAATTGCGGCCGCCTCCCCCGGTGGCAACCCCCCCTGGTGGTGCTAATACCCCCCGTTCCGTGCTTTGGAGTCGGGGAACGTTCCAATAATGGGACCGGACAATTGGTGGCAATGGGATCAACACCAGGGCGCAGCAGGCAGGCAGACAGGGAGGCAGCACCACCACCACAATCCGGGCACGTGCCTACTTTCACGCTTCATTTGCCCACTTTACGGTTGTCGGGCGGGCGGTTGGTGACTTCATAACGCCGCACGCCGGCCGCAAGGAATGCAAACCAACCCAGCACCAGCACCAGGACCCGGCAAGGGCTGCGCACTACACCCCCTTCTCCCTTTTGTGGCTGTGTGTGTGTGTTTACGTTGAGGACCACCTGGCATCTCGGGAGCTCCAAGAATCTCGAAGAAGACTCGAAACACGATGGCGCACGAACCGACGTCTGCGTCATTTTCCGGCCCTCCCCGGGCTCAAAACGGCTCAAAACCGCGGCCAGTGACCACCTCAGCACACACACACACGCAGACACAGACTGCACAGTCAACAGTTTATAATTAAATTGCAATTTACAATGATAACATGGCGGTCGCGCGACCCAGGCGTGTGTGGCAATAGCAGCAACAGCAGCAGAAAGGGGACTAGACTGGGAACGACTGCGACCCCTTCTGTAATCGGCGTCCACGGCGTCGGCACCCTCTCTCTCTCTCTCTCTCTCTCTCTCTCTCTCTCGCTAGGGATTGCAGCCCTTGCTTGTCGCGTTTTTTATTTTCCTTCTCTCTCTCTCTTGTTCTTGTTGTTACGTTTCCGCACCACGCGGCTCCTGATCGGCTTCTTGATTTGAATGTTCACGGTGTTCACGCGGCCGTAATCGGCCGGCCGGACCTGCCCGTCCGCCCAGTTTGACGTTTGAGTGGCGCGCCTGTGTTTACACATCCTCTATATCATATTCATTAAATTACAACAAAATCACGGCACACACACACGGACACACGGACACGCGCGCACTCGCGAGAAGGAAGGTCCCTTCCTCGAGCCTCGAGATGATTGATCCGGGACCAGGGATCGGGGACAACCGCAGCAGCCACCGCAGAGGTGCACCGCCTCTGCTGAGCTGAGCGCGAGAAGTTTGCGTTGCGTTGCGATGCGTTCTAGGTGCGTGTGTGTGCGTGTGTTTGAATGCGGTTAAAGTGATTGGTTTTTCCGCCTCGGGTTTTGCGGAAACCTGCGGCGGGTCTTCTGGCCCGCCGGCGGCAACAACGAGCGCGCGCACGCACAGGTGGCACACGGAGGCGGCCCGGGGAAAAGTGTGTGTGTGTGTGTGTGTGTGTGCGGGTGTGTAAATAGCTACGGTACGCTGCACATTGTTTAAGTTGCTTCCATCTGTCTTTATTAAAACTAACTACTCGGATTGGGCGCCTCGCCGGTCAACCCCCTTGTTTGCTGGCTGCTGCTGCTGCTGCTGGTGCTTGGTTGCCTGCTTCTTCCCGTTTCCCCTTCCCCTTGAGCCCCTTCGCTTCTCGACCGCAAAATCCGGCTAGTAATTTAAGCCGCAAAGTAATATTCCCTGTAAGTACCTGTCACTGGATAGGTGAGGATAGGGATTGCGTAACAGATAGTTCGAGTGCCGGCCCCCCACCCCCCGGATACGGCTTTCCTGGCCTACCTGGTCTGCTGCAATACGCGTGAACGTGAACTCGTCAAATCGAGACTTCATTGCCGCTTGTTGCTGCTGCGTGTACTACATTCTGTCGAGAAAGTACCGGGAATAGTCGATTTCTATCTGACTGGGATGTCGGATCAAGCCAATCTTTTTTACCGCGGTTGGTACAACTTTCCTTGATTATTGTGCAAAACTTGAGCAGAATCTATCAATCCGTTTGTTTACAGCAATTTTTTAAGTAAGTCGATGTCTGTCAGTGAGCGGCGATTTGTTATCATAATCACACATTACTTAAAAAATTGCTGTAAGCAAACGGGTCGACGGATTCTGCTCAAATTTTGCACAATAACTAAGGACAGTAGTACCAAGCTTGGAAAAAATATTTACTTGATCCGACAGCCCAGTCAGATTTAAATCGACTATTCCCGGTACTTTCTTGACAGAATGAGTATATGAGCACGGTTAAGATAAAAATCCCCTCAGCCTTGCGCTTTGTCCAAGGCCTGCAGGATGGAAAGTTGCCACTTTGTTTGACAGGTTCATGACCCCAGATGCGGTGTTAGACCTTCTCTCAGGTGGTTTTTTTATAGGATAAGGAAAAAGTAAAACATTTTGTTAATGTGTGAATTTCGGGGCTTCTAAACCACTTATAATGGTCCGATTGCCAACAAATATGAATCGTCTTGGTGGATAATTTGTTTTTAATGCTAACTTCATTATCCCCTCTCCCTCCCCGCTCCCTTTTCTAATGAACGGTTTGTTTCGTTTTGGTGAAATACTCAAACGAATGATTTTTAAACCCATCTTTTGAATGCAGTTTCTACACCACGATAGTGATAGTATGTGACGGCTTCCTCATCACCAATTTCCTATCCGCTGTTGGAAAATGGGACTGGGATTTCATTCCAGTTGGCAAAGATTTCCCAGCTGGAATTTAGATTCATCATGTTTTTTTTTGTTTTTCAGCTTTCGATTGATCTGGTAGTACTCCTCGAGCCAATCATTTAATACCACTCGGCACAATCAGGTTTAAACAGCTCAGGGCCGATAATTAGCCTATTTTTTTTAGATAAAAACGATTGTTTTGCACGATTGTTTTTGTAAGTTGCATCATGTCAAAGTAAAACGCTTAAACATTCAACAACAATATTCATAAACAATATTCTCCTAAATGGCAATAAAAAAACCCTCCCCTACAATATGACACCTTTCGTCTACTTGTTCCTCGGGGAAACGATGATGATTTTCCTGCATTACTACTAGACATTTGTACAATATTTTCCGTATTTACTAATGCCACTGTTTCCAATCCTAAATTGTAGGACATTGCAGCTCGCATACTTTGCTGTTCAGCATACCAACATGTCAGATCATAGCGATAGGCACAGATTTTTATACGTAGAGGAGACACCTACACCTTGCTGCAGAATGCTGCTTAAATCTGCTCATTGCACGCAAATGTGGTTTACCATTACAAACCATCGATGTCAACTGCCCTCAGTCAGCGGTGGGCAGCCTCTGGTGGGTACTGCCTCGCCAGGTCAATTGTTGATCCAGAGGGTCCCTTCAACTGGTCCAAAGGCGCCGATCGAGCGCCGAAGCCGCAAATCTGTCTGTGTGTGTGTCTCCACACTCTTTCAAACCCGCTCTTCACCCTTCCATGGCGATGAAGATGTGTGAACGTGAATTGGCGAACATCGGAGGGCACGTGCGCGGCCCCAGCTGACGAGGGGGTTGCAATTTAACGCACAATAAATACGCCCAAAAGAGCCTCCCGCACTCCCCATCCCCCTCCCCCACCCCTATATCAAAACTGAACCGAGTCGGAACCGGGAACCGGGACCGAGACCGGGCCTCATAAACTAACGATATGGAGACATCAAACGGCGCCACCGGATCGCATCGACGTCTTTCTTTCCTTTCTCTCTCTCTCTCTCTCTCTTTCTCTCTCTCTGTCTTTGTCTCTTTATTCGGTGAAAAAATAGCCAAAAAATCCTCGAAGAAGTCACTCGTTCGCTCGGTCGATTTAGTTTTCCGCCGCCTCCGCCACCACCACCGCTCTACTTACCACCCCTGGTGGGTCACTCTTAGAGGGTAGAGGGTGTTCCCTTTATGGCGTGCCGCCATCCTACCCCATACTCCGACTTCCTCTTGCTCTCACTTTTCTCTCTCTCTGTCTCTCTCTCCTCCCTCCGTTCGAAACGACCTCGAGAAACCGATGTTCAAAGCGCGTTACTGCCAAGTGTAACAACAACAACAACAACGGCATCAACAACGCCGGCAACGCCCGGCAACGCATCATTTTCTGCTCCACTGCCAGCGCCACTGGTTTCAGGGGGCAGTGCCGAACCCAGAGCACCGACTGCTACCGGGTGGGTGGGCGCTAAAGAGGACGGGGAGGGCTGGGGGTGTGGGGGTGACGAGTGGCACGAAGGGGAAACGCATACGAGGCCGGGGTTAGCAGTTAAACCCGAGAAACGACTTAATTAACTGATGAATAATGCAGATGCGATGCGCGCAGAAGGAGAGAAGATCAAAAGAAAGAAGCTACTGCTGCTGCTGCTGCTGCTGCTGCTGCACAGGACCCGGTCTGGTGGTGGTGGTGGTGGTGGTCCTGCCAGATGATCTTTTGATGGCACGATGCGGCGGCCGCAGCTGCTGTTGCTGCTGCTGCTCAATGAGCCACACAACCGACCGGCCCCGACCTCTCGACAGTAATTAAAAGTGTTTCATTTGTTGCGGTTATCTGAAAGGCCATGCCATGGAACCCCCATCTCCCCACACATACACACACGCACGCACACGCACAAGCGAGGATGAGCCTCGAGGTTCGATCGGAAATCATGTGCGTGTGTGTGTGTTGCTGGAGTGAAAAGTTCCGCCTGATCGGGCAGAAGCTAGTGAAAGCTTGGGTTGGTCTACAGGGGATGGGGATGGGGATGGAGGGTGCGACGGATGTTGTGGTTGAGGGCTTGCTGTAGAAGCAGCAGAAGCTACTGTTAGTTACGGATGTAATTTGCACCGAACGTGAAAACGTCTCCTAAGGATCAGCATCCAGCCTTTCTAGGACGAGCACTAGGCTCTAGGGGCCCCGGATTTGCCCGGGGATGTGCGTGTTATGCATTACTCATAAGCATACCAGACCGGACGCCGCACTCGGGACGCCAGGAGACGCCCGCTGAGGTCTCAGCCACCGCGCAAAGGCAATAATTGAATGAAAACACCCCAACAGCATCAACGAGCCTGCCTTTTGCATACAAGGCAGGGGTGGTTTCGGGGAGGATGCCGCTTAATTGAAATGTCGCGATTTCGCACGCGCGCACCCTTTCGTATTTTTTTGCGCTTTTCGTGGCTTTCGCATAGCGCACCCTTGCAACCCCCGGGGATGGGGGGATGAAGCTGATTTAATTTAGAGATTTAGAGGAGGAGCAACACAGGGTGCAGGGGTGAAGGGTGCAGAGAAATGATGAAACAATATATATGTGTGGATGGATACTCCAGCACTAGGCACTGTAGCTTTTGTTTTCACTTCACTTCCGCTCGGGCCCGGGGATTTCGGGATTTCCAATTTCAAATCTCCACCCCCACCCCCACCACCTTCTTTCAAAGTCTCCCCTTCTGGTCCCTGAGGTCCATCGGTGCTGCTCTCAATCCCACGAGCGAGCTGTGCCGGAATGACACTGATGGCACCGATAAACTGCGCTGTGGAGCACAATACTACGGCTTTCTCGGCAACCACCCCCTACCCCCATACAGACACACACACAAGAGGATCTTCCCAAACGGGATCTTCTTCTGAAGCAACGCGCACAGCGAACGGAAGTTTGGGTTACATTGGGTTGGGGATTGGAGGGAGCAGCAGCCTATTAGGACCTTTTTGGCTGGTCAGTTGACAACGGAGTAATAGGGGTGGGGGGGATGAAAATCGGGCTGGCTTTTCCCGCTCCCCGTTCGTTTCGTCTATCGGGGGAGTCTCGAGATGCACAACACCTCGGTCCTCGGCGAGCGAGGATTATGGCGAGCACAGCAGCATCTACCAATCAGCATCTCGGCCCTCCTCCCTCCCCCTCTCCATCCCCCTGCTACGACGATCGAACGAAGAAAAAGGTAAACGAAAAAGCAAAAGCTGCTGCAGCAACGGAAAAGAGGAAGGAAGATGGTGGAGCGGTGCCATCAAGTGGCATCAATTTGACGCAAAGTCATCTCCTCTCCTCCATTTCCCCGAGCCCGGCCCGCCAGCACACACAAACAAAGCGCAAAGCGCCCAACCGTGCTTCCTTCTTCGACGCTCACTACGCACCACGCCGTAGCTGTGTGCCAACGATTTGCCAGCATCCCTCCTTCCTCCTTACTTTCTTCTTCTTCTTCTTCTTCTTCTTCAGTCGAGTGACCCACCCCACCACCACCCCCCCACGTTTCCGGGTTGTTTTGATTTTTTTTTAATTTGTTTTATTGGCCACGGTTGGCGTACTCCTAGTCAACGACTTCCCTTGCAACAAAGAAGGCGACGGCGACGTCCTTGCTGCTCCTTGCTGCTGCTGCTTCTTCTTTGCCGCCTGCGAAGCGGCTTAACCTCCCGCAAGGACTACACACACACACACAAACAGGGCTAATCGAACAGACGCCATTCTGTGGAGCAAAGGCACGTTAGAAGGATGGAGAGAGAGTGAGAGAGAGAGAGAGAGAGAAAGGTCCCTCGATTACCAATTACGTTTTCCCGATTTAAAGGTTGCTGCTGCCTGCTCCTTGCCGTCGTCGTCCTCGTCGTTGTCGTCGTCGTCGCTACCGCTACCGATGCCTGCATGTTGTGTTTGTTGTTTATTGTCGAAGAAGGAATGAAGAGGAATGGGGAACCGCTCCACTTAACTTCTTGAACATTTTGAGGACCGTCCAAAAACGCACCCAAAACGGCGTTCCCGGATAATCGTTATGGCTTTCCCCACACTACTCTCTCTCTCTCTGTCTCTCTCTCTCTTTCTCTCTCTCTCTCTCTCTCTCTCTTTCTCTTTCTCTCTCTCGCTCTCTATCTCTCTATCTCTCTCTCTATTTTCTCTTCTTCTTTCTTACTCTCTCTTACACACACACACAGCAAGGGGCTGCCTGACAGGCGGTCGGGGCACAGCAATCTGTAATAAAATGATTGTTGAATTATTAATCCTTCGATTAACATTTTGCAAACGTACAAGACGGCGCTTGGCTCGGTCGCTTTAGTCAGTGTGTGTGTGTGTGTGAGCGAGTGAGAGTGTAGTGCGTTCGGTCTCTCTTGTCCTCTCGCTCCGTCTCCGAGGACAGCGCACCTCCTCCTCCACCACACAACGCGGAACCCCTCCTTGAGAGAGAGCTGCTTGAGGGTAAAACAGGGGGGGGAGCAGAAGAAGGCAGGTGGCAGGGTGGTGTGCAAAGGGGGCGTATGTTTCGGTTTCACGGTGCCGCAGAAAGGCCCGAGGGAATACGCGCCGAATCCATGGGGCTCCAGCTTCCAGCTTCTAGCTTCCAACAGCAGCAGCTCTGGAGGTGTTCCGCGCGCGCGCACACGCCCACACACACCAACACCTCTCCGCCATCCACCCTCCCTTCACGAGGGGCAGAGGGTGGTGTCACCAGGCACGCGCGCGCATGTGTTTGTGTGTGTGTGTGTGTTGAAGGGGGGAGTGTTGATGGTGTCTCGATAATTGCATTGCCGTCGGTCGGTCGGTTGGACGGGGTTTGCGGGGGTTTGCGGGGTTTTTGGGGAGGGGGGAGGTGTCATCGCTTCGCCCGGAAGTAGCGAAAGAAGGATCAAATTACGCCCAATTTCCCGCGCACAAGATCCTCTGTCTCTGGCTCTCGGGCTCCCTGGCACATGCACCACCCCCTCTCCCCACCCCCCCTCATGGCCGGAAGGGGGCGTTGGCATCTCGACATCTGCGACGAGGCGGCCGGTATACCAAAGGCAACACGATACGGGGACAAGTACATTGTAATTAGGATAAATAATAACAACTCCCTACCACCCCTTCCTTCCACCCTAAGCACCCTTCCCCCTCATCCCATCAGCAGACCGTCGAAACCTAATCATGGTTGAAATTACTTGCGATCTACCACCACTACCTTGATGATTTGGTTTTTGGCAGCACATCTCGCGCCTGGTCGTCGTCACTATGATGATCTCATGTTGACGATGATGATGATGATGATGATAGAGATGATTACTGGATGGAGACAGTATAGATTACTTATGCTTATAGCTGGCAGCTGTAAATGGCGTGCTGTAGTGGTCGCGCCTGTTACTGCGCTAGATCGACACCGGATAGCCTTAGCCAGGAATATGTTCTCCCTGGGCCCTCAGGTCAAACGCCCGGTACCGGTATGATTGGAGTGCGAAGTGGCCCCTCGAATCCACCGTCCCCTCACAGATCTGCTGCACGGTTACCTCAGAAGTAGAAGCAGTAGTAGCGTCTGCAACAGCCACAGGATACTCGTTGTTCCCGCCATCTCGATCTACTAACTTCATTGAAGTTCACACTATGTAAAGAAAACACACAAAACATCAAATATCACGACTTTATCTAGGCTATAAGCCATCGAAGCCAATGTACGATAGTGATGCAAATACTGTGGACCTGGACCCCTTGGATAAGCAGCATTAATGTACCAATGGTGTATAACCTCAAATCCACTGTTAGCCGCTTATAGATGGGCATCTCGAGCAAATTGAGCTTTCATTGACACGTCATACTGCTTTTTTTTTTGCATCCGTTCGACACCTGTTTACGTCACATCAGTGCACATTATAAGTGATTCCTAATGTTCGTAATGATGTCTAGCTTTATGCTACACAAAACGCATATGCGGAAAACTCAACTTTGTTGCAATTTTATGCAATAATTTGAATAAATCGGCTGCTAAAATCCCAGAAAATGCTTGTAGGGCACTCGTATGGTGAGAGAGCACTACAGGAAATTACTATAGCAGAGATTCTTTTCGTCGTAAGAACTCGTATGTCGAAGCATTGCAGCACGAACTTGGGACTTAAGACTATCATCAGGTTTCGCGCGTTGGGTCATTGTCTCACAATTCCCTCACATTTGCCTCACAAAATGAAGAATTCTCTTGGTGCCCAATATGCCCAAAATATGCGCAAAGTGCCCAGCAGACGGGATAAGTGTGTAGCTAGCGAGCTGGAAAATACTCTGGATAAATTAATTATTGGCTTTCTATTAAAAAAGGTCAACAAAAAAACTGCTAATTTAAGGTTATAAATCAGGTACCGCCTGCCACGATCTTGGCGGAAGCCGGACCGGTATTTCAATTCAGTAATCGGGGCCTGATCTAGTTATTAAACATGAGGCTTCCGATTGAGTTGCGCCTCCTAAAAATCTCATCAAAAACGCAGTGTTTTCATAACGGAGCGCGCTACTATTTGCGTGTTTATGGAGAGTTGCGTGAGCGTTCTTCTCACTCACTCACTCACTCACTGGATTGGTGCGTCGCTCCTGCAGCGTTACTAAAATTGTACGTGAAGGATTCCCGAAAAATGGTGCGGGCTAAACACTCCGCATCCATAGACTAGAGGCTGCTGCTGCTGCTCTTCATTCATTGTACCAACCAATTAGTTTGCCAAATAGCTACACATCTCCTCCCTCTTCTTACTCGCCCCAAATCGAATCCTGACGCACACACACACACACACACACCCGTTAACCCTGGAACTAGTGAAAGTCCGTAAACTAGAAAATTTGTTTAACTTCACCTCCGGCGCCCCCCCGGAGCTCAGTGCAGCAGGTGCAGCAGCATCACCCGGGGATGCCAGCTAGCTCCAGGACCATCCAGCCAGCATAATTGAAGTCATTAAGCTCCGTAAATTACCAAATTAATCAACATTCGCAACCAAAGGGGCAGCGAGTCAGCTAGCTAGCACTTGAATCGAAACTAGTTCGGAAGAAGAAGAAGAAGAAGAAGAAAACGCGTCCGGCGAGTCCACCTCCAAGATTCACCGTCTTGTCCGGATTTCGGTCCAGGGACTGGGACGTATGGACCGCAGACACCGGTTGGAACGGGAATGCATGGCGGGATGGGAGGGGAAAGTGCGGCAACATTTATTTCCCGCCACCACCACCACCACCACCACCACCCGAAAACCACATCGTACAACACCCCGGCACCCCCCCGTTTCTTCGCTCCCTGGACGTCCTTCGAATTTGCGGCACGAATTCGAATCGAACTTGACAGTCAACGCGGAGAGAGGGGATGATACCCCCCTCCAGCTTTAGAATGGACTCCCACTAGTTCTCCACTATCCACCCCCCACCCCCCTCTCCTCCCACGAGGGGTACGCGTAACAGGCATCAAGTCAAGTCCAAGACACACATACAAACACACACGCGCGCAAACGAGACGATTTCAGGGCCTCTATGGTGGCTGTGGTGTCCGAACCCAAAACCACGGTGACGTCACTAATTAACCACCCCCTCGCTCGCTCGCTCGGTCGCTCCCGTCCGAGTTCTTCTGATCAATAATTCACCTTTTTTGCCGCAAACAAAAAGGAAAAACCCGGCGCACAGTGTGCGTGCGTGTTTTTGTGTGTGTACGGTTACTGATATGGGGTTGCTAGGTAGGCGGGTTGGGGTGGGTGCCGAAATTAATCGCTTCTCATCTCGTATGACGCTCCATCGAACAGGGGAAGAAGTTCGTGTTCGCGGCCCTGTCAAGTGAGCATTCCCCGGTTCGGGGACTGGAAAACGGCACGCCAGAAAGAACCGGGGCGGGGGGAAGAACAGTAGGGGACACCCCCTCTTTCGGCTCGACACCACGATAATCACAATAATAACCATATCCGTGCCGGGCGCAAGTGGCGCTTCCCTATTAACTCGATAATGGCATAAATATGATGCCAGGGGATGTCCCTCCCTCCATTCCCTGGAAACGCACCACGCGTCCCACAGGGACATGCACGTGTGTGTGTGTGTGTCCTCTCCCTTGTTTCTTTCCCGGAGCACGGATTGAAATCGTCACCCGAAACGAGCCTGATCCATGATGCTGCTGATGACGAGCACGATGGCTATGATGTTGCGAAGCGATTCGGTGTGTGTACTGTTGCCGGGGACGACGGACGACCTTTGGGGCGTCCTTTTTTCTTCTTCTTCTTTCCCGAGGTTTTTCTCTCGCTCTTTAGTCTCCGCTTCAGCTTCTCCGGTTTTGCTCATTAACGAGCGAGCAAACCAAGCCCACCCCCTCCCTTCACGGGCGACGGAAGGGTGTCCCGGAAAGGGGAAAGCGGGCTCAAAACGTCAATTATTAGCATGTCGCGCCCATCGCGCAGGTCGGTGTCATGATTTGTTGACAATAACTTTCTCAATCCCTCTCTTACCCACACACACACACCCTTCAATGGGGAGGCTCGAGGCCATTTGGGTTTCGTGGAAGTCGCCGCCGAGAGAAGATGATGAAGAAACCGCGCCTTTTCACAACAAAACGATAGCTACATTGTTTCCTTGCGCCTCAGAAAGGTAGAGAGAGAGAGAAGGCACAAGAGAGAGAGAGAGAAAGGGTGAGAGAGGTGGGGCAGGATAAGCCAGGATTGTTGGTATCGCGACCAGTGCTACGATTCCGGAATTGCGACAATTACAGCGACAGCGAACACGATTAATGATCCTCTAGAGAGAGAGTATAAGGAAGAAAGAAAGAAAGAGAGCGCGGGAAGGGTGCAGGATCATGTTTTAAACGCGATAAATAACTTTCCGTCCCCTCAATCCGAACCCCTTTCCACTCCCTCCTTCTTTGGCTGGCTGGCTGCTGTGCCGAACTTGCACTGCTTCTATTTTACTTCTTCTCTTGTACATATTTTTTTTGTGTCATCGCATCGGGACCGCCGGGAGTGTGTAAACCCCTAATTTCGTTTAATTGTACATTTTGCAGCTCAAACGATACGGCACGGGACCTCGGGTGTCGGGCAGGCAGTCAAGCCAGGCAGGCAAGTTAGTTAGGCTCGGTTACACCCTAACGGTTACCCCAACCCCGATTGGAACCAGGCAGCACCCCCGGGGGGATTCGATGCGCCCCTGGTACCTTCTTCATCATCGTCATCGTCCTTCATCTTGTTTCTTCTTCTTCTTCCATTCCATGTTTTGTTGATTTTTATTTATGTTTGCTCGGTGTAAAGGTTTGCTGGAAAACTGCGATTTAGCTCGACAGATGGGCACGATCATTTTTATCCCGGTTTCTTTTTTTTTCTTTTTTATTCTACCTTTTTTCGTTCATTCCTCTCCGTTGCTCCTCGCAATAATAGAGAACCCCTTCCCTATCGGGCGGACAGCTAGTAGTTGCGGTCATTGTCACTAATGTCACCCGCGTATCCGTGAGGGGTTTGCTACCATGGTGAGCACGAGTGGTGGTGGTGCTGGTGGTGCGCGTCTTTAAAGCGTTTTCAAATTGCGACTTTTGTGCAACTTAATTGACCCAACCCTTTTTTTTTTTAAGAGGACGACTCATGCTAAGGGGTGTGGTGGTGGCGCTAGTGGTGATTCCTCTGAGGGGGGTGCGTTCCGTACCGTACCGTACCGAGTGGTGCACCCCGGGCGAACGCATCGGCAGCAGCCACACCACACAATCCAGAAGTGCGTTTGTACTTACCTTCTCTCGTGCCCCGTTCTTTCTCTCTTGCTCTCTCTCTCTCTCTCTCTTCTTTTCCATTTAGATACTCACCTCCAACCTCCCTCCCTTACTCAAAAAAAAAAAAACGAGCAAATTAAAACGCTTGACGCCATGATCTTCGTTTGTGTTTTACTCTGTTATCTTTTTCGTCTTATTCCTCTTCATTTCTTCGGTTTGTTTTGTTTTGTGTTTACTTCATTCAACCCACTTTGGTTTTTCCCACTGTTATCCCACTGTTGCTCGCTCGCTTTTGCACATTGTTTGGCATCGTTTGGCTACCATGTCTGCTGCCCGCTGCCCTCTGCCTGCACTCGCACCTCATTATTTCCTCTTTTTAGTTTTTTCACTCTTTCCCTCCCTTTCTTTCTTTCTCTCTTTCTCTCTTTCTCTATTTCCGGGCACGTTTTTCACTTTCTACTCATCTTATTCTATGTTCTGTGTTGCGTCTGTGTCTTACCTATTTTCACCTAATCCGACGACGATATTTCACGATCTCACGTCCTGGGCTCCTGTTTTTCTGTTTTCCTCGTGTTTTTCTTCGTCTTCTTCTTTCTCTTCTTCTTCTTCTTCTTCTTCTCCTTCTTCTTCTTGTTGCTGTTCGCGTACGCTGCTAATTTTGTTAAGCTGTTTAGTTTTTTTTACAGTTTGCGCGCGCAAAACCTGCACAACCGGTCGCCAGAAGGAACTGGGTATATGTGTGTATGTATGTGTGTAAAAGTGAAAAAGCGAAAGTCAACGAAAACAGATCCGGGAGCAAGGTGTAAGCGCACGGCGCAAAACAAAACCGAAGTGACAGGAGGCGCTTTGCGTTAGCATCAGTAGCTCAGTCAGTCAGCCATTCCCCGAGGAATCAAACTGTTTCTTTCCATTGCTCGAGGAGGCCCCAGGGGACCACAGTAGTAGTAGTGGCAGTAGCAGCACCACCAGCAGCAACAACAACGGTGACAACATGTGTCGCTGTCGAGATGAGTTGGGAAATTAGAAAAAAAGGGACGAAGAAGAAGCACGGTACCAAAAAAAAAACACACAACAAATACCCTACACTACATCCGCAACCTCGTTTCTCTGTCTGTCTCTGGCTCTCTCTTTCTCTCTCTTTCCCTCTGTCCGATTTGCGCAACAGCTAAACGGGTTGGAAAACGTTTTCCCGAACCGCGTGTCCCCCTACCCCTGTTTCGACGGGTGATCTGATCCCTCCTCGCCGTATGGCACAGAACGTCCACGAACACTCCGAGGCCGATGAACGCACACAACGCACACACAAGAGCGCGTGTGTGTACGTGTGTGTGTGTGTGTGTGTGATTGTTACCTATCTGCTAATAATTTTGATTCTTCTTTAATCTCCACGCCAAGCGTCCCGGCGGCGGTCTTACGAGTGTGAGTGACCGAGATGGTGACCACCGAGCGGATGAAAGTACGGACCGTACGGTGGGTAGGGCATGGCGTGCGGGTAGAGCAGGCTGCTGGCGTACGAACCGGGCCCGAACGTGCCCCCACTGTTGGGCGGTGGTACCGTCGGACTGTTCACGTCCATGCCCGGGTTCTGCTTCTTCCACTTTGTCCGCCGGTTCTGGAACCAAATCTTCACCTGCCGGACAGTCAAGCAACCAAGAAGATAGATAGGTTGGGGTGGGGGTGATTCGTAGAGGGAGGGTGGGATGGATGGTGGGGAGTTTGTGGGGCGGCCAACTGCCCGCTTACCTGCGTCTCGGTGAGGCTGAGGCTAAGGGCGAGATTGAGGCGCTCGCACACCGACAGGTAGCGCGTCGTTTTGAACTTGTTCTCCAGCGACACCAGCTGCTCGTACGTGAATGCCGTCCTGGCACTAATGACAGTCAGAAGACGAAGAAGAAGAAGAAGAAAAAGTAGAAAAAATAGTAGAAAATGTCGAAATAGATACTAGAGCACGATCTGGATCGCGGCACTTACCGTCGGGGTTTGGAGCTGCTACTACTGCTGCCCTGTGACTTGCCATCACCACCACTACCACCACCACCACCGGCGGCACCCCCATTGCCTCCACTGCCGCCCCTTCCCGGGCCATCCTTTTTCGTGTCACTCGTTTCGCTGGCGTGATCCTCCAGATCGCTTCCCATCGTGTTGTCATCGCCCATATCGTCCTGATCCATATCATCCTTCGCTGCTTCGTCGTGACAGGGCCGATAACGAATCCGAAGAAAAATTGAGAGACGAAGAGAAGAAGAAAAAAAAAGGAGGAAGAAGAGATGAGTAAACACGCCGATTCGTTGATGACAAAATGACGTTGTTGTTGCAGTCCGCGTCCGCAGTCCGCGTCCGCAGTCCGCGTCCGCAGTCCGCGTCCGCAGTCCGCGTCCAAATCTCGGCGCGGACGCGGCCTAGAAGCGTTTGCCATAATTTGTGGCAATTATTTTACTATTATTATTATTACTATTACTTTTGCTCAAAGCAAGCGCTCAGCGAAAGGGGTGCTAGAGGAGTGAACCGGGGGGAGCCCCCCCACCGAGGAAGTTTCAGAGAGTCAAGAGAAGCTCGCCAAAGGCTACAGGTCTTTGGCACAACAAGCAGCAGCAGCAGCAGCGGCAACAACAACACAATTTATGATATCCGTAAACATATCAATTTCCGCTCAAGAAGTGTCAAACGGGTGTCAACGGAGTATATGGTGCGGTGGCTCTACCCTTCCCCTCTCTCATCCTTTCTTTCCTTTCCTCGTACGAAACGAACGGCATGGAACCGGCCGGCTGACAGCTTCATTACGGCGGCTGCCCGGGTGACGATAAACTTTTCTCGATCCCTTTTTTCCCCCGTTGCCCCGTGACCCGTTGCTCGCGTGTGTGTGTGTGTGTGCGTGTGTGTGTACTTTCTAAAGTGTGTCCTTATTAAAACGAAATAATGGTTTCCCTTTGGGTGTCACTCGCTATCTCGCTTCGGCGGCGCGAAGCATCATTTAATTGTGATCGAGTGGGAAGAGCAGGAGACGGGATGGCGAGATGGGGGGGAAGACATCCGCTACATAAATTTTCTTTCCGCGTTTTTATCGAGGGCTACTGTGCGAACCCTCGGCGTGCGTGCGAACGGCCGTTAGCTCGCCAGAACTCACCAGATCGGTCGCCAGTTTGACGTTTTGATTGCGCTGACGTACAGCAGTGAGGTCACACAGGGTAACGGGGGGGGAGGGTTGATCGATTGTCGACACCGGAAGCGCTGCCATCGTGCAAGATAGGCGCGCAATGCGACAGAATGCACTTTAATGGCCCCCTCTTCACATCAACATCACCATCATCATCAACATTATCCTCATCATCGACACCTCAGCTCATTTCAGCCGTCATCGTGCTCATCGTCGTCATCGTCGTAGTCGTCGTCGTCGGCGGCAGGCAAAGATTTGTCGACAAATGGATGGACGGAACTGTTGGTTTGAGCTGGATGTGCCAGCCAGTGTGATGGCAGAACAGATTTTGCGGAACGGAGCCCGCAATCGAGATCCAGATCTCGATTCACTACTTCGCCCACTCACACGCACACAACCGCGCACACACGCGCACGCACGCACCCACATTGGCTTCGGCGAACTGAAGAAGTAATTAATTTCTCTAGCACCCCCCCCCCCCCGCCCCGCACCCCTTACACCCCTTACCGGCTGTCATATTGTCATTGGTCGCGTGCCAGGGCCTCGTCGTCTCTCTCCGTCTCTCTCTCTGTCTATTTCTCGGCATCAGCACACTAATCCCGAGGGAGGGGTGGGATGGCAGGAAGCGCATCCGGAAGGCGCCGGTTCGCACGGCAATAGAGGGATGCGCGTCGGTCGGTCGGTCGGTCGGCAGGTCGGTGGCGCGAAAGTAAATTCCAACGAACCGTTAAATCGGAAATCAATTTGCATAAAATTTGCTCCCAACCACACCATCATTTCACTCCCTCTCTCTCTCTCTATCTCTCTTTCCTTCTCTCTCTCTCCCTATCTCATCTACACCAGACTGACTGGCTGGCTGGTTGGTTCTCGCTGCTGCTGCTGCTGCTGGCTTCTACAGCAGTGACAGTAGTGGCAGTGGAATATGGCGGGAATCGTAATCGAAACGGCAGACACAGACAGACAGACAGATAGACATACAACGCCGTACAGAACACAACGGAAACGCAACGAGCGATGTCACATTCAACCTCAACCATGGACGTGTGAGACACAGAGAGAGAGAAAGAGAGAGACGAGAGAGACGAGAGGGAGGCCTCAACTGTCACAACCGATCGGTACCGGCGTCACCGGGTGCTGGCAGAGGTGAGAAGGCAGCGGCAGCGGACTGGCAATTGATTAATTAGGAACCTCGGGGCTCGGAAGGCTCCCTTCGCTTCGTTCTCTTTCTCTCTCTCACTCTCTCTCTCTTTCTCTGTCCGTGCGGTGTAATGGCTATACGGCGCCTTTTCGTCACTTGGCCACATGGTCGATCCATAACCTCTAATAAGCACCGATTCCGATCTGCAAAACGAACCCAATTACGAACTGGAAGACGTGCCATTGCGCCGAAGATAAATGATCTCGGCAGCTCGGTACGCACCTTCACACACACACACACACACACACGCACGCATGAAGCTTGACCACAAGAGCGGAGCGGACGACGACGAGCCGAACCAGACCAATCACGCCAGGGAACACCGCCAGTGATGTGATTTGTGGCAATCATCATCATGGGGCCAATCCCTGCCTCCCTCGTCACAACAAGGATATAGAACTTCCCCCCCTCCACACACACACACACACACACGCACGGAGGAGGATGTAGGAACCTAACCACACCTCAATCAATTACACAGCACTGTCCAGAGAGACGTCGCCGACGACGACGACGACGACGACGACGGTTGTGACGCTTTATTGGAAACGAATTGAATTAATTTTTTTACCATTTCTCGGTCGAGGACGGGGATCTCCGAGCGCGCGCCGTTGGGAATTGATTGTCCCGAATCTGGCCACAGGACACACACACACAGACTCATATGACCGACCAAAGAGGAAAAAACAAAAACGAGAAGAGACGCGAGGGTTCGAGCCCTTCTCTCTCTCTATCGGCCGCTCTGTGTCTTATTATCGTTGTCAACTGGTCGTTTCGGGTGGTGGCGTGCGCCTGTAGTGAGCAACAACGGCAACGGCAACAGGGAACAGAAGGGAAGCCGGGTCCCCGGTAATTGAATAGCAGTTGCCATCAATTAGTTCAAGATTACCCAACTAAACCAGCGTGTCGTCGTTCGTGTCGTGGCTGTGTATCGTGCCGTGCATCCCTTTTTACACACACACGCACACGCTATCCGTTTGTCTCCGAATTGTTTTTTCCTTCTCCTCCTCTTCTTCTGCTTCTTCTGTTTTCCAGAAACATGCACTCGGAGCCTGTCCTGGAGTCGCACGTACTGGTCAAGGCGGCTGGCGAAACAAGTGGTTGTGGAGACAACGGACGCACACACACGGGCTGACAACGATGCAAAAGCACAGGGGAATTCGGAAGCACCGATCGGATTTGTGCACCGATTTCTGCTCCCTCCCCCCGGGTTCTGCGGCACCGGACGCGGCCCGATAAATAGTTAAATTATTTGTAATTGATGACACTTCTACCAAAAACGAGGGGGCTAAGGCTAGCTGACCCTCTGGTCTGACGGCACTTGACGGCCCTTCTACTTCGGACGGGGAGGGTATGGCCGGGACGACGACGGTATACCGGATTAATATTCCATTTTGTGGCCAGCGCCCCCCTCCCCGGGGTGGTGGTAGTAAAGCAAATATGGCACATCATTACATCCGGCGGCGGAGTGGCGGAGCGTTGCGTTAAGCCCTTGTCACTTTGCCGGCCCTAGCAGGCGGTCCTCGTTGCGTAGCGCAGTCGTTAACGAGTTCGCTTAACACCGCAGGGAGTACCACACCGCACACACGCACACACGCGCGCGCACGCACAGATTGGAAGGTACATAAATGGCACTGAAAAGGAGCCAACATTTAACACAACCTTGCCGACTAACCTGTCTAGTGACTGAGTGTACCGAGAGTGCAGATCCTTTAGAGAGCATTCCCAAAACACAGTGCTACCGCTTTAGGTATTCTGGAATCCGGTGTTGCTAATAGAAGGCGCCATTTTTTTGGGAATGTTCACAGTCCCATATGTCGTTTTAAAACATAACTAAATACCTTTCAAACAAAATATGTCGCTGCTCATAGTATTAGCTTTAACATAATTTTTTCTCGAATAAAAAATGCCGAGTTTTGTGCCTAAAAGGCTCTATTTTTCTAGCTTTTCTTTTTTTAACTCTAGTTAGTGGTGAACATGTAACATGACACAAAAAAGAGGTGAACACTGGTTTCCAAGGATAAGAAGCGGAAAGTTCGACGTTAAAGACATAGGACCAGGTTCGGGCCATCAAAAAAAAATTAACAAATTAACATTTAACGAGTGTTGTGCACTAAGCACCTCGGAAAGTTGGTTAAATTATTGAAGGAGAACTTTATCGCCAATAATTGATCCATTTGACGCCAGCTCTGGCGGTGAAAACGGCAAAAGTCGGTATAACCGACTAATACTACACTCAAACACCTCGTTCCTGCCTCTCTCTACGTTTTGTGTGGAAAGTTTGGATGTATCGCAGCAAAACTGCGCAACCGTAGCTGACCTGATCAGCTGATTCCCTTTTTTATGCGAATTTTTTATCAATTTCTCCTTAACATTATTGTTAGACAACGGAAATTTATTGACAGTTTAGTGGTGTGGAAAGACGCGTAAGGTTTTTAATAGCAAAATCACCTTTGCACACACACACAGCAACGCGCACTTCAAAATGGAAAATTGGAAGAAATGGTTGCATCTGCACCGACGATGGACGCATCTCCATCCCAAAAGTTGCATCTTTGCAAATCATTTCCTCCATACAATTGATGCAATCCGCTACAGATTTTTAAACCTTTGCCCTTAAATCGACGACCCAGTGCGTTGTGCGTTGTTTTTAATAAGACATACGCCATGAAAAAGAAAAAAAAACCAACAGTTTGATGGTTTTGTCCCCCGAACAAAAAAACAGGCCCCAAAAAGGCTCACAACCCACAACCGTTGAAGAATGTTGCGTGCGCGTGCTAAAAGTTAAATAATGTTTTTCGGCGCGTCATCGACACCTCAACCGCGAACTCTCGTGGCCTGAAAGTGGGGGGCATGAAGTTTAGATAAACAGTCAACGACAACGCCAACGCGAACTGAAGCCCCCCCTTTCCATCCATTCTCCAATGGTAACCTCGCGGTTACACGCATTGTTGTCGAGAGGTAATTTAGTGTTTTAACTATCTCGTTGCGAGGTGCGACCCAAGTGTGCGCCTGTCTCTGTGTGTGTGTGTCTCTGTGTGTGTGTGGATGGGACGCACACCGTGAGTGATAAAGAGTGGAGCACTCTAGCAGGCTAATTGGTACTACCGAACCGAAACATCAGCCAGCAACAGCAGCATCAGTAGTAGTAGTAGTAGTGTATTGGACAAACGACGTGGCAGGACAGCTTGCCTGTCTGGCAGCCATCTCGACGAGAGAGCGAGAGAACGTGTGAGAAAGAGAGAGAGAAAGAATGAGGGAGAGCGCAGAGCCTTCTCCTCCTTCCCCTCTCCTCGGGCGAGGGAGGGACGAGGGTAATTATAAAATCTCGATTAATTAGCGCACTGACTAAAGCCGTCATAAAATTACCAACAGTTTGTGGCGAGACCGAACGACCGACCGTAGCAGTAGCAGTAATAGCAGTGGTGGTGGTGGTGGTGCTGGTGGGTAGCAGTGCCTAAGGAGGGGTTGACAGGGGATCTGCAAAACCAACCCCCAGCAGTAGCAGCAGTAGCAGCAGTAGCAGCAAACAGCAGGCACTGGGCGACGGGTGGATAATTATGATTGCCTTGGCAGGTTACCGAGTGAGCGAGACGATATTACCCCCCTTCTCTTCGATCCCCTCTCACATCCCCCTTGTTCGAAAAACCCACCCCTAACCGAGCACCGCGCGCGCTGACGGTCGCCATTGGTTGCGGCAAGGCCCCGATGACTCCCCTTCAATTAATACTCTAGTGCTCTGTACGCCAAAGAGAGAGAAAGAGAGAGAGCGAGAGAGCGAGAAAGAGAAAGTGAGTACATAGTGGGCAATGGGAGGGAAGGAGGGAGGAGATCCTGTGATCCTCCACGCGCGAGGAGTACACACACCCACAGAACTGGGCGCTGGCCTGGGCCAGGGTACTACTACATGGGGGGGGAGTCGATGACTCCTCCGTGGCCTGGGGGCCCACACTCCCGTCACACGTTGGAGCGTAATGGAGTCGGCCATCTTGTCTGCCTTCTGGCTGGCTGGTTGCTCTCTCTCTCTCTGTTGATTACACGCAGAGAGAGAATGAGAGAGAGAGAGAGAGAAAGAGAGAGAGAGAGAGAGAGAGACAGAGAGAGACGGCCGAGCGACGTCCCGGAAGCATTTAGCACCGGGACACCCCGGGCTCTGGGCTGCTGGCTGGCTGCCTGCCTGGTCCGGAGTTTCCGGCGGCTGCTACGGTGGCGGTGGAACGGGGGCTTTCGCTGGATTCGCTTTTATCTAGCCGGTCGCACCAGCACCAGCACCAGCACCCCCGTGTACCAACACCACCCCCTTCCCCTACCCCTACCCACCCTCTCGTGTCGCGCTCGCCAAACTTTAAACGCGACCGTAAACGATGGTTGGTTGGATGGAGAAGGGCGGGGGGGAGGGGGGTATCCAAGGGGGGAGAGGTTGCTCATCTCTAGATAATTGGATACTTTGATTAGGGGGGTTGGTTTTTTGGGGGTGGGTGTAATGGATCGCTTTCGCCGTCGAAGGGAGGATGACATTGTATTGCCCGACCCACCGATAATGCTACATGCTAAACCAACCGACCAACCAGCCCTTAGCACGCTAGGCACACACACACACACACAGACACACAGACACAAAGCAAACTTCTTCTTGTGCACAGTGCACAGTGACACACAAACACACATCGCAATCGCAGCAGACGAAAGGAATCGACGCGAAAACGTCTCGATCCTCTGTGTGCCCGAAATGTGTGTGTTCTTCTCTTTCGGCTGCGACTGTTCCTTGGCCATTGGATCCTTGGGCAGGGAAAAAGTGGAAGTCCTACTGACAATCCATTCCAATACTTCGCTTCTGCTGCTGCAGGTCTGATGAGTTTTTTTTTCTGTTCGAACCACACCAAGGAACACACTTGCGTCAATCAATCTTCAGGCTTTTTGCTTCTTCTCTGTGCGTGTGTGTGTGTGTGTGTGTGTGTGAACACGAAAACCACGAACCACGAGGCGAGGTCTATCAAGCGCAGACCAGTAAATAATTAAATAGAACCACAAAAACAACATGGCGCCAACAGAATAGCCCCCCTGAAGGGGGTAGCATCCCTTCCGAGGTAACAACATCCCTTAATTATGCTCATCCATTGGGCACGCACGCGCGCGTGTGTGTGTGTGTTTACAACCCGGTATTCCCCAAACAGTGCCTAACCCCCATTCCGTAAGCGTATGTGACCACAAGGTACGCACACACACACACACACACACACACACACACACACACACACTCTCTCTTGGTTCTGGTTTCGCGATTGAATAGCGACCCGGGTCGGTTCGGTTCGGTTAAGTTCGAATTGAAAATCGCCAGCGCCATCAGCGTGGCCATCAATTATGCGGAGCCCTAGCATACCTCTCATACCCACCCCCTCCCAGTGGCCCTCCATCCCATGGCCAGCGCGCGTCGACAGGGGTAAAAGTATGCAAATGATGCGTCTAAGCATGCGAGAAAACAATGGGGCAATGGCTGTTAGAACCCCTCGAGAGGATTATCGAACCCAAACCTGGGGATCTGCTGCAACAAGGACACACACACACACACACACACACACACACAGGCGCGGAAGGAGCAAATGTAATTGATACGCACCGGGAGTACCGGGCTGCTGCATTGCGCTTGCGATCAATCGATCGAACCTCTAAGGACCTGCCTGGTGCTGCTGCTGCCGTTGCTGCATGTTGTGGTTTTGCTGCATGCACCCCCCAAAGGAAGACCGTCACCAACAACCCTTTTTCGGAACAAGGGGATGCTCCTGCACTTGCACATCCCGGCGGCATGCTGCGGGAGCAGTGGTAGTGGTAAATGATGAAATAATTAACGAACTGCGTGACAATGGTCCCATTAAAGAGGACTCCCTCCCCCACCCCCTTGTTCTCGTTTTCTCAGCCTTTAACCCCCCACCGAAAGGGGTGTGGGTAATCCCCCTGGATTGTAAGTCGCTTGTTCGCAACGCGGTTCGGTTCGGTTTTCCGCCTGACGTAGGAACCAATTGGATCCTCTAAAACCCATTCATCCACCCCTTTTTACCCCAACCCCAACACCCCTAAAGCAGGGGGTTGTTACCGTGCTAATACTACGCTAATCCAGCTGCTGCTGCTGTTGCTGTTGCTGTTACCCCGGTTTGTTGTGCGAAGAAAAGGTTTGCTCGAAACGGCTCGAAGGCTCGCACCGAATGGACGCCCTTTTGAGGAGCGTCGGTTGTTGTTGGTGGTGGTTGCAGAAAACGGCCTCATCGCGGTTAACACCAATCGCGCGGCGCGGAGATCCGTTTTTTGGGGGGGTGGGGGGTGCGAGAGGAAAGGAATTAAATCTAAATTAAAATTCCGAACCCGTAACGGCCACCAGACCACCCTTTTGGGGCGCGGGGAAGGAGAAGGGAGAAGGGGGGAGTAACCCCCCTTCTCGCGTACCCTAGGCAACAGGCGACGCAGCAGCCGACAGTTTAGCCGCTCGAGCGTGTAATTAAATTAATGACACCGTGAATGTCACCGGCGACTCCGTGATGTGGCCCATTAACCGATCCCGGTGCCACGCCGCATCTTGGACTTGACTTGACACGGCTCTGCGGCGTGTCCGTCCGTCCGCCCACGAGCAGACCAACGTCAACGGCGCCGCCTTTTCTGGTGGAAAACACATGCGCACTGCGGGAGCCCTTTCGATTGGAGCCCTTCTCTTGCTTGGTTTGCCAGGTGTATAACCTTAAATCTGCTGTGCGCTTATAGATGGGTGTATCGAGCAATTTAAGCTTTAATCGACTGTTTCTTTTCGCATGGGTTCAACACCAGTTAAAACTCCAAAGACATACATTTTTCCTTGCATAATCATGTCTAGTTTTATGCTAGAAAAAGAGCATACAGTACACTGTACTTGAAGCTCTGCTTTTTTTTGCTTTACTTTGAAGAATCCGGCTGTCGAATCCAATAAAAAGGCTTGTAGAGGTTAGATGGTGACAGTGTACTATCGGAAACGATTTGAGGGGTTTGTTTTGTCTCGATTCAAAAAATGACCGACTTGAGGGACAAGAAGCGTGAACGTTTACCCAGAAAAGTTGAGGATCATGAATTGCCGGCCCTTTTGGGATCAGGATGATGCGTCCAATCGCGAAAAATACTTGCCCAGCAGTTACGAGTTACTAAACCAGCCGTTTCCAATCTTATGGCTTACGGGGCTATGGGAATGGTTGAACAATTGGAAAATGAGAAGCTGAAGTTAAAATGTTGCATGAGCATCACTAGCATTAATGACTAATCGAATTTCACTGTGCCTTGCATTAAGGGGGGGCTTCGATATTTTATTTTATTTCTTCGCATTTATTTTTTATATTTTTTTATGAATGCTTATGCTTTCAAGGGTATTGTGTGAAAATTTTGGATCAATCGAAGCAAAACTGACAAAAATATTAATTTTTGAAAATCTGCCTTTCATACAAGGCTCAAAGCATCTCACGATTTTGAATCGCGATTCCCAAAACCTGCGTTTTCAAAGTCGGTGCCCATCGTAGCATAAAAATTACTGGACCGATCGATATGAAATTTTGAACACATAATCTGTACTCTATTTGCCAGGTAGCCCCGTCGAGTTTTCATAAAAATTGTTGATACTTATATTTGAATAATTTTTTGAATTATGTAAAGCTCGTTTTTTCAGGCAACATTAAAAAAAGCATCACTTTTTCAACTTCAAAAATCTGCCAAAAATCGAAAAATGGGAAAATTAACAAAAACTCGACGGGGCTACTTGGATAAACTTATAATCTAACAAAGGAATATTCATTTGTATATTTCTGATGTCCCAGCACGTAGCTACGATGGGCACCGCAAAAAGTACATTTTTGCAAACTTGCCTTTCTAGATTGGATGCCATGAACGCAATTTAGATCAAATCTTCCTCAAAATAGAACCAAATATTCTTGCAAAGTTGTAGTTTAATATGAGGCTATTTTGAAAAAATATAGTTGATTTGTTTCTTCACTAAAAATCATCCAAAATAAGCCCTTTTTCGACTAAAAATAACCAAAGCCCCCCCTTAAAAAAGGACGAGTTATGGAAAAACCCGCGAGAAGTTGATAATTCTCCACGACAACGCTGCATCGCACTCGTCAAAAAAGGTAAAAAAGTACTTTGGTACACTCAATTGGGAGGCTCCACCTTATCCCGCGAATTCCCCAGACAGACTTTCAGACTATAACCTGTTTTCGCCGATGGAACACTTCGATTCCGTATGAAAATGCCGGAAAATGGCTTGATCTGAGTGGTTTGCCTCACAAAATGAATAGTATTCTTTAGTATACACAAAGTGCCCAAAAGATGAGGAAAATTGTGTAACTAGCGAGGGAAACTACTCTGAAGAAATTAATTGTTGGCTTTCTATTTGAAAAAAGTGTTTTATTTTCGACAAAAAAAGAAAACAGCGAAGTTAAGGTAATACACCTGGTACTATGTTTGTAGGTCTCAGTAGGTGCGCCCTTGTGTGCCCGTGTTAGCATGTGTGTCTGTGTGTGAAGCTCATCAATTAATAACCCCTAGCAAACGTGTGGTAGCGCACTACTCTCTCGATCGGCGACGTACCCAGCCACGTAACCGTGCGCGTGTGTGAGTATCCGCACACCGGGGAAAGAGGGTTTAATAGCTACAATTATAATTAAAACCCCTTCACTAATTAGTCCACTAAATATTGATCCATATTTTATTTATAGCAAAAGAGCCCAGCATCCCACACCAGCACCGGCACATCCGGCAATGGGAGTTCCCCTTTTTCCACCACCACCACCATCCCTGCACTACCACATGCACATGCACATGCACACGCACGCATGCACTGAGGATTGGATTCGGGATTGGAGCAATGAACCGAAAAGCTGCCATCGTTTTGTGAGGAGGGGGAGGGGAGGGGTCGCCCATTATCGATCGCTCAGTCGTCGATGGCCAGCAGACCAACCGAGTGACCCCCCATCCCCTTCCCCCTCCGCAAACATTGCGGCGCAGCGGTTTCGGCGGCCAATGCAATGTAATAGCGACGTGCGAGCGATGGTGGCAATGGCGGGCATCCGCCATTTTTACTCGCTCGATTGAGCGGCCAGACAAGCGGCCAGACTGGGCCGAGTGAAAGGGGGGTTGGCTTGGGTGTTAATCCCAAGCAGGCGTAAGCAGACGGTAATTATAATTGGCAACCAGCGGCACCCACTACAACCACCATCACCACCACCACCACTACTACTACTAGTACTACTTTTCGCGCGCTAATGGATGCCAATTGCGATCTCGGCCATCGGCGGTCGGTTCGTTCGTTTGCACCAGACGCACCAGCTGGTGGGCGTCGATGTCGATGATGGCTGTGGATCACCGCCATGATGGCGTTAGTTATTAAGTTTTTTTTTGTTGATTTTTTTTTTGTTTGGGTCTGGGCTTTCTACTATTTGTTGTTTTTTTTTTTGCTTGAAAATGTTCTTTTAGCTAATTTTGGGGTATTATCGACACCGGAGTTCAACTGGACACTGCTCCCACGGTTCCCACAACAAAACACAACATCCGGTGTGCGTTTTAAAACCCTTAAACCCCGCGGTAATTAGCCAACATTCAAGCACGCCTTCGAAGAGAGGACATCGACGACGATGACGACTGCAAGGATCTGCGATCAATCAATGCGAAGGTACACAAGACTCCCCCCGGGCGCGCAGTGCAGCTGACTCACTTCGATAAGCCGGATCTGGAACCGTGTGTGTGTCTTTCTGACATCATTGCAGCAAGCTGCAGCGCAGCGAGTAGTGCAAGGAGCAGCAACAGGACGCCAACGTGACTTCAACAGCTTTTGCGTTCAATTCCTTCCTTAACCGCTCTCTCTCTCTCCTCTCTCCGATACAAAAACAACACCAAAAGGGAAAGGACAAACGAAATCTCGCTCCGGTGCGGTACGATGCTGGTACGATACTGGCGCAATGCTTCGTTGTTGTTGTTATTGTTTTTTTTTTGTCGACCAGTGTCAGGTGCTCCGATAAGGCCTACCGAGTGTATAGGCCCCCTGGCCTGCCCGTTGCTAAACCAGAAATACACGAAGCACAACAGAGTAGAACAGAACAGAACAGAACAACACAGCGACAAGGAACACGCAAAAAAACTCGACTGGGGTGACGGTGCGATGCAAATGCGGCACCCACCGATGTGCACTACACCGATGCGGCTGCACTTCGCCCATACACACGCACACACACACGCACGCACACACACGCACATATACACACCGAATGTCAAGAGCAGAAGCAGGGATTGGGCGCCACCGACTATGAATTGCACAGGCATTGGTGGCCTCTTGCAAACACATACACACACGCACACACACGGAGGCTTACGGTCCCGGGCTCCATGCCGATGCCGATCCGTCGTTGTTAGGGGCGCATCGTTGCAACAAAAAAAAGCACCGGGCAACCGGGCAAGCAACAAACAAAAAACCGGCGAAAAAAACACGGAAATCCGGAACATCCGATGCACCCGGTTTTGGGGACGCGCCGGACGGCCATTATCTGACTCCTGGCACCTGGTACCTGGCCAAAACCTGTGGCCTCACTAGCCTGCCTGACTAACTGACGGCGAGCGGCCGCGAATTGGTCGAGCAATGTTGCCAAAAGCCACCGCGTGTACGGCGGCTTATCGTACGGATCGCACTCGCACCGGACGGACGGACGAACGGCTCCGGATTTTTGTTTTGGTTTTTGTGTTTGACGGATGCGCGTTGCACAACGGCCGCCATGACACCACTTTCCTTCCCCCAGGTGCAGCAGCAGCAGCAGCAGCAGCAACACATTGCAGCATCACGCATCGCGCATCTCGAGGAGAAAGACTAGCGAGGATGCACCGGTCAGAGTCAGAGGGTCCTATTTGTAGAAGTCGTGTAATGCGCGGCTCAACTGGCAACTGGGCAACCCTTTGGGTTTGCCGAAAACCCCTTGTTGGCTCTGCGCCTTGGCACCCCCGTGGATTGGAATTGGAAGAGACCTGACCTGCAAAACACGCAAAGCCCCTCCACTGCAACTGACGTATGCATCGTCGCACGTCATCGATTACGCCTCATCGACAGATCGACGACTCGGCAATGTTCGACATTGCAGAGCGGGATGCACGTTGCAAAGACCGGGCGACCTAACATGGCGGATTGGAGGATTTGGGCTTGTACTGTTGCTTTTGCTACACAGTCTGTGAAGCTGTCAATCGGGAAAAACGAGGCCTTCTAACCCTTTTCCTGCGGCTTCTACTAACGTCCTGTCCTGGTGGCTACTAAAGTTGGGGCGAACCTCTTCAGACGAAGGGTCCCCACCTCTTCAGAAGAAGCAGCTCAACAGATTTTGACTTTTGGACTTTTGGTGCTGCTGCTGTTGCTGCTGGTAGAATTTGGGGGGTCTTGGACTTGGAAGATTTCACTACACTCATTAGCACACACACGCGCGTATACGGGTCGAAGGGGCACTCGCACACTTGTAGGCACTTGGATTGAGTCAGTTAGTTTTTTTTAATTGATTGAAAGAGTTGCAATGTCCGCAGACCAATTCAGGCAGACCTCCCAGGAGACCAGGATCCCAGGAACCGGCTCCCGGTACAGGCCCCGCTAGCAGACCGCCAGCCGACCAGTTCCAGTTCCTGTTCCGGTTCCTGATCGCTGTGATCATGGAGTGCAAGGTAAGGTTACTTACCCGAGTGGGAATCACTCTGATCGTCGTCCAGCTTGTCGTCCGCGGTGCGCGGATCTAGCAGACCGGTTGCCTGCGCCCAGAACTTGCCGCCGCCACCACCGCCACCACCATTGACGACGACACTGCCGCTCCCGTAGCAGTTGTTGTTATTGTTGTTGTGGTTGTTATTGTTGTGGTTGTTATTGTTGTGGTTGACGGTGCTGGTGTTGTTGTTGTCGTTCGGCTGGTGCAGATGATGCGGGGGCGGATAGTGGCAGCCGACGGGGCTCGTTGCCTTGCTGCCACCGTTCAGCAGCAGCTTACCGAAGGAGGTGGTGTTGACGAGGTTTGCACCACCGTGGTGTTGGTGGTGGTGTTGGTGGTGGTGGTGATGTTGGTGGACGTGGAGCTTGGCACCGTTGAACTTGTTCGGATCGAGGATGTTCTCCACGGAGAAGGCGAGCCGCTCGGAGGCACCCTCCTTGTCCACCATGTCGCGCAGTCCGTGCGACGCTTTCTCGCCGCTCCCCTCCATCGAGCGCGTCAGATCGACCGGACAGCCCTACGCGGCGGGGCAGGGAGAAGTATTGAAGAAGAGAGAGAGAGTAAGATTTGAGAACATTATCACGAGAAGACCTAGTACTAGTCCTAGATCGCGTGATGGGGTAGCACCCCGAGGGGAAGCTAACAGCAGAACCAACCCCCTTTGCCCAGACTAGAGATCATATAGCTGGCGAAACCTGTACCATAACCTTACAGTGGTTTCTAGAGATAGGACCTTTCCTTACATCGACTCTACATTCGGTTTTGAAGTCAGAAAAAAACTTCCACCTACACTTTAAGGGCATCAAAGATGGATAGCGTAGCTGCATTCAATGGAACATTTTCGCCATTGCGTTGCTTATTTTCAAAGATTTTAACCGATTCCTTCTTTTTTAAACGTATTTTCAAATACACACACAAACTGTCACTGTTCTCGATTGGGTTTCGCCGCCGACATTCTTGGCGTACGGACATCCCTTAGTGCGTGGAATTAGCAAGTAATTGGGATGTTACCACCGTATAATGGCTAAGATTGTTAGATTTATTCTACACTGCGCAAAAACTTTTGATGTCGCGTGAAAAGTTTGACTTTTCGTCAAATGGTCTATACATAAAAGTGGAATGGCGATATCAAAAGTGTTTGTGCAGTGTAGAACCAACCTTACAATCTGCACGTAGGGATAAGACCACTTAGAGAAACTCCACTCTAACCGGAATGAGCGAATGAGCGACGACGACGATGTCCCCGACTTACCGACATGGCGTCCTGCGAGCACTCCTCGTTACCATCGACGATCAGCTCCTCGCTGGTGTCGCTGTGCGCGTAACCGACCGACGGCGGCTCGCCGGCTGCCTGCAGCTGTATCCTGAAGCCGATATCGGCCAGCAGCTCCTTGCTGTTGTTGTTGGTGGTGGCGCCAGCACCAGTGTTCGTTGGATGGTGCTGATGATGGTGGTGGAGGTTGGTGTTGGTCACCCGCGCCTCACTGGTGGCATTCGCGGCAACGGCGGCCACCTGCGCGGCCAGCGAGCGCGCTATCTTGAACCGCTCGATCTCGAGCTCCGTCGGTGACGCACCGCCGCCGCCGCCGCCGCCGCCCGCCGGATATTTGATTTGCGCGAACGGCTGCGGGTTGGCGGTGGTGCCGGATGGATGGAGCGGATCCGCTAGCGCCGGCGTTGGATGAGGTGGCCCGCTGTTGTTGCTGCTGGTGCTACTGCTGGAGGAGGAGGACGAGGTGGTGGTAGTAGGTGTAGTAGTGGCTGCAACGGCGGCAGCGGCTGCGGCCACTGCCGCCTGATGGCGTTGATGGTTGCTGTGTTGTTGTTGTTGTTGATGGGAGTGGCCACCCGGTGTGGCGGTACCGGTACCGGTGGCAGCCGCGTGCGGAAAGCAGGAGGATGGCTGGAGCGGCGCCACACCGGCCGCGACCGGCGTATGGTGCGCCGGGTGACCCGCGGTACCCGGTGCGGCATGCACCGGATGGAGGGCCGGATGGAGGGCCCCGTGCCCCGGTATGGCCGAGGATGCAAAGTGCAGGAGCTGCTCATTCACAGCAGCCCCCAGCATGTGCAGCTTGCTCGGTGGCATCGACGTCGGCTGCGACGGCGGCTGCTGATGATGAGGATGAAGAATGGAGGCCGTGGCAGGTGACGTCACCTGTTCCATGGCGGTGCTGGCGGGGCTGAACAGATGCGGTTGGCGGCCGGTCATCATTGGGCCACCGTGGTCGGCGGCCGGTGGCTGGTGTCGCGAGCGGCTCGACGCGAGGTGTCGCTCGATCGAAAACTTGACGCCCTCGGTACCAACGTCCTGTTGTTGCTGCTGCTGCTGCTGCTGCTGCTCCTGCATCGATTGATCGTGATCGTGCGGCATCGGCATCTCGGCGCTACTGTTGCTGCTGCTGTTGCTGCTGTTGCTGTTGCTACTCGGACTGTTGCTGTTGCTGTGGCCGGCGCAATTGCTCCTGGCCAACGCCTTCGTCGCCTTTGCCATCACATCCGACTGTTGCTGCTGCTGCTCCTCGATGTACCGGTTCAGGCGGAGCAGCATGGTGGCCCCGTTGCTGCTGCTGTTGTTGCTGTTACTGCTGACGACACCATCTCCTTCGACCGTCACAGCGCCACCGGAAGGCGAACGTGACCCCGGGACCTTACCGGGGGTTGACCTTACGGGCGGTGGCTGCGTGTGTTGTCCCTTGGGCGGCGAAACCGGCGGCGAGTTCGGTTGCGAGAGCGCCACTGGGCTATCCGGATGCCCGCAATCAGACTTGGGCGACTGCATCATTACCATACTTCATCCAAAATTCTCGGCGGTACACACCACCCTCCACTACACCCCGAGAACTGCAGAAGTTGCCTCACGTTGCGTTCCTGTGTTTACTCCCCCCCCTAACACAAATGTCACCAATGTCTGCTCAGCAATGTCCTGTTCAATCCTTCTTGAACCACTTCGATCACTCGCACGCATCCACAGCGCTATACACTGGTCCTGGAAGACCTGGAGCCCCCGGGGTGTCCTGGTGTGGACCGTGTGGTCCGGATCTCCGGATTGAACCAAGTAATCCTCGGCCTCCCCGTTGGAGTCACTTTTCCAGGTGGGTTTGGTTGCTTGCTGGTTGCTTATTCTGCTCCTGCTGCTGCTGCTGCTCCTGTATCACACACACGCGCACATGCACACAACAATACCTTTAACCTACACCCAGGTACGCTGCACACACAGACACACACACATGCACTGGCAATGGCTGCTGCTGCTGGTGGTGGTAGTTGATGGGCTTTCTTTTGATTGCGATGTGTTGCTGTTCCTGAAAAACCGCCGAAAGTCGACGACAACGACGACGACGGCGACGACGACAACGACGACGTACACCACACACGACGTACAGGCAGGCACGGGCTTTGGCAGACGACTGAGCGCAGCATCCGCTGCTAACCGAGGAGGATACCGGGCGGGCGCGAGACAGAAGAAACCACGCCCACTGCAGCAGCAGCAGTCCGGAGAGATCCTTCGGAGACGCCCTTTCTTCTGCAACCGGAGTTCCAGCGGGGGGTTCCAGAGGGGGTTTTCCTGGATCACTGCACCCCGCACCCCTTCGCTGCTGCTGCTGCCACGCATCATCATCATTATCATCATTTGCGTCGTCGTCGTCGTCGTTGTCAAAGTGTTCGTTGAGCAGCTGTATCAAATTGCCATTACGATCTGTTTCCATCGTTGACACCCCCACCCCAATCTACCAGCCCCTTTCTACCGTCTAGAGGGTGGGGGGTGAAGTGAGCAAACAAATCCTGCCACCCCGTTGCCGTCGTTGTGTTGCTGTCGGACTCGTGCGCCCACTCGGAGCACTTCGAGACGCCAACGACGGATGGGTCTGGAAGAAGAAGAAGAAGAAGATGTCTACATCATATTAAGCACAATAAGTAATTAAAATATGTACGCTTCTCTTAAAAGATTAAAACCACTCACTCTCCTCCTCTTTCCCCCCCCCCTGTTTTCTCTCTTTTTCTTTCTCTCTCTCGCTCTCTCTCTCTCTCTCCTCTCTCTCTCGTTTTTCATCCTTTCCCCAGGTTGGGAAATTGTGGAACCTACGACCATTCCAGGTCCCAGGTCTTAATGGGTTTCCAAGCAAGGATTGTAATCACTTTGGATGCCATTTGGTGTCTGTGTGTCTGTGCAGGTGTGTGTGTGTGTGTGCGCGCCTGTATGAGTGGCAGTACCGGTGCTGGTGGAAGGTTGGTGGAGGCGACCCAAAACCCAGGTGCCAAGTTCCTTCCCCAAAGGTTGCTGAAGATGGAGGTGTAGCGTAGTAGACAGCGTGCAAGAGTGCAAGGAGCGAAGGGACAGGTGTATGTGTGTGTGTATGTGGCCTAGAACATGGTCCGTAGAATACTGTGTGTGTGGTTTCTCATTTTCCCGACATACTGTTGCACCTTCTTCGGAAGTTTTTTGTTGCTTTCGACGTCGACGACGACGTGTCGTGTCGTTGATTAAGAGACCTCGAAGTCGTCGGGGGTCGAACGTCCGGAGCAGAGGCATAGTTAGGCTCTCCGTAAGTTCCTTTCACCCCTTCCTAAAGCTACCTTGCCCTGGTGGCCATTGCGGATTGCGCAGTAATCGCCATCGCCACAAATCTCGACCATACCCTCGGATCTCGGTCCAGATCCAGATCCAGATCCAGAGCAACGCACCTCGGTCATCGCTACTCCGCACAGGAGCAGCGGCTAATCGCCTAGTTAGAGTGGTGGATTCGCCACCGCAGCGGCCGCGGTTCGCACACACACACACACAGACAGCCGTGGATGAAGGAAATCATTATCCAAGGCGCGTTGGCCCTGCGTGAAGAGCGTGAGGGGCTGCTTTTATCATCCCCACACCCCTCCCCCCAGCCCAAGATGGGTGATTAGCATTCACCAGCACCAAGATCCCCCCTTTTCCCCCCTGGATCTGGTCAGTGCGCAAACGCCGGACTCCGCTCCGACCAATCCAACCGCTTCGCTTCGATCGAACC
>NC_064873.1:5840503-5888003 GCF_943734745.1 Anopheles darlingi
TTCCGGTGGCGCTTAACAGCGGTGTTAACCACCAGCGCACCAGCTCCTCGCGGTATGGAGGCGATGTGTGTGTGTTTTTTTTTGTGGGATGGAGGGGGAGGGGGGAGGGGGAACATTTTAAAAAGGCTCTGCCCCCGTCTCCGTCCGTCGTCCGGTTCCTTGGGGAGAGATTTGCTCAACAAACACACACACACACACGCACACACCAGTACCGACGGTCGGCACGGATCGGTTCGTTTGTGGTCATGCGGTTGGCGGGACCAAGTCAGGGGGAAGGTTGGGGGTTGAGGGTGCGACGAATTTTGCGTTTTTCAGCCCCGCTCTCCCCCGCCACCCTTGGTTTTCATTTTTGATGTGTTGGCACCGAGCGCGTGCCCCCGAACCCCTTTCGTCCATTTTTTCAGTTCACTTCCATTATGGGGGTGTGCGGATGGCAAAAGGGGTAACTTGGATGTGCGCGCACATGTGTGTGTGTGTGCTGAACACTGGTGTGCAATCGAGGCAACCACCACCACCAACCACGTCGCTCCTAGCCGGATCCTGGCTGGCTGGCTTGTGCGAAACCCTGGCGGGGGTTGCTCCAAGGGGGTTGATGGTGAGGGCTGGGGCTGGGCGCTGCGTACCATCGGCTCCATGGATCTGTGTGTGTGTTCGATTTGTTACCAATCTGCTCCAACCACTTGCCCCCCTTCCCTACACAGTCGCATCGTCACCCCCACCCCCCACCCCCGCAAATCGAAGGGTGACTTTCGATCTCGCGGCTCGATGTTCGCCATTTTTTTTTTTCGTCGTTTTTCAACACAGAGAGCTCCCCGCTAGGAAGCAGCATCGGGATTAACTTGACAGCCGTGATCCGTGCACTGTAAGGGAGGGATGGATGAATGGGGATGTTATGGATACCAACGCGAGAGGGTAAGGCTCTAGGCGACTACCACCAGCGACAACAGGCAACACACACACACACCCGTCAAGCCGATTGAGATGTGTTGTGTTAGCTAATTATTCAATCATTAAGTACCTGCCGCAGACCGCAGACAGTGAAGCAATCGCACCACCCCCAATCCACGCACCCCCATATCACCCTCATCTTCTCACCACCTCAAACCGCGCTCCCTCATTATCAGTGCGCGCGAGTGCGAGTCTCATTCGGATGTTTCCGGCTTCCGACGACCATCAGCATCGCCGCCCCGGCCGTCGCGCGTCGCCGCTACTGCTTGTTACAGATTCTCTCCATTAAATATTAATCATCCCGGCTCCAGATCCCGGGCCGGGCTTTCGCGTCCGCGCGGTGCCGGCGGGCCTTTTCATCTCGACAAACGATCTAATCAACCGCACCGCGCTCGCCGCCCATAAATCAGTCAGCAAACCAACACCGTTGGCTGGCTGGCTTTTCCTGCGCGTCGCGCAAAGAAAATACGAAAGAAAACTCATCAGAGCAGCGGCGGCGGTGGCGGTGCGAGGAGAAAGTGAAAGCGGAGTGTGGAAACGTCGAAGCGGGAAGGCGGGAAGGCGGGAAACGAACGCATGCATTGCGAACCCAAGCAGCAGTCCTGTCGCTCGAGCGCGAACGAAGCAACTGAGAGTAAAGCACACACACACACGCGTGACACGAAATAAAAAGAACGGAGAAGATGAGCCACGGCCACAACACATGTTTTCCCGCCCTGATCTCCCGGACTCCCTGGGACGCGGGTACCCCGGGTGTGCCGCACCGGGAAGGTCCGAAGCGTGGCCTGGACCGGGGCCGGGGCCCGCGAGGGGTGGGTCACGACAGCGGCTCGCGGTAATTTGTTTTCGCTTAATTAAAATTAGCTCTCCCCTCCTCGAGGTTCTTCGCTTCCTCCCCTCCACCTCCACCCCGCACCACCATCCCCCTCCAACGGAAGACGGGGTGCATCATCTTTCTTTCGGGACGGCCCCCGGACCGACCCCGGATATACACACATGTGCATCCATCTCCATCCATCACGGCCGACAACGGACAGAAGCAAAAGGGGGGTGGGGGGGAGGGGTGGCCATATCTCGCTCTGCGCTGCACTGCCGCTGGGGTCCCGCTTGTTCTTGTTGTTGTTGTCCCCCTAATGATGCTATCAGGCGGCAATCACGCGTCGGTAGTCGAGGTCGTATAGCAGCCGTACAAGTCCTCTGACGCCCAACTGTGACTTCGATGTACCAGAGCGAGGGGGGGCGAGAGTCCAAATCGCGGTTTAAGGCGCTGGCATCTGGACTGGCCATTAAAAACACCTACACACCTTCGACTGCCAACGTCCCCAGACCCCAGGAATCTACAGGTTTATCATGTTTTCGGTGAAGGGCTGCCAAAAAAAAAGCGAGCGAGAGTGAAATCAAGTTGCGGTTAAGATGAAAGAAACACTCACTTACGATCGCTGAAGTTACCTGAAGGACCCCTAAAGGACTTAGATGATTGAAGAATGATATAGATTTCACTTTGCTCTCTAATGTTTTGACTTCTTTTTGGCTGCTTCAGGGTTCGCACAGTCGTGGATCTTCTCGTTTTTATCTTAAAAAAAACTGAACAAAGTCCGTGTTTGTAGTGTCTTCTTCCTTGAAAGTTTAACCATACGAGGAGTTCAGCAAAAATCGAAACAAATGGTAGTCTGGCGGTGGACAGGACAGTACTACCTATATGATGTGTGTTTCCAAAAGTACCCAGCCAAGTTCTCTTAATTTTTAGCCGAGGGCATAAAAATGTATGCGTTCTAGCGATGTCCTGGGTGAATGTGAAATCTTCATTCAATTCGTATGGCATCCGTATATCAAGCTGTTTTATGAGCAAATCCCATTTATAAGGTGTATAACCTTAACTTCGCTGTTTCTTTTTTGTCGAAAATAAAACACTTTTTTAAAAGTAGAAAGCCAACAATCAACTTCTCCAGAGTATTTTTCCTCGCTAGCTATCCATTTTTCCCATCTTCAGGGTACTTTGTGTATACTAATGAATTCTTCTTTGTGAGGCAAACCACTCAGGACAAGCCATTTTCCGGCATTTTCATACGGAATCCAAGTGTTCCATCGGCGAAAACAGGTGATAGTCTGAAGGAGCCATGTCTGGGGAATTAGCGGGATGAGATGGAACCTCCCAAGTGAGTGTACCAAAGTACTTTTGGACCATTTTTGACGAGTACGATGCAGCGTTGTCGTGGAGAACTATCAACTTCTCGCGGGTTTTTCCATAACTCGTCCTTTTTTAATGCAAGACACTGTGCAATTCGATTAGTCGTTAATGGTAGCGATGCCCATGCAACAGCTTCTTCTTCAGCTTCCCATTTTCCAATTGTTCAACCATTCCCATAGCCCCATAAGCCATAAGTTTGAAAAGGGCTGGTTTAGTAACTCGTAACTGCTGGGCAAGTATTTTTCGCGATTGGACGCATCATCCTGATCCCAAAAGGGCCGGCAATTCATGATCCTCAACTTTTCTGGGTAAATGTTCACGCTTCTTGTCCCTCAAATCAAGTCGGTCATTTTTTGAACCGAGACAAAACAAACCCCTCAAGTAGTTTCCGATCGTACACTGTCACCATCTAGCCTCTACAAGCCTTTTTATTGGAATCGACAGCCGGATTCTTCAAAGTAAAGCAAAAAACAGCAGACCTTCTAGTACGGTGTACTGTATGCTCTTCTTCTAGCATAATACTAGACATGATTATGCAAGGAAAAATGTATGTCTGTGGAGTTTTAACTGGTGTTGAACCCATGCAAAAAAACCAGTCGATTAAAGCTCAATTTGCTCGATATGCCCATCTATAAGCAAACAGCGGACGTTAAGGTTATACACCCGGTACATATGAAACAATCTAAGCACGTCAGTGACTTCTGGCATTCCATCTCTTCCACTTACGTTCCTCGACGATGAAGATGAAGTTGACAGAAGAGCGTCAAGGTTGTCAAACATTCCGAATGTCCAAATCCAGAATAGAATACTCCGTGTCTGTAGAGCGAGAGGTTATAACCTGACTCACTGTAAGGCTTCTGCGCTTCTCACAGTTGCAGTGACAGTTCTACGAGCTAGCAGCCGACTAACACGGCCGTCAGCTCACACCCATACCCACCCTCCCGCACCCTCCAGCACGCTCACAAAAGGCCGTGGCCGGGGCAGCACGGTGCAGCCACTGGCAGCAGCTTCACGCAAGCACCCAGCATAATCAAATCATCGAGGGAGTCACTGTGCCACCACCATCATCCCCCGCCCTTGGAGTCTGGGAGCAAAAATAGCTCGGGGCCCGGGGGTTTAGGCTCCCACACACACACACACACACCCTGCCCACCGCTTGTTGATATTTTATGCCCCATCAGCACCGCAATCGATTAATTACCGCGGGTTCGCGGCGTGCGACGGGTAATAGCGAGCGAAGGATGCGAGTCTCAAGACATTGCGCGACGAGGAGAAGGAGGGAGGAAGAGGAGAAGGAGGAGCAGAAGGAGAAGTTAGCGGCATAGCGGCTTGTTTGCATAGTGACATCTCATTCCACACGCCGCATCGCAGTCGGTGCGCTGCGGGTCACACCAGAGAATGGATACCGCCGGGCCGGGCCAGACCAGACCCAAGCCAGGCCGGGAGTTGCGAGGTGAGGTGCGGTGCGGTGCGGCGTGCGCGCGCTCTCGCGAATATCGCGAATGATTGATGAGAGGGAACATTTTTGCTCATTAGTGGGAAGAATAAATGGGCTGACAGTGGTAGTTTGTCATGGTCCCCATGGTGTGTCTGTGTGTGTGTGTGTGTGTGTGCGATGTGCCGTTATGTTTTGATTTTCGGAGGGAAATCCCTATCACACGTTCAACTTCGAGGGACTTCGCGTCTTTCGCCCGCAAATTATTTTCGCGCACGATCACCCGACAGATGAGGAAGGTGTGGAGATGTGTGGGGCGCGGGTTGAGTGCTCTAATTGGACCATTTAGTGCCATCGCCAACCCCCGTGAGAGTAGTGAGCGCGCGACGCGACGTACTTTTGGCGCGATCGATTGATTTCCTTTCGAGGCGGAGAGAGAGAGAGAGAGAGAGAGGCGTCCATTCATTTCTTCCAGTGCCAGTGAGAAAGATTTCTGCGCTTGAGCTTCAGGTTCATACCTTGATTATCAGCCGTCAGCCAGCGTTGGTCAGTTGCCAAGCACAGCGCGGCGTGCCCGGGGGGGGTGTGCCAATCAGTTCGGTATACACCGCGCACGGAGGCTCGTAGCCGTCAAAGCCGCAGATAAACGACGATTCGACGCTCACGGGTGCGTCTGTTTGACAATTGCGGGCGAAGGAAAGGTTCAACGTACCTCCCGACGCCGTCTAGCCGAGGAGGGGGATGAGGAAGGGGGAGGGGGGTCTGAGTGCACCATCATGGATGCATTCCATTTACCGTTTGGCTTAATGTGCCAGCCAAGTACGTTGAACAATACATTATTATAAAATTTGTTTCCTTTTTTCATATGTAAGGACGGACGAGCCTTTCGTTTACGTTTCCAATAGCAAAGAAATGGGGATGGAAACATTTCCTTCCCTACTCATCACCGTATCCCGTGCTTGATTAGTTGTAAAGCTTTTTTTAACAAAACCGTAAAAATCATCACTTTTTTTGCTTCATAAAACTATCAAGAAAATGTTCAAATTAATGCTCTAATTTCCTTGGAACAAATATTAGTTTGTTAAGCGATGCTTCTTCAGGTGCACAACTACCTAGAAAAGGTTCTTTACAAAACAAGCTTTACATCAATTTAGAGGCTCCAGTCCAGGAAACATTAGCTGGGATTTTTTTTTTGGGGGTGTTAAACGCTCTGGAAACGACCGATTTTGTTAAACATGTTTTCAATTACCTTTTCTAATTGAATTGTTATTTTTGGAAAAGCATTAATCTTTTGGGAAACCTTCTACACAAGCTCCACAGCCTTCATCTTCATGTTACTAAACGATACCAGGTTAAAAAAAATAATTATTACTCGAGAACTTCTACTGCATCTCGTGAAATGTTTGATGTTGAATCAATGATTTGTGCGACAAAAGGTTCAACATGATTTGGGGAGCAAGAAATAAGTGTTTAAAAATTCAAAATAAAAACAAAAAAATTTGGATTCTAAAAGCGACTGCAAAGGGTTTTATTTAAACATTATTCGACTGTTTCTGACACATTTTTTTTCTAGTATGTTTTTTGCTTGTTGAAGAAAGTAAACAGTAAAATTCATTGTTCGGTTTAGACTTAGGCCTTGACAAAACAGAAAACATTCAATCACTGCACAATCTGTTGCTATATGATTTTCTGGGACGATTTTTCCCGCGAACGGACTCCGTCAAAGCTCGGATGCAGACGACAAAAAAGCTGCCCCGCATCTGCCGGCCAGTAGCGCAACCAATGGTGCTTTGCCTTCTCCCTTCCACCCTTCCATCCCTCACCGAAGCTTTAACCGTTATCACTTTCTTCTGCAGTGGTAGTGGTACACAACTGGTGGAATGGAATCGATCACAGGGCTCAAGGCTCAAGGTTCAAGGCTCACGGGGCACATTATGGCGGGGGTCCTTGGCCACCATTTTCCTATACGTTTTCTTTTTGCCGTGACCGACCAATATGTCTACATGCTGGTGTGTGTGTGTGTGGTTGGTAAACTGGATTAGATAGGCGCGCCTTTAATCGATGGAGGATACGGCAACGGCCCCGCTAACGGTAATCAGAGAGCGATCGAAAAATTAGCATAACTCATCCGCATTTCTAATGAGACCCGGACTTTTCGAAGCGCTACGCCGCTAGTCACACGGGGATCGAGAGTCGTGAAGAGTAGTAGTGATGATAGCGAGGTAGTAGTGGAGTCTGCGGACTCGCGTGGTACCAACATGAGTCACCAAATCCAAATGTGGCACTCGTCGTCGCTCGCTAAAGGTGAAACGCATAATTGGCCAAAGGCTAAAAGCAACATTCGACTTCCTTCCGCCTGACTCACACACACACACTCTCTCCATCTCTCTGTTATGCGACCTGCGGGCTAACCTTGAACTGAACCGTTTTTCTTGCACAACCCTGGCCCCGACAGCGGATGGTCAGTGTCCACATCGCATCGCATCATCGCAAACCCCCCTCTTCCCCTTTACCTGTTCTTGCCCTCCGCACCACCCGGAAGATCGGTCGATGAAGAGGGGTAGGGGGTGGATGGTGGTGGATGCTGTGACGAGTCCGGCTGCGCGGTCACGGCTCTAGAACCGGTTCCACGGTCTGCGAACCTCATGCGCGCGCGATTGCCATTTGCATTTCCACTAAGCACCCGGCTAGAGAAATGGTTTAAAGGCGGGGGGGAGGGGGTGGGGGTTGGTGGGGTGTTGCTGGATAAAGAAAGAAGTTTGGAGGGATGGTTCATTCATCATCGCGCTTGATACTTCGCAGCGGGAAGCGGGAAAGTAGTAGACAGACTGCAGCAGCTAGAGCGAGAGAGAGAAAGAGAGAGAGAGAGAGAGAGAGAGAGAGAGAGAGAGAGAGCGAGAGAGTGGGGAAGAGAGGCCGATGGGGGAGGGGGAACCGGTTTTTCCCCAAATTTCCTCACATCCCGACCGACACCGGGCTGGCCGGACGCGCCAATCGATCGATGATGGCGGCTGACTGGCTACAGCGACAGTATCGTCGCCGCCGCCTCCTCCTCCTCCTCCTCCTTCTGCTCCTCCTCATTCATCTGGTGGGGTGTGATTTCGCCAGATCACCGATGACGGTCACACGGTCGCGAGGCACCGGCACCGGCAGTGGAGCAGTGGAGCGCGTGTGACAACGATCCGGTTTGTACGCGCGAGAACAGACGGCCAAAGAATCAGAGACCGGCAGTAGCGCGCGCACGAAAGAGAGAGAGAGAGAGAGGTAGGGCGGGGGAACAACTTTGAGGAGAGGTTGGTGCCGCTTCGGCTTCATCTTCGCTTTCGGCTGTCTTGAGACCACCAACCGTCACCACGTACCAGTTGCTGTTAGCGTGTACCGGCCGTCAGCTGTGTGGCCCCTCCGGTAGTGGCCCTGAACGTGACATTGTGACGTCGCTCGCTCTCTCTAGCTCTCTCCCTCTCTCTCTCTGTGTGTGCGAGTCTCTGACTTAGTATCCTCGTAGCTAGCTCGTATGGGCTTCTATCTCGCAAGACAATGGCACAAGGTAAGGAAGGTACTGCGCCTACGACCTGTTGGCCCCGTGTATGTACTCAGCGTAAAGCGTTTACCCGCAGGTATTGAATTGACAGCACGAGGAGGAGCACGCGGAGGTTGGTGGAGGTGTCGGTGTGTGACGCCGGTGGTGGTGTTGCTGGTACTGGTAGCGATCCCCGGACACGGTCAGGAGGTGAACGGGCTCGGTTACACCTACTGCCAGCCGAGCCTGTGCCAGGGCGGCCAGCAGGAGCACGTCGGCTGCTACTCGGAGTACCCGTTCGGGAAGGCGTGCCAGGGTCGGAAGCCGGAGCTCGTACCGATGACACCGGAGCGGAAGGCGGCCCTGCTCGATCAGCACAACCGGCAGCGGCAACGGTTGGCGCTCGGGCAGCTGCCCGGTTACCAGCAGGCGTACGCGATGCCCCAGCTCTACTGGGACCACGAGCTCCAGTGGCTGGCCGAGCTGAATGCACGCTCGTGCGTGTACGCACACGACCACTGCCGGAACACGCCGACATTCCCGCGCGTCGGCCAGAACATTGCCATCATACGGCACTTCGGGCTGAACGTGACCAAGGACGAGGTGGCCCGGTACATCGTGAACCACTGGTTCGACGAGTACCCGCTGGCGTACGGCTTCGTCGATCGCTATCCGGACGCGTACGTCGGTCCGGACTTTGCCCACTTCACCCAGATCGCCAACGATCGGGCGGTGCGGATGGCGTGCGGTATGGTATCCTGGCAGACGTACAATGGGTACGTCTGGACGCACGACTACCTCGTCTGCAACTACTCCTACTCGAACGTGATCGGTGAGAAGTCGTACACCAAGGGACCGACGATGAGCGGCTGCCCCTACGGTCCCAGCCCGTACTACGATGGACTCTGTCGATGAGGAGGATGCGCGCCACGCTGAGCGGACGATATCAATCCTTCCTCCACCCCCGCCGCCGAAGACCCTCGCAATCGCAATCCACTATCAACGAATTCTAGATGACATTACGCGTGCGCGTGTGTGTGTGTGTGTGTGTGTGTGTAGGTTTGAGCATTTGTTTTGTTTGCACAACTGAATAAACGGTAAAAGCGAGGGCAGCAATAATTCTTGCTTGCTCGATTCCAATAACGTCGCGTCACGCAGTCGCAGTCATTCGGAACTTCAGTTGAATTGAATACATCTTAATTAGTTGGGGAATAGCAAGAACGTGACCAGTGAAGGCAATGACGCCCTTTTTGTTCATTGGGGCGCGCCATCATCATCATCAAAAATGCATTAAAGTAGGAGAATTCGAGGAAGCAGAGGAATTCTGACTGGCGATGAGCTCAACTTTTTTTTAGAAGAATCACTGTATTGCACAATAGGGTTTAAAGATGATCATACGATCATTCTGAACGTGCTGCTGAGAATTCAACAGTCCGAAAATGAGCGGGAAAGTGCCAAAAGTATACTAAAAAAAACCAGGTGAATGCCACATTTTTATATCGAGAAGACGGAACATACCACAATGATCCTGACTGGCGATGTTAAACAAATCAGCAATCACCATGAGCATGACAACTAAACAGTCATTAAACATTTTTAATGTACTGGTTTTTTACCTATAATTTTTCAAATATTCAAAATATGCTCTAAGGCGCTCGACAAGAGGTTGTAGAGATTTGTGTAGAGTTCCATCGTATAACAAATTCTCCTTGCACAGTGTTATACGGAGCAACAGGATCTAGGAAGTCGAAGTTTGCATACTACGGGCCGTGGTGTTTTAAATAGATAGGCGGTGTCCAAGGATGTGCAAACTTTTCACGGCACATGGAATGTTCATACATACAAACTATTGGTGTGCAGAACGGCGTGCGATCGCACGTCCTAAAAGCTACTTTAACCACATTCGATACACTGAAACGCGTAACTTTATGCACACATGCGCACATAGTTTAACAAAAAAAAGTACTTTAAGCCGCTCGATAAACATATAACGCGGCATTTTACTGTAGCCCGCTTCGTACATGTAAACAAACCCTTGCGATCTGTGCATGGCGACTTTTTCATGTTTTAAACTCAATTAGTTGTTTAAATCAAAGTAAATTGCGTGAAATCATTGTGTGGTGTAAACTTTAACTTGCATTTGGATGGGGCTTCGATGTATTGAAATGAATGAAGATGATGGAATCTACCAAGGTGTTTTAGATAGAGAGGTGATGTCTTAGCCGCTTTGACAGGTCACCATATTGAATTTGTTTGACAGTGGTGGCCGGACTCTCTATATCAACAAAACCACGTGAGTTTCAAGAAGAAGAAAAAGAAGCCATGGGTAAGTTTAGTCTAGGCTGGGCATGTCATGAGAAGGGCAGACGACGACCCAGCCCGTAAAGTCTTCTTAGGCCTTCCGGATGGACAGAGAGGTCGTAGTAGGCCCAAATCGAGATGGAGCGACGGTATCGACATTGACGCCAGAATAGCAGAACTAACGACCTGGAGGACGACGACGCTCGATCGCGAGCGGTGGAGGAATCTTCTGTGGCAGGCCAAGACCGCTCGTCGGTTGTAGCGCCGAATAAGAAGAAGAAGAAGAAGAAGAAGTACCTGATTTCACTCTTTTTCGAATGTTTAAATGATTCAGCTATATAAGATCAATCGAGCGACCGAGTTGTGTTTTACAGAGAGTGAGCGCGGCCCAGAAACGCCAGCTAGCTCTGGTTCTAGGCCGGGTGGCAAGACCCACGGACCGATACCATATTGAAATACTAGGAAGAATTTTGGGAATACTTGTATAAACTTTAACTTTCGTGCCACTTTTCGTGAATTTTAACTGTCATAATACCACGGAAAAGCGAAAACAGCTCCGTAAAGAGCGTTCCCGAAGTAAACATCCCACAGTCCCACCAATGTCAAACTGTGAAGTTTTTTTCTAAAATCCGATTGGGGATTTCTTCTACAAAAAGCTACCTGTCTATTGTACCTAAGTACCTTGGTCCAGTCCGACATTTTCACAGTGATGCTCGGTAAAATATACGCGTTTGGTATAAAAAAAGGCAAAATTTTCATGAAAAATCAAAATTTTGAACTAAAACTGGCCTGCGTGCCACTGTGGCGTTGTTTTGGTTCACGGTTGTGAGGTTAGAGATCGCTGTAAAAATCCAAGTAAAAACGCGAAATTCTGAACATTTTGGAGTAATTTCGCACGATTTCAGAGCAAATCAACATCATTACCAACTACCGCAGCCATTCCCATTGGAAAAGTGCCGAAAAGGTGGAAAACCGTGGAAATTACGAACAGATCCACGGAACGAACAAACGAAAATGAGGCTGAATCAGCGGAAAACGATTGAACCCACTAGCAATAATCGCTCACTATCGATGTAAACCACAAAAAGAACATATTGCGAGCCCACCCGTTTAGCAAACAGCGTTTTGGCTAGGTTTCACGCTCCACGGACATGTAATCGTTTGACAGCGTGTGAGGGTTAAGCGTAAAGTTTTTGGCATAATTTTTACATTTACGCTACAGTTACGCCTCTTGTGGCCACCGCTACTAAAATACTTCGTTTCGTTCTTGTTTGTGCCGTACGCTCCGTTTTCTGTCGCCGAACTTTTACCTAAACATATAAATCCGAGAAGGTGCGTAGTTTGCCCTGCCCAATAAAGGGCACCGTTTGTGCGTGTAAGCTTGTGTACGCTAGAGTGCATCACCGACCGATAAACGCCTAATCGTATCTTACGTTTACACGCTTTTATGCGTCTCGACGGAGTGGCGTATCGCCAGCCTTGAGATGCGCCGGACCGGAAGCAAAAAATAAAAGCAAAGATGAATCCCATTTCGCTGTATATTACGATATCGCGGCTGGTGTTTAAGAGCGATCTGCCGAGCGAGCTGCAGGATCTGAACCGACTGCTCCCGTATCTACGCAAAAGCCTCAGCTGCGTCGTTTGCTGCAAACTGCTCGTAGAACCGCAAAGTCCGTCCGCGGCTGGCTGTCAGCACCATGTATGCCGCAAATGCATCGGCAAACGTAAGAAACTTAAGCCAGCGTGTCGCTTCTGCAAAGATGCGCCCCAGTATACTGGTAACATGCAGCTTCGCATCGTACTGCAAGGCTACAAGAAGATATGCTTGTACATCCGGGGGCATTCGGTGTTTCTCGATATCAAGAAGTGCGCTATGGACCAGATGGGAAGTATAGTGGGTGGACGAACGGGGCACTCCAACAACAACGGGGCGTCCCCGAACAGTCTCATGGATCTCATCGATGAGGGCGCAGATTTTGAGGATGACTTCGAGTGTAACTCTGGTTTGACGAAAGCGGCTTACTCCATACTACCCTGCATTTTCCCTGTACCGGTGGTGCGGAAACGAACAACCGCTTACAAAATCAAGAAGGCACTCCACACTGGTCAGAAGTCTGGCGACGGCGGCAGGGTCCCAGCCGCCGCACGGAAATGCCTCCCCCAGGTACTGCTGCACGAGTATCAAAAGCAGCCCTCAGAGAGAGAACACACGCGTCAGCAAAGGAGTCTGCAGCAGCAGTACACTCAGCGGAAACAGAAACCGCGGGCCCAACTTCAAACACATGGTCAGCAACAACTACAGGAACAGATCCAAGGGCAACCTCACCAGGGCATGGATCTACAGCAACAACCACCCCAGCCATCAGCACACGTTAGCAAGCCAAAAGTATCACAAACGCAACAGCTCATCCTTCAACCACAACAACAATCAACGGTACAGCAGCAGCAACAGCAGCAGCAGCAGCAGCATACTCTTCAACCGCACCAACAACAGCACGTGCAGGTAGTCAAACAAGCACAAGCACAACAGGTCGCACCTGAAGGTCAGCAGCAGCTTCAGCGATTCCGACAACAGATGCAACAATTTAAACAGCAGCAGCCCCAGCAATCAACGCTGGTGCAAAAACCACAACAACCGATTGTGCAGCAGCAACATTCGCAACAAATCCTACAACAGGCACAACAAAGGCAACAGCTACAGCAGTTGCACCAAATTCAGCAGCTGCAGCAGCTTTCGCAACAGCAACCGCAGCATCAGCTGCAACAGCAACCGTTACAGCAAAAGCAGCTTCAACAGCCGCAGATACTGCAAAAGCAACAACAATTGCAGTTACAGCAAAAGCAGCAGCAGCAGCAGCAGCCACAATCGCAAACACAACCACAACCGCAAACGCAGCAGCAGCAGCAGCAACAACAACAAGTGCAGCTACAGCAAAAGCAGCAGTTGTCAAATCCTACAATGCTCTCCCAACCGCAGCAGAAATTGTTATCTTCTTCGTCTGTACCAACATCACAGCAACCGAATAATCTTCAGGCTTCAGTGTATCAGATTCAGCAGCAACCGCAACTGCTGCAACAGCAACGAATAAACAAGCTAGGAAGTAGCCCATTAATCATCCAGCCCACAATTCGTCGGGTCATTGCATCTTCTCGCGCCGGTCCAACCATTATACACGCGAAACTGCCACCAACACGATCCCCGACCATTACGGCCAACGCCACTTCCATCGTCCCCACAAACCTGCTGCAGCCTGGGACCGGCAGTGCTCCGACGCCAGTCGTCAAGAATGCTTGTCCTCCGACGACACCACGTATCGTAAACATAACTAAACCACAGGAGATCAAATACCAGTCAGCCCCAATCAAGACGGTCTCGAATGGCTCTACAATGTATTCCGTTGTGTATGCCGGCAACAGTAACAAGGTGTCGGTGAAGCGCAAATCGGATGTTCCGATAACGAGGGCAACCAGCGCTTTTCCTTTGAAAATTGCCACAACAACGATGCAATCCCTCCAACAACCCAAAGCGATAAACAACCCAACGGTCGACCAGCAGGCCAAGATCGTCCAGCAACCTCTGACAGCCTCGCTGCCTGTCGCTAGTCCGAGCCAGTTGTCTAAAACGAATACCCCTAATCAACCTGTTGTTGGCCAGCAATTGCAACAGCAGCAACGCACAACGCAGCTTCAGGTGCGCTCACAGCAACCTATAGCAGCGCAACTTTCACAACACCAAGCACTGGTTGCTTCTAAGACGCTCCTCCAGCGCACAGTGCCGTCGCAGCTCGCTGCTGATCATGTGAATGTAGCACCTCGTGCACAGCACGTAGTGTTTCAACAGACATCGAGACAGCAGCAGGGCCAGCCACAACAGGTGAAAGTATTAAATCAATCACTAGGGCAACTGCAACAACAACCGAAGGTGATCCAGTTACAAGGATCTGTCCCACAGCAGCCACAGCAACAGTTGCAGGGACAGCATCAGCTACCTCAGCAATCACATTTACTCCAGAAAAAAATTTTGCTGCATGCTGGATCTCAAAAATCACCTCAAGTACAACAGCAACCACAGCAGGTGCAGCAACAGCAGCTCGTGATGCTGCAACAGCAGTCGCAGCCCCAACAGCAAACGCAGTCCCAACCTCAAACACAGCAGTCGCAACAGCAACAACAGCAGTTGCTGCAGCAACAATCAATAAAACGGAAAGGCTGTCGCTGTGGAAATGCTACGCCAACTCCCGGCAAGTTGACTTGTTGCGGTCAACGTTGTCCGTGTTATGTTGATTCAAAATCATGCGTCGACTGTAAATGCCGCGGCTGTCGCAATCCACACCGTGCTGATGGACTCAAGGTGGGTTACCCATTTCTCCCCACAACAGTAACTCCGAAAGTCTATAACAATCTTGGGATCTCTTACAGGTTTGGAAAGATATTGCACTTTTGATACAAAATTTTGTCACAAAAATAGTAGTATAGCTATGCTCAGAACGACTGAAACTGAAAATTTATACATCGTAATGATGTTAACCAAAGTGAATGTCAATATTAACAAATCCGTTGTGTAAAAACATATACTACTGTGTCCAAAAAGTAAGGTAACACGGCACCCAAATTGCCCGCATAAATGGATATCTTTAATTTTGTTTTTTTTTTATAGGTTGTCAGCACTGTTATTGATAACCATGACAAGTTTCACGTCAAAATATTCACTAGTGTTTGAGACACGCATTATTTTGTGAACTGTTAAAAGTGCATTCTTCGTTTTTGGCCATGTCGCAAATTTTCAAGCAAAGAATTTGCATTAAAAATATTTTTTCTGCTGCGGATACACCAATGTCAATGGTACAGAAAGTCTTTGGTGACAATACTATGTCCAAAAACAATTTTTACAAGTGGTGGAAAAACTTCCAGCATGGTCGGGAACGTTTTGAAGAGGAAGAACCAACGTCAATCGGTGTAGCTCGTGCCCCAAAAACTTGATGATTTGGTGCTGGAAAACCGTCGATTAACCGCTTTGCTGACGATATTGGCATATCAAAAATATCCGCTAATCACATTTTGAAGGATGGTTTTCATCTCAAGCGCGTCAGCGCTCGATCACGATAATATTAGACAGAACAGATTCAAGCCGCTGCGAAAAAGGTGCCGAAGGCCATTCCTAAAGACGACTTTTTCACGTGTTACGAAAACTGGAAATTTCGTCGGCATAAGTACCATATCCCGGGCTTGCTCGGTTGACAATTTTGTTGTTATTTACTTTACATTAATGTTACACGCTGGGTCCAACTAGTAATTTATATCATATCTTTGCAGATTCGGCGAAGTCTTTCTGAACTGTTGCAACAATACAATGCCCCAACCACGGTCGAAGGTAGCAGCGGCGGCGATGTCAAGGATGGTACGAAGTTGGTGTTGAGTGGTATGGGAGCAAATATCTCGGGTGGTCCATCCGGCAGCAGCCTGATCACAGGGCCGAAAATAACGCCCGTCACTTACAGCATGACCGCTGCGAAAATGAGCCAGGAAGCGGTTGCCAGTGCTAATAATGGTGGTAGTAGTAATGTAAAAGTTATCAACACTGGCCAACATCTCCAAGTAGCCAAGACTCCAGCCCCAGAAGTGACAAGTGTTGCAGCTTCCAGTGTCGCTAACACCATTTGTACCCCGCAAACGGTCATGTACAAAGCGGGGAAACCATTGGTGAGCCGCTTTCTACCTACTATGCACTCGCTACCAGTGGCGACAGCATCTACTAGCCTAGCCAGTGATACCAGTGTGTCGGTTCGACCGTTCGTTGGAGGGTTTGTCAATGGTAATTCAACCACTACGGTGAGCTATCTGCCCGTAGCGACCACCAGCGCCCTATCAACAGCATCATCGTCATCATCGGCTACCATCTCGACAGCTTCCGGTTCTACATCGACTATTAATACAGGTTTGTTTTTCGGAGTAGACAGCGCAAGGTCGCTGCCTCTGTCGGTAAATACACCGGCTACAACGGCTGCTACCGGTCAATACGGGCGTCTCTGGGCACGACCGAATGACTCTAAGCAAACGGTGCCCACCTTCGCTGGAAATGTCAACATTGCAGACGGTGGAGCGGGACCATCGAAGACAAATGCCCATGGGGGGTCTCTTGCACCGCAAATAAGAGCACGCAGTATATCTAAGCCGGACGCAATGCTCGGACAGACCTCGAGCCAGCCAAGCCTCAGCAGCGCTACCAACTTTGCCTCCACTTCGTTCTCCACTGCGATTCCGCGCAGTTCACCTTCGGCGCCGCGCTTTGGATCGGATTCGTCCACCCTTGCGTATTGCTCGCCAATCTCTTCCACTACCGATTCGTCGCTGATGATGTTGAACGCTGCTGCCGCATCTAGCAATCTGTCGACCAACAATAATCTTGTGTTTCTCAATCCAAGTCACGGACTTCCAAGCGATTTGGCCAACCTTACCGGCTATGATGTCATTCTTGATTCGGATGGCGGACTGGATCTTTGCCAAGATCTGGAGCTTAATGCGGCCAACCTGATGCCTTTCGACTGATTGGATCCGATCGAAAGTTTAACGACCGCAGGCGGAATTTTTATTTATAGTCGTCTGAGTTTTTTTTACTTACTATCAGCTAATCGTGTAGAATGTAAAATTATATGGCATAAAGCTTTGGTTAGAATAGAATCTACCATTACTGGTGATTCCAATTCATTTGCGATCGACAATCGCCACTATTCGCATCGGTTTTGATTGGTTACAAAAACTTTAGCTTAGCTTTCCTTTCCTTAGCGCTGGCAAGTTTTTTTAATCTATAAATACAGGGCTAACCTCTGCATTAAAAGAAAGAGACAAAATGTGAATGGCGATATATTTCTGTAAATTAATATGTAAACGGAAGGTAATTTATCGCCATTCAAATGTTGACCCGTTTTTTAATGCATAAGTTATTTAGTAAAGTTTCAAAAACTATCCGCTTCCGATTGATCCCCTAGATCGAAGGTCTCAGGCTCCTATTAGCATACGTCCCGAATGAGATATCGCACATACGCTCTGAGATCCTTCATTACTATGATTTAATGTATCTAATTTCAGCTTTCTCGAAGCATGGGCTTTAATCCTAAGAAATATGGATCGAGATCCTTCAATCGGAGATCTTCCTTTTACTTATCAGTTAAAAGTTCTTCACTGTTTTTACTTGCTGTGGTTACTCGTAAATGTTGATGTGGATGAATTGATATCTGTTTGATTAGTATATCCGGTAGATAAGCAGCTAAATAGTAGAGCGTGGCAATGCAATTAATATGATAAGAAGATAAGTGATAGAAAAAGATGAAAAACAAAGCAACGAGAAGAAAAGAAATTTGGACGTTAAAAAAGGAAGAATGATTTCAAAAGAAGAATATTCATGTCAATTTCTTCGCTATTCACGTTCGGTTTCTGTTGTTCTTGCTGAGTGCATCTAATTTTATTTTTCTAATTTAAAATGGGTAAATCGTGCTTTGGTTTGGTTTAATTATATGTAAAATGCTTTCTCCTCTCCTTGGATGAAAGTTTATAAAATAACGAATCTTGCTGCAGCTGTAGTATGTAAGGGTCAGAACTTAAGTGCATCTCACAAATTAAGCCCTACTTAGGCCACATACTTTCATCTGCTACTAGCAGCTCCAAACAATCAATTGTATAAATGTCATAAATGATTTTTTTTTCAAAATGTTTCAGTAAAAATTAGATAGCGAAAAAGAATCCATTTCAATTGACATATTTTGATCGTTTCAAGATCACCGAACAACATAATCGTGTATCCAACCTGTACAAAGTTTTGCTACTATATACATTTTTTGTAAGTGTATTAGGCCGATACTAAACACATAGTCTGACTGCAGTGTGAGGCGCAACGATGTAGAGCTGTACAGCTATTGTCAAAAAATCTGAAAGCTGGAGGCGTTTGCTTTTCTCGATAAAAGGTGGCAAATTAACTAAATTTCTGTCTAGTGGAATAGTTGTGGAGTTTGTTTAGTGGATATACTTTTTTGAACTCTTATTTCTAAATACATGAGAATTCTTTATCTATCTTCAAATACTGTTTTGTAAGTTGTAATTCAGTATTTTAGAGTAAGAAACACCAACGACGCCATATGATACACTGTACAATCACTGGTAGCAAGAGCGTTGAATACCAGGACGTTATCATAAACCTGGGTTCTTAAGAACAGAAAAATCGGCAGGCGAACGGAGCGCAATCTCATGTATGGCCATGATATGGCAAGAGAGTGAAACACACACTTAGCAGAACAAAAGTGAATCCCGAAGTAGTCTGTTGCTCAGCGCTGCAGGTGTTAAAGCTGTAGATCATCCATCCTCGCTGTCTATAATATTCATTCACCTGCTGCACATGCTACGCATTTTGTTTTCCATTGAAAATCTGATATTTTACCCTTGCCACCTAACTAACTATTGAATTCTGAACTAACTTGAACACGTGAATTGTTTTTGAAAATACGACTACGAGAAATATTAAAAGTATGTATAAGTCGAATATGAGAAACATTAAAAGTGCTAGCATATATCAATGCCAGCTTTCGTTGTTATACATCCTTCGAGTGGCATCTGTCCCAGTTGGTATGGTCATGTGAGACAGCCACCTATCTCTACATTAGATTAAGGTCGATTAGCATTAGCACAGTGTAGAAGAAGCATGGATGGATGGATTCTTAATAAAGCTACTGCTCGATCGTAACGACAATGAGTATCAGGAGACGGTGTGATTTGATTTTGCTTTAGCGAAGTCCTGCTTCGTTCTGAAATCGGGATGTATGCTAATCAAAGATTCAGTCGACTGCCAAATGGACGGGCAACAAGAGAAGCCAATGCTGTGTTTTCTAAAAGTGTTGCGTTGGTTCGCAACGAATGAAGGAAAAAAAACTGCCAAATGCAACCGACAAATTGTGTTCTAGAGTTTTTTTTTTTCCTTCATTCGTTGCGAACCAACGTAACACGCTCCTACTCTGTTAGTTATAACAAAAAGAAACTACTCTATTCATTTTCTAGATCCAATGTACAATGGATCTATGGGTTTTATTTCATGGATGTTTTTCTTACAATTATTTATGGTTTGTTAATTCTGGACGGCCCCATTTGTTTTCCTGGATCATGTCAGGCTTCGCCGTGCAAGCAATAAAAAAACATAAGTGTAATCGCCTCTAGCAGGTCAAGTGTGGTGAATGCTATACTCATTGTCCCACCGATGATTAGTAATTTCCTAATCTTTCTCACGCTTTGTTTGAAATTCAGTTGGCCACGCAATGATGTTGTTTTCTCGTCATTTTAGTCTGTTAATGGTTTGTAACGACGAATTTTGTAAGCTTTCCTTATTTATTTCTTCCTTTCGTCAGCCTATCATTTCCATAATAATTTATTCTATCCAGAATTCAAGTGTTGCCTCTGCAACATTAGGAGATTCAACGAAACATAGCTGCATATTAAATGCCTAAATGCGACGTACCTTGATTCGATTCCTTTCGAGCAAGAAATAATCCTAGAGTTAGTGCTATTCGACCCGCGTGTTAAGCAGAATGAATAACATATTTCGGTTAGCAATATGCAAAGAAAATATTGGAATCAACAGACCAAAGGACAACAGTTCCATACAACATGGAATGCTTCGACATTAATACAGTAAAGGTGAAGGTCGAAACTTAGGGAAATTAAGAACCAGTGCCAGTGTCACAACTTAAACTATTTACCATTAGGAGGGTGATGTGATTTCGCCTGTCACAAGTCACTAGACACGAGAGCAGATTTTTTTGTTTCTTGTCAGCTTAAGCTTCCTCTCCAGCAGTCCCGCCACCTATCGGTCGCAGCACAATTCTTGGATCGGTATCCAGCATCCTATCCGACTCCTCTGCACTACTAAGGCACGAATCTTTGCTATCCGGCATCAGGTTTCGTCGCTCTTCATCGTCCTGGCGTGTTGGAATTTCTGAAACCGGTGCGTACTGCGTATGTGACACGAGTGGATCCGTGCTCGGGTTAAGGGCTAGTATTTGACCACTAGCCGTACCCTGAAGCTGTCGTGCTAAGCCTTGCTTCTTGGAAAGCGCACAGGGACAGACGCAATTGCGTCGCCAATCGGCTACCTTCAAGTACAGCCCTGTAACGGAAAAAGAGCAGCAGAATAACAAGAGAAAGAAATGTTGTATAAGCTCAACGATAGTGAAAGCAAAACCATTGCTTTCATTAATATACATATACCTAGCAGGAACAGCGCAAGCAGAGTCAAGATCGCGCCGACTACGATAAGACTAATATCAATTCGTTCCTCCTGCGCTTTGCCATCCGGATTGATTTCCGGGTACTGTTCAGCGTCCGAGTAATCTGCCGAGCCGCTAGCAATTAATGCCATTCCTGTACAATTAGAATGTGGTGAAATTGTAGCGCATGATACGATCCAGTGGGAAGTAGACTACTCCACCAGAACACCGGAACTTACCGATAGCGAAGGTTATCAATCCTAGGACCAGAATTGTCATTTGAGCGGTTGGTTTACGGAGCATCTTCATTGACGAGGCAGCCGTCGTTTGGGCAAGCAAACCGCCGGCACTCGTTCGTGTTTCGTACGAAACCGTCGTCGGTTGATAGACGGGACCACTTTCCGGCATTGTGCTGTTGCTTGTTGGGCGGTGAACTCTTGAGATTTGGCTTTCGTTGATCGACGGTCCACTGCTGCTTAGATTAAATATGTCCCGTAGTTAATATTACATGTAAATTAATTTCTCCGATCTGCGGAGTATGCTAAGATAATGCTGCGTATCAGTTGAGTGGATATAACACTTTACACCGTCTGTCCCGGTATCAACCAAACACAAATCTCAATTCTTCCACTAAGCATTGCCATATGGTTTGAACAACGCCACATTCGATTCACCTTTCGATTTGAACAGACCCTATCTACCAGTGATTACGTTCAGTAGGAAATTCATTTGGTGTGTGTAGAAACAGAAAAAAAACGACGCTGATTCATACAGTGCTCCGAATTTGACTGCATGATGGCAATAACTAAACCGCACCCACGCCGAAGCAAATTCCATTGGATTGTGCAAAGCTTAACCATGGAACTAGGAATCATGAATGATTTTCCTACACAAGTGCTACTCCTACCTCCCAACTAGGATGGTACGAAGCAAAACCTACTTCCTGTTCTGAATGGTGGACGGTGGTTAATGCACTTAAGGGATTACACCAGCTGTAGCAGACAAAACTGCATAGAGCTACTAGTGGAAAGAGAAGCAGAATTTCAACGGGCACAACGAAACAGATGTTGAATAGATCGGACATGCAGCAGAATCACGGATGGCGCGCCACATCGCATTGTTACACGAAGGTAAAAATTAGGCTAGGAGCAAAACCTGTTTCGTACCTTCCCGTCGGCGTCTCGCCAGAGCACAACAGGATCGGGAAACACAGAATTTTGCTGCGACCAGAAACCAGAACAAAACCTTTCTCGTTGCGTACCTTCTTGCTCCAATAGGATTCGAATCACTTCCCTACAATGTAGTTCGTTCGCTAAGTTGCCCTTCTGAGGTACGGAGATGTAAAACAACGGTAATTGTAACTATTCTTTGAACTCTGCCACTCCGTTCTTTTCCGTGATTTTCAAGCATCAAGCCTTTCTCTGATGCGAGGTGTTTTAATTATACAGGTAGAGTCGTAGCACTTTTTAAGACGCCATATTGGATTTTATTTTTGGCATTCGGGAAGCTGATTACGCTCAACAACAAGCCAGTGTGCGCTTGTTGATACGAGCAGAATCAGAAAATGTTCTCTATAGAAAGACTAGCTTTCGCTACACGAAGGGTAAACGCTAGCGTAAATGTATTAAATAGAGAGGTGCGGTGTTGTATACCCCGATCGGATTTTAGCAAAAAGTTATGAATTTGACGTTCCGGTCGACCAGTTTAATCTTCACGGCAAAACAGTTATTACCCGGATTTCAACCCATTCCTGGCAAAACAAATTGCAAAACCAAAGAGCAATGGTGGTTTCCTTGCGAAGCCTGCTACAGTCGGCTCAGTACGCGCCGCAATCTGTAGATTTTTACAGACCCGAAAAAAACGCTAACTTTTAAGCTCTTCAAAAGCTCAAAGAAATAGCTTTTGGTGCGTTGTGTGAACGCTTCCATATATTTTGATGATGATACAACCGCCGTTTTCTGCGTCAAAAAGCACGCGGCGTCCATTACTGGCGTTTTCGGCGCGTAAAACGCGCTCGATGTGAAAGCAGCTTTATAGGCTCCCGATTACTTCCGTTACTATATGCACAGCTGACGGCGCGCTTTCCGGGGGTCCCTGATGGAAAGCAATTATTTTATGGCCGTTTTTGAACTTGTTGGTTTATGGTTTGAGTTTTGGTCGTGCTTTGCAGCCCTGCAAACGATGTTGACACAACAACGGCGGCCCTCCCTTCCGCTTCCCACAACCCATTCCAACGCGGGGTATTCAGCCTTGACCACACGCTGACACGGTCAACGAGTGCATCCTCGAGTGCGACTTGAAGCGGTAGCCAACCCCGAAAAAGGAACAATCAGACGCATCTGGAGCATCTGGGCGCACGCGCACCTGCTGCCTCCGGTTAAGGTAAGAGGTCAGCTCCCATGTGCGCAAAACCGTTCCAAATCGTCGGTTCTAGATGGTAGCGCCCGCTCGCTTGCCACGATAACGGTCGTAAACGCATCAATTGCCCCCCAGCCAACCGTCCTCTCTTCTCCTCCTCCCCACTCCCTCTCTCCCGACTGTAGAGAAAAGGTTCGACTTTTTGGTGAGCGCGGGTTCCGGTTGACCACCCTCCGTAACCAATGGAGGGATCATCAGCATGGATTGTAGACCTGCGCCTGACTGGATCTATATCTTCTTCTTATTCCCGATTATTCGCCTTCGCCCGAAGATTCCTGCCACGGGTGCCAGTGCTCACCCCCTCCTCCGGGGGATATACATCGAGCACCGTACGCCAACGGCAAACGGTACCCGGTTTACGGAGGTTGCCTCAAACGCAGAAAGAGGAGGGAAGGAGGGATAGGGGTTTGAAGGTTGAGACCGATGTTGAGGGCAAGCTCCATCACCTTATTAGCGCGGTGTCGATCATTTAGGAGCCTATCCGGTTGCACCGGCCACCAACTGTACCGAGACGGTCTACGCAGCATGTTTTTGTTTTTACTTTTCTCGTGTCTCGCGCAATCGACAATTCCACCTCAACCCCTGGGCTGGGGCGAGCAGGTGGGTACAATCTCGCGATCTCCCTCTTACACACACGCAAGGACCGATATCCTCGCCGTTGTGCACATGTTCGGAAACGGCACATGGATGACGTTACAATCGAATAGAATTCGATTTAATCTATCTACCTCTTTAATCCTCATAAAGGCATTGTTTGAGTGTAGCTGGAAAACGGCAATCGGACATTTCAAAAATATGTTTTATATGCGTAGATCAGTAACCGCAGGCCGGTTAGCTAGGGTGCATAAAACTGCCCGACTGCTTACTGCAACGCCGAGCAGAAGTTCCCTCAAAAACCGCAACCCCGAAAAATGCTGCGCTGCTCGAAAATAAACACTGCCACCGCTCGAATGGTGCCGCCAAGCCGGTCGCCGCTGCTCGAATGTTGGCCCGCGCGAACCGTCCGCCCACCGCTAATAAAAGGGCAAGCGCGGCTGATGCGGTCGAAAAAAACTCTCATCTCCTCCGAACGGTGCAGTCCACAGGTCCGAGACCCTCTTCAACCAACCGCTCCTGCCAGGAATCGACCGGTAAAATCCGTTCTCTCTCTCAATTCGTGGTGTTGTGTGCCTCCACCGTGTATATCCGGTGTGTATGCCGTGATTGGTTCTGTGTGCTCAAAAGTGAATGTCCTCACGCCCCCCCCACCTCTCCTCAACCTCCTGTTGTGCCCGGTTCCGTTTTTCATTTTCCGGCTTTTCCGGTATTATTAAACAGTTCGTTAAACGTTAAGCGTTCCTTGATCGAGAAGACGCTTCGGCAATCGCGGCGTTTTCTCTCTTTTCTCTATCGGCTATCTGCGATAATTTTGAGGATTAAACAAAACGAAACATTGTCACCACCCTCTACTATTTCCCCCACCCCAGATCTACTACCGGTGTTTATCCGACGAGCGTGGCGTTATTCGTCCGTCGTGTTAATTTCATTTCTTTTTTTTTTCTCAACCTTCCCTCAACTCCACCTCTCCTTCTGCGTTGCAGAGTGCTTTTCAGTGTCAAAACGAAGATCCCACCCAGCGCATCGCGGTAACTACAGCTTAAACGGTGTTCTACAATCCAAAGTAAGTGTTAGTACCACTAAGAAGGTAGTTATTATGAGCTCCAAAAGATTATACTTTACCTTTCGATGAAAGATGATTCACTCGCACTCCCTTCTTGATTGGATCGCAAGGGGGGAAGGGGAAGGGTCTCACAAATGGAACTATCCGGGAAAACGCCGGGAGCTCCAGCACCGGCACAAGTGCTGCAGTGCCCGATTTTCCGAATTTCCCTTTTCTGGCTTCTCATTCCATTGGCTCGCCATGGTTCTCCGGTGCTTGATCCTCTGTCCAGTGTTCGTTGAATGTTGCCTTTTGCACGATGGCGGCGGCGGTGTCGTCGTCGTAGAAGTAGCCATTTTCCCGTCTCAAGCGCCACCGGGGTAAGCTTCAAAGAAGGGGGTTGGGGGGGAAACAACGCGCGCCGCCAGTCCAGCCACAGAAGCAGAGCATTGTTGCCGGCAAATTTGCCGGCTGCCCGGGTGCGTCACCGTACGTGTGTGCGTGTATTCCGATGCTGTGCTGTGCTAGTGCAGACGCCCTCTGGGGTGCGTCTGTGCGTCAGCTGCCGGGTGCCGGTAGCCTAGCCACCGGCGGCTGTTTGCTACACTCTAGCCTGACCGGCGACCACCATCACCATCACCACCGCCTCCCTGACACACCTGTCCTTGGTGTGCTTCGAGCAATTCGTGGTGGAGAACCGGTGCAGGAGTTGCATACACACGCATAGCGCACGGGCGCACGTGCGCATTTCGCATTAATGCCGCGTCCGGTCGCAGACTCCTGGCCACAAAGAAAGAGAGGAACAGAGAGAGCGAGAGAGAGAAACGTTTGAGAAGGGAGACCAGGAAGGGAGAACAATGGAGTTCAATAATTTTTCTCTAAACCGAGGTCGTTGTGCTTCGCTACTGCTGCTGCCGCCGGCACCGTCTGGTTCCCTTCTTCCTTCTCTTTGCTAGTTTGAGAGTCCCCCCTCTACAACACGTTAGCCTTTAGCCGGCGCCGGGATCAATCTGTGGCTCAGAAGCGATGAGGATTTGTGATGCGCGCGTGTGTTTGTGTGCGCTCATCGTGAATGGAGCGAAGCTCGAAAAGCTTTCTACTTTTTCTGCTCCCTCTCTCTCTCTCTCTCTCCTTCTCTTCGGTAGGTAGATGCACGGGGGGGGACTGTATTTCTGATTTTTGTTAGGCGTTTGTGGCGAAGGATGCGAACAACACGTCATGACTCATCACACAACCGATGGTTATTTGCCAGTTTAGGATATTGGCCAATGTATGTGTGCATGTGTGTGCAAGTGTGTATAGAGAGTGGTGATCGATGGCTACGTAAATGGTGTTCGGCCACATACATGCATGCACACACGCACGCACACACATTTCACTTCTCCATCTTCACTTCGGCGGGGGTCAAACGAAGCGAGAAAAAAACTCTTTTCCCGTTTCGTATCCAGCTCCCAAATGCGGGGGGCACAAGGCGGGCGGGGGGAGATCGAGAAAGAGAAAAAGAGAGAGAAGGCTCACTGGAGTATTGCTGTGTGCGAGCAGGCGAGCGATTCCCCGCGTTCATGGTGTTGGGGTCGTTGGATTGGGGAGTCTCTTTCACTCCAGGAGTTTCTTTTTGTAGCGCCGTTTGTGTGGTGCCCTTCTTGTTGCTGCTGCTGCCTGATTCCTTCCCTGTTTTCTTGTATTTCTTCCACCTCGCCACCACGCACACACACACACATACACACACACACATGCGCGACGCGAAACCAGGCGGAAACGTCGAAATCGTTGATGCGTTGATTCGCCACTTTCTTGTGGGCCCGGTTGGTCAGGCAGCCGGTCAGGCGGGGGGGTAGATTGGCTTGCCGGTTCTGGAAAGTAGTGTGTGGTAAAGGCAACCTACACACGCACACACACACGCGCGCGCGCGCGCAATATTCTTGGTGCAATGTATAGCAAAATATTTTTTTTATACATTTTATTCGATGTATTTCTTTTTATTGGATAACTCTGTAGCTGAATATTGCCAAATTGACATTCAATATGCTTTCAACTGGAGCTACATACGAGCTACAACATTCAAAGACAGTTTCGGTGTTCAATTTCCTAGTTGGTGTGGGAGGAAATATTTAAAAAAAAAAACGAGTAAAAATTTAGAAACAGGTGCAGCAGCCGGGAAGAGCATGATGAGGAAAGTAGAGGGGGATGGGGGAGAGGTTAACCTCGCTAGCTCGCTGCTTGCTGCCGGCGGTTGATGTGCGTTCTTTCGTCGATCAAAAATAAATTACAGATCCGCGCGCGCTCCAGCAAGAAAAAAAAAGGTGTACCAGGCTACCAGCGTGCTCTCGATGTGCGTGTTCTGAGTTGCAAATATCGCCAGGAGTTTCGTCTCCCCGGGGGACACGAATGTGCGAGCTGCCGTGTCTGCTGATGTGTGTGTGTGTGAGTGTTTTTGTGGGGGTGCATGTCGTTTCTTTCCTTGAAGGGCGTTGGCTGTCAGAAGATGCACTCTCCACTCTGTGGCAGCTGCAGCAGTTGATGTCAACGACGCTTGTGCATCCCCCCCGCCAGGGTCCAGGGCAATTTCAATACACCAACACCAACAGAGCAGTTCTGTATGTCCCCGTTGGCAGTTGGTCGTCATGCCACCCGCGCGCACACAATACTCGTTCCTCCCCTTCCTCGTCCGTCCTCCCTTCAACTGCATGCAACTGTCTCGGTCTCGTTCTCACGAAGAGAGAGAGAATCAACGGCGGCAGCTACACAGCGCACAGCTTGCCAGAATCAAACGACGAAAAAAAAGAACCCAATGGAGAGGAGATCACCACCGCCGCCGCACCCATTCGATAAGAGGAAGAGAAGAAGGGAACGAGGGAGTGGGGGGAATGGATGCAATCGCGTGCACAAACTCTCGTCGCCCGGGTAATCTATAATACACACCACCAGCGCACACACATAGCGCGGAACGAAAGTGAATGTGAAAATGGAGCTGGAACTGACTCATCATCATCACACACGGACACACACACACGCACACACATGCATGCACGTACGCCTTGCATCCGGTCGAAACCGTACGGTGGTGGCTCTTTGTTTGGACTCGCTGCTGCTGCTGCTGCGCGTCATCAGAATCGCGCGACACACGACGCTGGTTTGATATATCGGGAGTGGCCGCCGCCGCCGCTGCCTCACCCCAAAAGCCTCTCGATAGGCGGTTCGTTACTGTGCGATGGTGTGCATGCGCGTGTGTGTGTGTGTATTTAGCGGGTCTTTTGCATGTGCTGCTGCCTGTGGCCCCCTCTAGGGCGCGCTGCTCCTCGCTTATCTTCCAGGCGGTGATATTAGCACGCCTCGAGCGAAGGTCCCCCCTTCCAATAGACACACACACAGACACACACATACAACGAGGCAGGAGTGATCCATCAAAAGAGAGACCTCACATCGTCCTCGGATTGAGTCACGATCGCGCGCACAGACCGGCAATGAGCCACACACCTTGGTGTGTTGCCTTTTGCTGTTTTGCGATAACCCCCAACAACACCAGCACCCTGATGCCCGGCAAGCGCAGCCGGTCCCCCGCTGGTGGTGGTTGAGTCAGGCCGGGGGAGAAACCATGGCGACGATGACGGCGACCAGCCACAATATCATCACCCACACGGCGGTGGCGGCGGCATGCTCTTGAATTTTCGGGTCATACGCCTGCCTCACCAATCCACCCAGCCTACTTAGAGACCCTCGCTGCTGCTGTTGCTCTGCTCTCTACACTGCTCCTCTATCCGAAGACGTGGAGTGCTGCTGGTGCTGGTGTTGTAGCCGGCTCCGAGAACCATTTCATTGAACCCGCCCAATTTGAAAGTCAATGTCTGCTTGGGAGAGCTTGCTCTCTCTTTCTGGTTTGGTTGCTTTGACTTCTTCCCGTTCTTCTTCTTCTTCTGCTGCTGCTGCTGCTGCAACTGCTACACTTGTATGAAGCTATGAATAGCTATGAAGGAACCTAGGGAACTAGTACATTTTTTTCCGATGATCCTCCCTACAAAATGATGGAGGATTGCGAGGGGGGGGGGGGGGGGTGTTGTAGGAGCGCATCATCATTCCCTGTGTCATGTTACGGTTCGGTTGCTACTGCTGCTGCTGCTGCCTATAGGGGGAAGGGGGATGGGGGTATTTGTGCCTCCCCCAAATTTATCAAACAACCGATAAATTTATTCTACAACTGCGCCTTCCTCTTTCCTGTCTTCTCTTTCTTCTCGATACACGGTATTTCCGTTGATTCACCCCGGAACCCCAGCATACCCTGAACCTAGATCAAGCCATACACACACACACATATATATATATATATATTCGCACAACGAGGAGGAAGACAGAGAGAGCGAGATCGCAGGTTAATGCTTTTTAAGTGCAGGTTGCTGTTGCTACTGCTGTGGCGCTTACCACAATTCGTAGATCAGCAGAGAGAAGAAAAGGCATAAGAGGAAGAAATATAAAAAAATGAAAAGAAGACGAAGAATAAGAACATGCAGAAGAGGATGAAGAAAAAGCAATAAAAAGGAAAGGAAAAAGACAACAACATAAAAAAATCAGAGAATTAAACAGCCAAAAAGAAAAAACGAAGAGCCCGAGAAGTCGGCGGCGGGGGAGCGGCGCGCTGTGAATGTGTTAGGTGGTGGTGTGGTGGAGCTTCTTTTCGGGGCACTGTACGGAGTTTCCACACGCACAACAGACACGGGAAGCGAAGTTGCTGGTTGCTGTGTTGTTCTTTTTGCTTGCCGATCGAACTACTTCTATGACTATGAAGGGGGGCAGTTAGCAAAGAAGTAAGTCGATCTCTTTTCGACGTGCTGCTTGTTGCGGCGAGCACTAAGGAAGGAGGTCGCCTTTTTTTCTTTTTGGAATGGCTATCCCTCGGCCCGAAGCCACCCACCACCACCACCGCCACCGCAGTCTGCCACATCTCCTTCGCTAACGTCATCGGCTTGCTGCGCTCACTGCCCCGTACTCTGCTCTCTGTTCCGTTCTGTTCCGTTCCGTTCCGTTCCGTTCCGTTTCGAAAATATGAAGCAAACCAACCGCATCGTGTGCACCACACGCAGAAGAGAGAACAGCGTGTAGCGCCTTTTGTCGCTTTGCTCGTTGCCTGGTTCGGTGGAGGGTTTTGGAACGTGATCATAATTGGATATTGCGAGTTGCGTTTGCGACGGACACAACCCCCCCCTCCCTCGTAAGGAGCTAAGGAGTGAGAACTGCGCTTCGGTTTCGTCGCGTAATGGCGGAAAGGCGGGAGAGGGGGGAGGTGTGAGAAGGGTGAAGGGTGACGGTGCGCCAACGAGGTGGAGGGGGGGGTGCTGGTCTTGGGGCGCCCATAAATGGAGAGATAGCTGCTGTGTGGAACGGAACACACACACACACACATTCGAGGTTGTTCGACCAAATCAAGTGAAATATGGAAGGTGACAGAGGAGGGGAAGGGAGCAGAGGGGTAACGACCCAAAAACGCAATGGCGACGTTACTCGTGCCCCCGAGCTTTGAGGACGGACAGTTGGTGGACTGCTGCTTGCGGTGGGGGATAGCGATCGATGACTGCTGGACTGCTGGACTGGACTGGCGCATAAGGATCAAGTGAAATACGGGAAGTAGTACCTGGGACATCTGGTGCAGACTGACGAGTCACCTCAGGCTCCGGATGCGTCGAAAAGACATAGATAGATAGATAAAGAGATGGATAGAAAGAGAGAGAGAGAGAGAGAAGCAGTAGTCTCCCTTTTCTGCGCCGCTCGACGACAGTCAAGGACATCACTTAGCTGACCTCCTTCTCCCTTGTTTTGCGAGCCTGCTCTGGTGGTCGTGGGAAACAAGGGCGCGACATTACTCACCCCAATCTCACCCCCCCGGGAATGTTTGGCTTGTCGCTGACTGGGAGCCGGTTGACGGTTGCTTCTGTTGTTACTCTTCGAGTAGGCACGTAGTGCATAGTAGTGGTAGGGTGTGTTGCGCCACCATCTACCATCCACCACTTTTTCCTCTTTTGCAAAAGCACAACGTCAGCGCAACAGCGCCGAGGAACCGTTGTTTTTTTTTTTGGCATAAAGTCCAACTGGCCGAAAACAAATTAAGCACAACAGATGACTGTGAAGGGGAAAAGGGAAGCGGGGGGAGGTCGGAGGTGGCCTGCAAATATCCCAAAAACGCTGAAAATGGCGCCCACAAAGAAACGCGAAGGGTTGTTGTTGGGTCTGAGCGAACGCGAATTTCGTGCCACTCCACAGTTGCCAGTTACTAACACATACACACACACACACACACACGCACGCGTACGCGTCTGTTGAGTAACGCGAAATGGGTTTCTCCCAAAGGGGGAGACACAATAGAGAGAGAGCCCGTAAAGACGAATGAGGGAAAGAGAGAGAGAGAGAGAGCGAAGAAAGAAAGCCAAAGACACATACGCACATACACGTATATGTGTAGAATTGGGGTGCAGCGTACAGTTTTTTTTTTGGGACAGACGCATCGCATATTTGCAATCGCATGTGCGTGCAAAAGGGGTTCACTTTCCCTCCTTCGATCCAGCAGAGGTCTCGCCGCGACGATTGAAGATCATATTATTCTTCTTATAAGCTCCCAGTTGTCCCAGGACTCTCCAGGCTGTTGGCCTGTTGGTGTGGTGTGTAATCGTCTTCCCTCCTCCATGATGAGTCATCTCGGACCATGCAATCACACATGCTTTGGTTGGTTGCAACGACAATACAACCAGAGAGACCGCGGGTGTGTGTATGTATGTTTTTGTTTTGCTTGCACTGTCACCACGAGTGACGCCCCGAAAGGTGCTGAGGGCATTCGTTTTTTTTAATTCGCAAATCACACACACACATTGTGGGTCGTTTTTCTTTTCTGCGAACCCCTGCCTGCCTGCGTGGCCCCAGTGGAGACCCTTCTTACAACACCCTCTTTATCTACCGTCGGAGGAGCGGCTTGAATGTAGGGCGGCGCGAGTGTCTTATCGGTTTCACCGCTTGGCGTTGCATGTTCCCATTTGGTTTGGGGAGGAAAAAGGGGGGCAGGGATGGATGGGATTGGTGGATTGTTAAATTGTTGGTGGGTTGGTAAAGAAGAAACCCCCCCAAAAAAGCCTTGTTATGCATGCCTGTCACACCCGCCTGCGCCTGCGAGTTTCGTCCCCGGGGGTTTTATTTTTTTTACAATCCGCACCGCGAAGAAGAAACAGGTTACTCGATTCTGACTCACTGATATTGTGGTAGCAAGCAAAAAAAAAATGGAAGTTCCAGCTACCATGCGGGGTGGGTTTTTGGAGTGAGTCCCAACTGCAGCAACAGATGCGCAAGCTCTGGTTGGTGTGTCTAGGCATCAAAAAGCACCCCCTTCCCCCCGTTGATTGCCTCCCAAAAAGGCGCTCTGGTTCGAAAGACTTCAAAGGTGGGTCAGACGAGAAGCGCCGCGCTTGTATTGCTCTCTTTCTTTCTCTCTGTCTGTCTGGCTCTCTCTCTCTCTCTCTCTCTCTCTCTCTCTCTCTCTCTCTCTCTCTCTCTCTCTCTCGTTTTCTATCTCTATCTCTCTTTGGGTTCGCGGATTCAAGGCGCCAATTGGAATGCCCCTTTGTGTCCCCCATACCTACCGCAGGGTGTGATGGTCAGACGAGAGACAGCATCCGTTTCGAGGATGACCATAAATGGGATAAATCAAAGGAGAACCACTACTCACACATGGTTAAGTGAGGGTCTGAGTCGCAGGGAGGAGAAGGAGGAGGAGGGAAAGCCTTGACCAATATCACCGTGAATGGCTGGGGCAAACGCGAGACATCTACGACGACGAAGCGACAAACCTCCTCCTTCTCCTCCGCATGTTGCTCTCTTCGCAGTCGCAGCAGAGGGCCGCGTGAACTCGTTGCAAAGAAAGGGCCCGGCTGTGTGTGACCGTAAACGGCATGTACGGAGCGGCGGCGCATGTTCTAGAGGCCGCCAGTCGGCGGCGACCGACTTGGAAAGCAAATCTCAATCCCCGCTGATTGCCATCGCGAACCAGCAGCTCGCGTTAATCGCCAAATTGAGCACCACGGACGTGTGGGGGGTAAAGGGGTAAAGGACGAAAAAGTAGAGAGGACGAGTGGAGCGGTGGGGGGCGAAAACAGATGGCCAGGAAAGGGTGGCAGGTTATCATCATCATCATCATCACGATCATCTGGCAGAGCTGTCCGTCTTTGGTTCGATGATCCACCATAGCAGAAAGACGAAGCGAGAGGAGGAGGAGGAGAAGGAGGCTGAGATGATCCTCCACCACACACCAAGCCATCGAATGGTGGTGGTGGTGGTGGGGGACACCTCTGGTCGGGGTGTCGTTGATGCTGTTGGATGTTTTATTGCTCGCAAACCATCAAACAGTGCCAGAAGACCGACCGTGTCGCAACCGCGCGATCATTTGCTCTTGTCAGCGCATCCGCAGCAACCAGCCTGCTAATAGCAAGTGTGTGTTTGTGTGTTTGTGTATTTGTGTTAGAGAGTAGTGTGCATCCAAATCAATCCGCATAACAGCGCAGTGCTTGTTTCTACTGTCATTATTCTGATTGCTCCCCGCTATTTTTCTTTTCTTCACCAGACAAACAGCCAAATAAAAGGGGACCAGAACCGCGCACGCACGCACGCCCGCACTCAACACAATCAAACCCACTTCGGTAAAACAACAGTAATATCAACGCAACGCAGATAGAATGGCCTCCGCTGGACAGGATAATGCCGCCGCGGCCGAGTACCCGCGCGTCGGTGCCGACTTCAAGAGCGAGCTCGAGTCGTTCCGCCCGGAAACGCTAACCAAGGCGGATACGCAGGAGAAGAATCCGCTGCCGACGGCGGAGGATGTGCAGAGCGAGAAGGCCCAGCGCAGCGTCTTCGAGGGTATCGAGTCGTTCGATGCGTCCCAGCTGAAGCATGCCGAAACGTGTGAGAAGAACCCACTGCCGGATCAGGAAGGTAAGGGCTAGGGCGTGGCGAGGAGAAGTACACACACAAACACAGACACCCCACCCCACACGTGGAACATTATGGAATGTTCGTCAACACGGGCGCGCGCGCGCCACTCATGCTGGATGCCTTGTGTATGTTAGATATTCGATACACAATGTAACATCAATAACAACAACAACGCGTGGCTGCACGTCGCATTGCGACTGCTGTGTTCTCCCCAGCGCGACCGATGGCACGTTTCAATTTGCAAGACATGAAGCTAGCGCGCATGCGCGTGTGTGTGATGCGCAGCATCATCGTTGTGGCAGAGCACCAGAGAGCCGGTTTTGCTTTGTTCGATCGAACAAGGGCGGTGTAAGGAGGGGGAATGTTGACGATCGACGATCACATCACACCTCTCCTCTCCAGGGCAGAGAACCCCGTCGAGCACAGGCGCTGAGCTCCGCAATAGTGTTCACCCTGGCAATGGGCGATGATTCGTCATTCAAATACGCGAGACTTCTCCAGCATACCAGCGGCCTGTGCGCCAGGCACATTCCTCTGTGCTGATGTACCGTGAAGGCGCCATGAGAGGAAGAGGAAAAAGGGGACAGCTATTTCTTTAATTTCTCAGTTTTTGTTTTGTATACCACAGCATCTGTTCATAAGCATCACCTCCCGTTCCTTCGCTCTCTCCTTCGCACTAATTTCTTGCGATCTTCAAATCACAAAGATATCCTCTCTTTTCCTCTTTGTGTTTTCTGGCGTGCTTTTTTTTTGCGCAGTGATGGAATTTTTCATACCCCTTGATATTCTTGCCCTGCCAGAGCCCAGCCAGTAATGTTTTGTCTCTATATTCTCTCTTCATTTTAGCCATCAAGGCCGAAAAGGGCGTGCAGCACTTCATCGAGTGCATTGAGTCGTTCGACACGTCGCGCCTGAAGCATGCTGAAACACTCGAGAAGAACCCACTGCCGACGCGCGAAATCATCGAGGAGGAGAAGCGCGCCTAAACCAAACAGACTACGCACAGCATCGCCTCGCCTCACCTACCCTACCCATTCCAACCATCTCTCTCAATCAACCACGCAACGCATCGCGAATATGAACCAACTTTTAAAAATATATATACATATATACATCTTAAAAAGCGACGCATGGCACAACAGATGAGAGAGAGCGTAGTGATAGAAGCGATAGCAAACGCCGACGTAACATGCGAACTAAAAAGAGCCAGGTTTAGGGGGGGAAATAGGCGAAAGGAAAGCAATACTTCTTCATCAGGGGTAATGCAGAGGAGAACAGCGGAAAACATATAGTGCGTACAGCCTCCCCAACACCACCACTACATCCTTTTGGTCTGGCCAGTAGGAGTAGCTACGCAGCAGCAGTAGGCGATGAGACGATAGAGGCGAGTTTATAGTAATAAGATTTGATACAGCGAGGAATTTTCGAGAAACAGATATATTTTTAAGCAAAGCAATGGAAAGTAACAGCATTTGCATCACACTCCTGCGGCGAACGCTTTCTCTCTCTCACACACACTTTCTCTCAGTCCCCCCGGCTCCCTTAAAAATTAAATCGTTCTGCTCGAAAAGAAACGCGTCTTCTCCTAGCTCGTTGGAACGTTTAGACGCTAAAGTATAGACTGTGCAAAAGCAAAGGCAATGTTGGGTATATTCTTTTCCTCGACACATTAAGGGTAACACGTCTAGTATGTAGACGCCTTAAATCAAAAGAAGAATGACAATAGAGAAGGCAGTGCAGTGAGGTAGGCATTTTTTTTAGCAAGAAAGCAACCATGACATAGTAACAGTACCAAGGAAAAAGAAGTAGCGGGATGCGGAATTTCGCCTTTTGGTTAAAAGAATCATTCTCCACAGTAATACTGCCGAGGCCCTTTGCCATGCGTGCACTTGCTGAGCGTTATTGAAGCATTTTGCATGATACGACGAGTGACAGCTGCAGTTAACGATATCCGTGCATTCACATGGTTAACGTTAACCTTAAGTATAAGAAAGATGATACATAATGGAGGAAAATACGAAAGAGAACAGCAACTATCACCATGGCGCTGGGAAATTCAATGTCGCTATAATTGAAACAAACTCTTCCCCTCTATGTGTCTATCAATTTCTACTCCATCGATCATTGCGTCGTGAGGTTTGAGGTGATCGGTAGGGTTGGGTAGAGGTCGCTAAACAAGAGCCAGGTATTCCGGCGATTATACGTTGCTTACTAAGGGGATGCAGGAGAGTGCGTTACCAGCAAGCACGCGTGAATTCCAGCAGCCGAAAAGGAATTCATATCAAAAGCGAAAAGGAGAGAGAGAGAGAGAGTACGAAAGGGAGTGTGTGATTGGGATTGTGAGCAGGAGCGGTGGTAGGAGAAGGCCAAATCAACGAATTGCGAGGGAAAACGATAAAATCGAGAAAACGGACGAAGTAAAGCAGCAGGATAGGCCAGGTACAGGCATTTGCGCATTTCAATGAGAGAGAGAGAGAGAGACAGACAGAGAAACGAAACGAAGAAGAATTTACGAAAATAAAATCCTTTCAAAGGAGTACATGTACTACCACTACCACTACTACGAAACTACTACAACTACCCTTATCACCCTAGCCTACTGATCAAATAAACATTATACATTTAAATTGAAAACGAAATAACCCACAATCAACACCAGCTGCCTTGTTTTACAGCCTACCTACACACCTTGTTGGCCTGTCAGGTGGGGAATTGATGCCACCTTCCAATCCAGCTGCCCTTCTCCTGTGAAACCGTGTGTTAATATAGTCGACTATATTCACAGTATCCTTTTCTATACGCATCCAAAATCTTCTATACACGCTATTATTCTTTTGAAATATATCTTTAGGTAAAAAAACGATAAAAAAGCAATGATTTGTTTTGAAGATATTTAACTGAAAAGGTATGTATGTTTTTAGGGTAATTATTATGTTAAAAATATCCTTTAGAGTGAGTTTAGAGTAAAGAGTGATCGAGAGAAAATTTGCAACAGAATCAAGTAGTCCCTAAATTTATGCAATTAATGCAATGGTAGCCTAGTAATAACTTTGAACATAAAACTTTTCCCCCATTAGAGCTTCCACGCAGAAAAGCTTCAGACGGTGGCGCCATCTATTCGTCAAAACTCTGCGGATCTCCAGTTGTCACTGTTTAGTGGAACTTTTAAAGGGGAGACATTGGAAAATCGTCCCCCCCCCCCCCCTTTCCCCATCACCATCCACGACGGATCTCTCGTTTTTCCTCAAATTGATTTACCTGATCGGAACCGACTCGACAAACCAGCCCACGCATCCGGCCGTGGGGAAGGGGGTTGGGGACCACGAGAGATGTTTTTTCTATTTTTGGGCGACCGCGGCATGACCGCGTCTTGGCTAGCCACTCCAGCCGCACACACACACACGCACACCGAGCACGGTTTGTGTGGGTCATGAGGACGATCTGTTCGGGGTTTTTCCCACACCTGATGAGCATTGGCGCGGCATTGGCATCATCTCGAGATGAGGTGCCTGGGTGGTGGGTGATTTATGAGCAAATCAGTGGTCTCTGCATGCGTGTGCATGTGTGTGTGTGTGCGTGTGTATGGGAGCGGAGGATGATGCTTGAATGCTTTCTCTTTCGGCGGATCGCGGTTCAATCTCGGATCGGCTCAAATGACACCGATTGGCCCTCCGGATCCAATTCGGATTCGCCATTAAATCCGTTCACGTGCTCACACAGCGAGCAAAGAGTGGGTAGAAGGGGGGGGGGGGGGGGGTGATCTAGAGAGGAGCGACCTTCATTCTCCTACTTCTCTCTCTCTCTTTCTTTCCTCTTCCGCTCGAGCTCGACCATACGTCCTAGAGCTCGCGCTCGCTGGATGGACGGAATTGGAACCAGAATGAAAATCACCCCACACACAGGCAGAAGAAAGAGGTAGTCTGTGTGTGTGTGTGTGTGTGAGACAGAGAGAGAGACAGTGAGAGAGATACTGACAGAGAGTGAGATAGAGAAGAGTGGACAGGAATGGAGCGTTTGCGAGCTGCGCAGGCGCCGTTGGCGATGATTTTTCACCAACCAACCGACCAGCCAGCCAGCGAGCGAGCCAGCGAGCCAGCGAGGTAACCAGCGAGGGTAAGGTAAGGCAGCCAGTCACCCGAACCGGAAGCCGAAGCCGAAGGGAAGCAACAAATTTTCCAAAAACCTTCACCAGAGCGCGACACCACCACCGACAATTCACTCGAGCTCGCGCGAGCTTTGTGCTGGTTGCTGGTTTGTTGTTTGCGGGATCGTCACACAACGCCAGGAAACCCCAGTAAAACCCGACAACAACCACAACCACCCACCCACAGCAACGTCGTCGACGACAAACGACGACAACGGTGACCACGACGGCGACGACGGCGACGACGGCGACGACGACTACGACGACGACGACAGCGACGACGACGACGACGGCAGTGACGACGGCCAGGACCAGCAGGACCACGGCCAAACGGAGGTCTGCTCATCCACATCCACAATTCCAGAGGAGTCTCGGTGAGTCGGCGATGGTGGCCCAACGGAGGGGGGCGTGCGTGCGTGCACACGCGTGTGTGTGTGTGTGTGTGTGATTGTGTGCAATCAAACGCCAGCAGCATAAACAGCAAGCAACCTGATCACGGGAACCCCTAAGCCCGGCCAGCAACATCCAGAGCAGCAGCAACAGCAGCAACAGCAACAACAACGGTAGTAGTGAAGGCCTCCTGGCCTGGAGCTGTCCCTCCTGCGTGTGTATGTGTGTGTGTGTGTGTGTGTGTGGTGGGGGGGCTCGAGCAGGAGCAGCCATCGCCACAACAACGACCCTTCGACAGGGTTTTCTAGAGGATAGAGGTCCCCCCCCCGCCTTTTGGCACGCGGTCAGTGTTGCCCTTCAACACTGACCTCCGGTGTTCACTACGCATACTCCCCGCCACCCACACACACACGCACGCACGCACGGGCGCGTACATCATTGAGCCCCTGCTGAGCCCTCCCAGGCCCAGGCCCAGTTCGGCTACTCCAGCTAGGAAACCGCGAGAACGCTGTGGACTCGCCCTCGGCTCGGCCTGGTCCTTTGTCCTTTGTCTGTCTCTACCACGACTCGGTACGTGCGTGCGTGTGTGTGTTTAGTTGTGTGCATCGAGAAGACGCTCCGGCAGAGCCCCTTGGCAGTTCCAGGAATCAAGGGACGAGCGACACAGAGATATATATGGGAGGAAAGAAAGCGAGAAATAGCTAGCAGGAAACGAAAAAAGGGAGAAAAAGAGAGAAGAGAGAGAGAGAGAGAGAGAGAGAGAGAGAGAGAGAGAGAAGTGCTAGTGTCAGAGCGCAACAGCAGCAGCAGCAGCAGGAGGTACAGGTGATCAGATGCAGCACGTAACTGTCACATACTTCGTGTTTGGCTTTGGTGCTACTGGAAAACGGGGATAATAGTGCAACACCACACACACACACACACATGGAGGGGGGCGTATGTGGCGCAACAGTAGGCTCCATTCAACCGGGAATTGGCTCTGTGCATTGAAATCCTTCTCAGGAGCTGCTCTCTCTCGGCGCGCGAAAGCGAAAACAATCCAACCATACTCCTCCTCGTTCTCCTCTTTCTTCACCTTCCACGAAAGATAAGAGATTAGAGAGAGAGAGAGAGCGAGGAAGATCCAGTTGCGATAAAGAAGCGGAAAGGCAGAAGCTGAAGCTGTCAATCGTGTGACGTACGAGCAAGCAAGCGAGCGAGCGAGCTATTATGTGACGTATGTGTAGCTCTCAGCTATGTCTGTGTGTGCGTGTGTGCGTGTGGTTATCAGAGGGAAGGTGGTTCAGGTGGGGGTTGATGGCAGTAGATGGTTCTTCCAGGAGACCAGCCACCTGGAAGAACACGCCAGCCAGGGATAATTGATTGCGATTGGCAAACTCCACCACCATGGCATGGTGAGCAAAAGAGAGAGAGCGCGCGAGAGAGAGAGAGAGCGAGAGAGAGAGAGCCTCCCTCATTTCATAATCCAGGGGTCTCAGGGTGCTAGTGTACTCAACGGCACTGCACAGTAGGTTCACAAGGAGGAGGAGGTCACACAACGGGGTTGCACAGTGCTACTGTAGCAGGAGCAGCAACAGCAGCAACAGCAGCAGGAGTAGCAACAACTACTCCACCCAACAGAGGGAAGGGGGTTAGGTGAGATAAGGTATGGCTGGAGATAACCTCGGAGGTAGCTCTCGTCGGATGCAATAGGAGCACTGCTTCTTTCATTTGGGTCACAAGAGCCACAGGGACACCGACGCCCACACACACACAAACACACACCTACAAGGGGGAGGGGCGCATACAGGGTCAGGCCTGTGATAGTGTGGCTACGATAGCGACCGACCTGCGACATACCTTGACCAACTGAGAGATCAAAAGATTAGAGAGAGAGAGAGAGAGTAAGAGAGAAGGAGAAGGGGAAGATTATGCCAGGGGAGGGGGGGGTGCATTTCCTGTATGCGTGTGGCATGAAGCAGAAGTAATCCACGTGGATGATGATGATGATGATGATGAAGATTGCGTTGCGCTGACGGCAAGATCGATCGGCGGTAGATGGAACGGGAAAGGAGCGGCTTCCCTTCCATTTCCAGGGATGTGTGTCGTAACAGCTGCCCTCTTCTTCTCCCCACTCCCTAAATGACGAAACGGTAGCCTGTCGGTTCATGGTCCTGCCCTAATACCCTCCTCGGTAGGCAGGAGCCGCGCTTATCAAGACACAAACCCCAATCAAACCCAATCAAACGCGAGCCTCTCGCTTCTCTCTCTCTCTTTCACTCTCTTTCGCGCTCTCTCTCTCCATACTTTTACTTCTTGCTCACTCCAACCCATCGCCTTCGGAATCGGGAGGGTTAAGTAATCCGCAACCGAAACCGAGCGATCTTCCCCCGTAACAAGCTGTCCATTGGTGATGGTCTCACAAAAAAAAGGGAGTGAGAGAGAGAGAGAGAAAGAGAAAATGAATGTGAAATACCAAGAAAAACAACCGCGGACTAAAACAGTGCTGGGAGCTTCCCGACGAAACGGAACGTCTATTGTCAATTGATGGTATCACCTGGAGCTTCCCGGGGTTCTGCTACCTGGAATGCCGCTACACACCGATGAGCACCACCACCGAGCGCATGCGTGAAAGAGACAGCAAGACACACGCTGATACGGCTGCGGTGGTGGTGGCGACACTGACACCGACACTGTGACATATCGGGGCTGTTTTGTTTGGTGATTTGGTGGTGGCTGTGCAGAGTACAAGGACGACGTGCACATCATCATCATCATCGTAGTGCGGTTCGGTCAGACACCTGGACGAGAGATGCCCATCCCCTTCCCCGTTCTGACGTTGCGGTTAACCGTTTAAAGTTTGAAGTAGGAGAAGGAGAAGGAAAGCAGACCCCTTGTCCAGGGTACTAATTGCTGCCTTTAACACTTTGACTTGCACACACACACTCACACACACACCTGTATGTCACTCTTTTGCGCTCTCTCTCTGTCTTTCTCTCTCTCTTTCTCTGATGGACCGGAAGGAGTACGCTCTGGTGAGCAACAGTTTGAAAATGGAAACAAGTTTGGCTGTTGGATGGCCAGGGGAAGGGGGGCAGGTCACTCAGCACCAAAAACAACATCCCCTCCCCCTCCCTCGCGGCGCTCCCACCCCCCCCTCGAACTCCAAAAGGGGTCAGGGGTCAGGCCTTGCTGGAGTCCTTGATCCTTGGCAGGGAAATTAATCAAACTAGAAGCTGTTGACTCAGCTCGCTGTGCGTGCATGTGTGTGTATGTGTGTGATGTTAGTGGAACAGAATTTTACCAACCTGCCCCCCCACCTAAAGTTATAGTATATAGCACCTTCATTACGTAAGGCCCGCCAGGGCGACCATGGATCGGTTCCAAACCTTCAAAAACAAGGGGAGGGGGCGCACTCTCTCTCTCTCTCTCCACTTACTCTCTTTTTATCTCTCTTTCTCTCTCTCTCTCTCTCTCTCTCTCTCTCTCTCTCTCTCTCTCTCTCTCTCTCTCTCTCTCTATTTCCTGTTCATCCAACCTCAACCCAGCTAATGCAGCGTTTGGCAGCGCTGGATCGCTGGCAGCCGTAAGGAGCGGACCACCAGTGGATGGACATCGGCACGGTCATCAGCAGGCATCACCGGGCATCAGCAGCAGGCATCAGCAGCAGGCATCAGCAGCAGTGGCGCGTCCCGTCCTGTGCGTGTGTGTTCGATCGTGTGGCCCTAGTGTGCACTAGTGTGCGTCCGTGTGTATGGTTCGGTACCAGTGACGATCGGCAGTGAGGTAGTGGTGGTGGTACTGGTGGTGGTGGTAGTAGCAGTAGTAGTAGTAGTGGCTAAGGGCAGTTTGGCAGTGACGAGGATAGCACCGACTGCGGCAACCACAATCCACACCCGAACCATCATTGTCGTGGACGGGGAAGAGGAGGAGGAGGAGGAAGACGGGGAGGTGGAAGAGGAGGAGGAGCAGGAGGAGCAGGAAGAGTGCAAAAGCTTTTTGGCGACTGGAAATCATCGCCGTCAGCGGGAGCAGCAACAGCAGCAACAGCAGCAGCAGCAGCAGCACCAACGACAGCGACAGCAGCCAACGGCCGTTAGCCGCCTGGCGGGGCGATCCCGACCGTCGTTCGAAGCGAGCGAGGCCAGCGAGAAAGCCACAGCCAGACTGTTCCGCTGCTGTTTGCCGTGTCGCGGCGGCGGCGGCGGAGGAGGAGGCGCAGGAGGAGGAGGAGGAGGAGGTGGGAGAGCGGCTGGCGAGGGGTCAACGGACGGTGCGGCGACCAGTAGAGTAGGGAGCGGCCGGGGCGGCGGCGGCGGCGGCGGCGGCAGCGACACTGACAGTGGCCGGGGCTACGAGGAAGCTTTGACCAATCGTCGCCACCTGTTGCGGGGTGCGGAGGAGGAGGAAGAGGAGGAGGAGGAGGAGGCCGGGCGCGCCCAAGACCGTGACAACGGCTGTGGCGGCATCGGCGGCCGAGGCAGCACCAGCGTCAGCGGGGGACGATCCGGAGGAGGACGCCGAGAGCCTGCCGCCCGATCGGCGGCATCGGCCCACCGGCAGCTTACCGGTGGTAGGGCGGCCGGTGGAACAGCCGCCGCCACCACCACTGGCGGCTGCAGTGCGAAGGACAGCTTACTGGGCACAGCACCGACGGCGGCGACGACGACGACGACGACGACGACGCCGGCGACGGCGACGACAACCAATACGCCAATGTCGATGGCTGCAGCGACCAACCAGGGTGACGGTGCTGTGCTCGGCAACCTGGCGTCGGGGCTGGCGGCTGCTGGCAGCGGCCGGTCTCCGGCCCCCACCACCCAACGGCTGCACCGAGCCGCTCTCGCCAAGCAGGAAGAAGACGATGACGACGACGACGACGGCGACGGCGGCGACGAGGACGATGAAGAAAAGAAAAGGAAGCAGGAAAAGGACAAGGAGGGTGAGGGTGGTGGTGGTGGCGAACCGGTGCTCGATGGCAGGACCGTCGGCAGCTCGGCGCCCCCCCATCACCAACACCCAACCCAGCAGCAGCAACCCTCGATACTGTTTACAGCCGCCGGTGGCGTATTGCGTGGTGGTACGACGGCGGCCGGAAGCGGCTGGAACGATCAGCAGCAGCAGCAAGGACGTCATCAGCATCAGCAGCAGCGTACCGGGCGCCATCGGGGTGGCTCCGCCCAACAGCATCCCCAGTCACTGCCGCACATACGGGAGGAGCGCAAGCGGAACGGTAGCTGCGATGCTGCAGCGAACCGTAGCGGTACCGGTACCGGCGGCCTAACGGTGGCGGCTACTGCTGACGATGCAGCCACCAGCTCGAACCAGCTGGAGAACGCCGGCGGCGGCGGCGGCGGTGACGACGACGACGAAGACGTCGACGAGGAGGACGAGGAGATGGAGGTCGTACCGGTAACGGTGCAGGACGAGTACGATCCCGAGGACCTGCAGCAGCAACAGCAGCAGCAGCAGCAGAATCATAATCATCAACAACACCAACATCATCAACCACTACCACCACCGACTCAACCCAAATACCACCGGAACCGGCGCCATACGCTGGCCAACGTACGGTAAGTAGTAAGAGGGACGCGGAGGGGGTGCCGATTATGAAGGAAGAGGGAAGAAGAAGGGGTGGTAGACATTGCGTGTCTAGGCTCTGAGCTTTAACGCCAAATTGCGGGGTTCCGAGCGCGATCGAGTGCTCCTGATACTCCACAAACTGGAAACGGGAAGGTTGGAAAGGGGAGGGGGGGGGGTCTGGGTGTACTAGGTAGTAATACCCAGTGGTAATAAGATACTACTAACAGAGGGGCTGCTCTAATTGCTGAACGTGTGAAGCGATCGTCACTCGCTCTCTCTCTCTCTGTCTCTCTCTCTTTCGCTTACCAGCTGCAGCAGTAGCCTGCTCTCTGACATGTGACGTCACGTGGGAGCTGTTGAGCGCGAACTCTAATTGAATCGCTTGCGCTCCCCCATTTCTACTAGCGAGTACCGAGTGCACAATGAGCCACACACAAACACACACACACACAATCGATTGGTGCTTGATTGAAGGCCTGGCGCTGCTGCTGCTGCTGCTGCTACTGGAGCGGTTCCGATTGTTTGAGGTTAGGGTTGTTGCGCTATGCAGGGCTCCGGAGCAGGGACCGCGCAGCAGGAGCAGGGTAGGGTAAACCCCTTTTGTTTTGTGCACTGTTCCTCTGTCGAATCGGCGCACGGCGATGGGGACCGTGGGGACCGCCCCTACCTCGAGCAGCAGCAGCAGCTCTGTAGAGCGTGTCGAGCTGGGCGAGAGCCGACCCGCCCGGGGGCGCTCCGCGCATCCGCGCTTTAATTGAACACTAATGGCTCCCCTTCTCAATCGTGTAACCGTGCACCATCATCATCATCATCATTGGCGGCGGCGGCGGCCAACGGCGGCTGTGATGAGGAGAAGCGCTTGATCTTGTTTGTTTGGAGCAGGAGGAGTAGAAAGAGAAGAAGGAAGGGGGATGCTGTTGTTGTTGTGACGACGACGACGACGACGCCGACGACGATGGGACGTTGGTGCGGTGCGGTGTGGCTAGTGGCCAAGTAGTGGCCAGCCAGCTAGCCAACCAGCTAGCCAACCGACCAGGCCAGGCCAGGCCAGTAGGGGTTTGACACGGCCTCGAGCACCCGCGGCGGCTCAGTTCCCGCGGGATGCCAGGTCATGATGGGCGAGCGTATCACCGACCGCAACGCTCCCGTCTAGCCACCGACACGCGACACCGTTGCGTCGCGTCACGTCGCGTCGCGTCGCACCCTCCAAAAATTCCCATACAGGCTCCCGGACAAGGACCTGCCTGCGCCACCTGTGCGTGTGTGCCGGAGTGTGTGTGCCGGTGTGTGTGTGTGCGTTCGCTTGGAGCAGGCGCAGCCAATCCTCGATCAGCCTTCCACAATCAATAGACCATCGGCATCGTCAACGTCTTTCGTGAGGTTACTACTGTTGTGGTTGTTGCTCGCTTTGGTATTACTATCTGTTGTTGTGTTGTTTGTTGTTGTTAGAATACAATTCGTCGCGCTGCGTGGTGTGTGCGCACTAAATGCGCACGTAGGTGGTGCTCCTCCACCACCACCACCACCACCGCGCATCGACAGTGTGCTTCAGTGATCATTGCGCACAACAACAACAGCAACGGGCGTACCTTCAGGACTACAGCCGCCGCAGCCGCCCGATGTTTCGCAACAAATACTTCTTCAACAGTGGCGCCGGTGGCAATGGCGGTGGGGGGAAGGGCGGTGATCGCAAACGCCGCGGCTCCACCGCCATCTTGCCCTCGCACTGGTAGGTTATCCCCCCCGTTTCCCTGCCGCCGTTTGTGAAAACGAGAACCGCCGAAAATAATGGGAAGGGAGGAAGGGAGGGAGGGAGGGTTAGAGGGGGGGAGAAGAATTTGAGCACCGAACCGTACTCCCCGGGCCTACTCCCGTCCCGTGATCTGCTGATGAGCGATGGGCGGCTGGATGGTTGTGCAAGTAAAAAGCAGTAGTTCGATCGGATCTCGGGAAGGGGGAAGGGGGGAAGAGGATAAGGGGGGTGCCTTCCACACACACACACACACGCTCACTGTTGGACACTCTCAGATCCATTTGGTCGCTCTCGATACTGCACCGCGGGATGAGAACGGAACGGTTGAGATCATTTTTAGCCGGTTGTGACAGAGAGCGAGAGAGAGAGCGAGAGAGAAGGAGGGGTGAGGGGGGTTCTGCGCAGCGCGATCGTTATAAATGGAAACGGGCCCCAGAAGCGCCGGTGACACCACACACACACACACACACACACACACAACATGAACGTAGAACACCGAATCCACGCCAAACACGCGGGGCGGCCGCTGATTGGATTGCTGCTCGTGATGTGTGGCCGCCGGCCAACGGGCGGCTGCTGCTGCTAGTGTCATCGTCATCATCAACGGTATCCCAACGGCCGCACTGTCCAGTACGGACTGGGACGGAGGGAGGGTGACAGGATACAGTGGCCCAGTGTCTTCCGCTGCCGCTTTAGCCGTCGTTCCCATCCACCAGCCGCCCATCACCCGGCGCATCAGACTGAACTAACAACCGTTCGCAGAGTGTCCTGCGCGTACTCGGCTCGCTCTCTCTCTCTCTCTCTCTGGCTCTCTCTCTTTTTTTCTCTCTCTCTTTCTGCTTTCTCTCTCTCTGGCTCTGGTTCTGGCGCTCTACCGCTATGTCAGCCGCCGAAGCGTGTTTCGGGGGTTTTTCTAAATTTAGTATACCTCACCACCAACACCACTGCCGCCGTCGCTTGCCGCTCTGTTCGACTGCTGCTGATCGAATGCTTGCGCAAACTTTCGACACACGGTCTAACAGAGAGAGCGACAGAGCGGGAGAGAGAGAGAGAATGAGACAGAGGACCGCAGTTTGGGCAGTTCTCGGTGCTCCATCAGAGTACACCCGTGCTCACTACTCCGGTGGTGACCATCTTTGTTATCATGTTCTTGTACACACGAGACCGAAAGAGAGAGAGAGAGAGAGAGAGAGAGAGAGAGAGAGAGAGAGAGAGAGAGAGCGCGCGTGCGTGTGTGTGTATCTGTGTGCTGAGAGATGCGTCTGGGCCTAGTGGTAGCGCAGCGGCTGGTGATCCTTGCCTCGAGGCTCAGGACCGAGTGCGCGCTCCCGGGCTAGCCCGAGCGCATCGTGTCGCCTAGTCTAGCCTAGGCCACGGGCCTAGAGTAGTTGAGTGGAGTAGTGGAGCTGGCTTGGCATCCTTGGCCTTTCGGAGATTCTCTTGGTTACTCGTGTACTCTCTCTCTCGCTCGCTCTTTCGTTCTCTCTTCGTGTTCGTGTTCGCGTGTGTGTGTCTCTGTGTGTATGTGTGTGCGGATGCACGAATCTCTGGAGGCAGGAGCCAAATTCGAGGAATTCCGCCATCGGCTTCGGCTTCATCGCGGGGTTTTTGGCACCCCCTGACCGCGTCAGCTCAATCTTCTGCTCAATCGGGTGTCTCCGTCCGTCTGCCGAGTCTAAGAGGCGGCTGACTCGCTCCGCTATATATACACACTCTCCCCTCCCTCCCCCACCCCATCCCCCGGGGGGCGGTGTAAGGACGGCCCTGTAAGCGCACCGAATGGATCAGACGGACAGCCGGAGGAGGTTGGCGACGGCATCAGCCGAACAGCCGCCCGCCTGGCCACCAACGGTACCCACCTTCGAGTACCGGACGGTGCGCATCAACCAGCACCAGCACCAGCACCATCAGCAACACCATCAGTTCTACTCGACGTCAACCTCGTCAACCGAGTCGTCATCAACCATGCTTCGGTCAGGCACCATTCAGCAACAGCT
>NC_064873.1:5895503-5978003 GCF_943734745.1 Anopheles darlingi
CACGCAAGGGTGAAGTACAAAAGCCCTGACCACCGCCACCACCCGCCCCTCTTCACAGGCAACGATTATACTACTCCAACCGCATCGTTTCGTTCACTGTCTCTCTCTCTCTCTCTCTTTCTCTCTCTCTCTCTTTCTCTCTCTCTCTCTCTCTCTCTCTCTCCCGCACACACACACATTCTCTTTATTACTTTCTTTCTGTCGCTCTTTCTCGTTCGCAATATGATTCCCAGTATTGATGGCACGGGAAAGGGGGGCGAAATAGGGCTAGGTGTGTTTTTAAAGGGCAGAATACTAACTTATCTACTTAAGCAACCTGAACACATGTCCCATTCGGAAGGCAGGACAATTTTCGGCTTGGTTTTTCCCCACCATTCTTTGCGAGCGATTGGCGGTTTCTATTTCGTTTGTCTGATAACAACCACAGCGATCGAACATCTACCAGCAACCGGGGTGAGCGGGAAAATTGGAATACAAAGAAAAAGAAAAAATGTGAAGCAAAAGAAGACGAAGGATGGGAAGATTTGAGTGGGTAGGTGTAGCGGCCCCTCAGAGACGCTCATTTCATCCATTCATACTCTTGGAGTTGCATTAACGTTCAGTTTGCAAAGTTAATTTCCAACCGCGCCCGCGCCGTGCAATTAATCCGCGCCACTAACGCTCATACTAGCCCCTGGTGGTCTGGTGGATAAAACGAACGTCCAGGCAATAATGCAACTGCTACAAAATCAACAAAAACAAAGGAACCCGCACACCCAGGAGAATCTGCTTCTGCTTGTTCCTATCAATGAGAACTGAAAGGAGCGAAGGGTAGGCACAAGAAGAAAAAATAGTGGAGTGGGGGATGGGGTGGGGTGGAATGGTGATTTCTGGTGATCGAGGCACAACTGTAACAGACATGGGAAGGGCAAAAGCAGAGCAGCAGAATGAAAGACAGCTAAACAGACGGTAAATTATAGCAAACCAAGTCGCAAACCACAAGAATAAAGTCATTAAGAATAATACAAACGGTTACCACGGGGAGAAGGAGAGGAAAATTGAGTAAAAGAAAGAGAGAAAGGGAAAAGCGAAAGAGAAAGAGAAAGGAAAGAAAAAGGGGGAAACGAGTGCAGCGTGGTAAAAACGCAGTAACACATTGATTCACGCCCATTACAACCAAACCCTTACCTATTGAGCTGAATAAAGTATCAGGTGAAAAACACACAAACGAAAAACAAACCCTACGAGAATGTACTGCCGGGTCCATTTCGCAAGGGCGACTGGTCTTTTATGCGCTGGCGTTCCTCCTTACCGGTTGTGCGTGTTGCATGAGACTGACCAGCGAGTGTCATCAGCGTACAAGCCGTAGCCGCAGCCGTACGGCACTTCAATTCGGACTCGGTGCGCACTCCGAGGTTCCTTACCTCTTCAACCTGTTGGACAGTGCAGGACAGCTTAAGCCGCTTCGCCACCCTATTTTACGTTCTTCTTTGTTTCTTTTTTTTATTTTGTTTTTATTCCAGACATAAAGGTTCTGCAATAAGAGTTACGGTTGGTTGTTTTGTGAGTGCACGGTAATCTCCCAAAAACAGTTGCGATCGTCACCGAACCCTGTAATTCCGTTATCCGCAGCGGGCCGCTCCTCTCCACACTAAAACGGAGATGACGGAAATCGGAAACGAAAACCCAACAGCGCCTGAACGAGAGCAACGACGAAGCCCTAGCCTTTTCTGCATCATTTTGCATTTGGTGGTGGTAATGGACGAAATGCGCACGTTTCATAAATCTACTCCTCTATAATTCCACCGCCTCTTCCCAGCCTCGGCCACTCTTCCTCTTTTCACCAGTTGGCGGATGATCTTCGCCAAGCCGCCAAAAGCGCGTTTTCCGACCTACCGTCGAGTACTTTGATCCTAGATTACTCGGTATAGAATGGCTAAGTCTGTCTCAGCTCGCGTGTTCGCGATGCAACTCCTCAATTCCCTTTTATTAGCACAATAGTTGCTCAGCTCGCTTCTATTTCAACGCTTGCGTTTCCATTCTGTCCCCACACCAATACACAAAAATACACACACACACACACACCCACAAAACAGCACACGTCGTGTTTTCGCGGTAGCTTCCGTCGACAAAAAAATATATATTTAATTATATCTCATCCACGCTCCATTTATGGGGCTTTTTGTCCCTTCGTTGCCGCTGCTTGTTTGCTTGTTTCCAATTGTTTTAACTCGTATTACAAACAACCTTTCCACGTCGCTCTCACACGCCGTCCTTACACACGCTAAAAGTTTGCTTCCGATATGGAAATTTGTCACGTGGCATGGAAAAGTCCATACCGCTAGGACACAAACCGAAATAGCAAGGACACAAACCATTTTTTTTGTTATATGGACTTTTTGAACATTTCCATCGCATCGCAAGCAAAATTCTAGCGCGTATAGAGACGCTGCCACGTCCCTTAGGTACTGCTAAACTGGTGCTCTTCTACTTCTCCACAATACATACAGATATACACACACGCACACGCACACACATACACACACACACACACTCATTCACACATACCAATGTTGTACATTGACGGGTTAACGGTCAAATTGCGTTTTCCTTGCCACCTCTCCATGGTAATGATCGTACTATACCCCCATGGGATTAGTTTCAAGAGGTCCAACATCGAGATTGACAACGAGAATGAACTAAACAAAAGTAACGGTAATTGTTGGCGAGCGACGAAATGAGCACAGATCCTACCCCCCACCCACCCACCCGCACCTCACCTACATCTCCTTCTATACACTTTTTTTTCGATCTTTCTTTTTCTAGATACCAATTACGAAGAAATCCGAATCAACAGAATAGCAACACACACGCACGTACACGAAGCACACACATACATACTGCTCCTGTCCAGGAAGGATATCGACGAGCCGTGCCACAAATCGTACAAATGTGGAGCTGATGCAGCACTATCAAACATTCCACAGGGATTCCCATAAAAAACAACCTGCTGCCTCCTTCGAATCATCTGCACCCTCATTCGTCGATGATTCATGACACGGAGGTTCACTGCTGGTTCCTATTTGCGCAGGGCTTGGAATGGTCAGATCGGGTTTGAAATCATTGTCCCATATCCAACCACACTATCCCAATCTCTCTACCATCAAAAAGACGCTCCTTTGTCTTGGGTATAGCTACTCGTGTGTATATAATTTGCTCTAGAAGTGTTCTTTACTCTCAAACTAGCTAAAATGTCGCTGCTTCGGTCCCCTCTTCCGCCAGGAACTGCGCTCGCGCTTAAAAGGTGCAGCGTGGTTGGTGACGATCTAACTCCTATCGTTGCTTCCCTTGACATATACAGTCGTATTTATGTTTATCCCCTTATATACATACATATACATTTATTTTTTTAATTTATGTATATATTTACATATATATTAACATAACAATATATATGTAATAATATATATTAATATGCATATATATGTGTATATATACATATATATCTATATCTATATATATGTATATAGATATATATCTATTTTTTCGATTTCTTTAAATATACTCTTTTATTTGATTTTTGTTTTCGATATCTAAAAACTGTTATGCATCATACATTCATCGTCATCACTATACACACTATCTTGTTTGCACTTCAGGCACCGCCCGCCCATTAGTGTTTTTGTTTCCTTTTCTAAGTTTCACTTCTGAAGCTTCTTAATAGCTTTACCCGCAACCCTCGCCCATGATCACATCCAGCAACCAAAACCGTCTCCGGTTTTGCTACGGCAATGCTTGTCTGCGGCAGCGGAACCAGCTAGGCTGATCATCGCTTTTCGTTAAAGGATACTGTTCAACCGCGCAGATACGGAGACAACGTGAGATAATCCGGAAGTGTGTAAGGCTATGGTGGGGTTGATTTCAATGGTCCTGACCCTGACATTTACTTATACTGCTCGCCAACGAATGTCTTCCGTCCTCCAGTTCGTGATTCCAAATCAAGTAAAAGCCACTATTGGTCGCCTCCGTTAACTGAGTGCCTCTTGTGCGCTCTTATTCTGGCAGACCGGAAACTCAAGGACAAACATAAAAATATCTAAAGGCGGGTGATTTCAAATGTTATGTTTTGCTTGAAATTGTATCATCGTTCCCTAGCACATTAATAAATGTTCCAAAAGCTTCAGCCCGGTTAAACATACAGCTCGTCCGTCCTTACATGTGTTAAAAAAGAATTTTAGCCCATTCAAAAGACAGCCGGTGCTTGGGGGATGCTCATTGGGAGGAAAGGGGGGGGGGGACCAACAGTGGTTTTTATCCCAATCAATTCGGGATCAGTGTGAATGATGGGTTTGCCGTGCTACAAACGGGTGGCATGAAACACTGCTTGAAATCATTGGAGAAGTTCTTTGATCTCATTGTGATCTCGGCACCAAACACGATGACTAACCAGTGCTCTCTGTGATCAATGCGTCCCAAATTGTGAATTGCTTCTCCAAAACAAACCAACTACCACGTGCACGTGCACGTGCATGCTGTTGTTGCACAATGTCTCTACCAGACTCTTTCCCTCTCAAAGGAATTCTCTGGTCAATGCAGCTTCTTTGCCAGAAGCCCTACATCCCTTTAGGCTTGCTAATATGTTGTGTTTGTTTTTTGAGGATTTTTACATGTTTTACAAATACAAAAGGACATCTTCGGAGCAAGGATATCCTGCGGAACATTCCATATTCAGCGGAAGTATCAATCCTTCTCCTTCCTTCATTTCTATTATCTTTCTATCTCTCTCTCTTTCTCTTTATTTTTTATTTAACTCTATTTCTTCTTCTCTTTTTTTTCTTATCCTACTCAACAGGCTATCCTCGAGAAATGACTGTCCTAAAACTAGACAAACGGGATACAAAACAGCCGGTGACCTTGCTGGCTTATCAGCTGAAGAAGAAATACAAGAAAAACGAAAATAACGAGAGATAACGAAGCAAAACGAAGCCGTTGCAAGGAGTGCATTTTAAGGGGTTTGGCTTGGCTCAAAATTATTTCCACTTTGAACAACATTGTGCTGCCCAGCATAACGGCGCAGATCAACGGCCCCTTCTGCGATAAGTCTCCATCATCTCAGTGAACCCTCGCTGCCTTCTTTATGCTTCTTCGATTTGCGTTGTTCTTTATGTGTGGCTGCAAAGCGTTACTTCACGTTAACTGAAGTATCTACACCTACCCCCACCTAAAGGCATCCCGCAAACACAGCGCGTGTGCGCCGATGTGTGCACGCAACCGTAATAATTTTTAAAAATTAATCATACAACCAAGGATAAAAGTTTAAACTTAATGTTTTGCTTAAAATTAAACTTAATGTTTTGCTTAGTATTTAGTGGTAGGCAGCTATAACTGTATGTTTTGGTGCTGCAATCGATAAGGATTGCAGAGGATACGGTGCTCAGTATTCGTCCTATGCTCTGTGTTCGTGCGCATTTTCCATGCATCCGTGCCTCCAATTTCTTGGCAAACCATCTCCACAGCCTTCTCCGCTCCAAAGCTAGGCTTGGGCCTTATGACCATGGGGTCAGTTAAAAGAGAAGAAAAAAAAAAACAAGAACAAAGCATCGCATAATGATTCATTGCTCAGAAAAGTACGTTTTGTTAAAGCTATCGGATAGCGGTTTCAAATCGTGAATAGAGCACAAGGTGGCTAGCAAAGCACAGCACACAGATAGGTACCCAGTAGGGTTATCCTGAACTCCTTCCCTTGTCAGCCCGTGTGTGTCTGTCGGTCGGGATGAATAATTTACCCAACTAGAGTGACACTGATAAAACTCTTCAATTTGCGGCTGATTGGCGTCTTTCATCGACCAAGAGTAGCCAGCTAATACGCGTTTGATCAAGAGCCCAACTGGCTGGGAACTGAGGCTGAGCAAAACACATTGAGCGCGGTAGCAACAGTACTCTCGGTACGCTCATGCTCCCTCTACAACTCAAATCTGTTAATTCCACAATATGAAAGACGTTCCCACCACAACCGTTCCCGTTCGTCGGCCTGCTATACTGCTACTCACACCCTGACCACAGACGGGTACACGTCCTATCCTACATGAAAGATCACACCCAACGCTGATGCCTACAGGTACCAATCTTCCTCATTCCTTCCCGGCTCACTTCTCGGCTCGCTATTTCTACTTATGGATGGGCACATCCTACTCCTCCTGCATCGAGGATTCATTCTGCCGCTGCTGATGCTGATGATGGTGGTGGTTGTGGTGCTGCTGCTTACTGTCGCTATCTTCACTGCTAACACACGCATCCACGGCCCCTAGGGTTCAGTCGCTCTTTTGCTGGCAGTACAGCTCCTTTAGCGACTTCAGCTCTTCGATCAGGGCCTTATTCTGGTTCTCGAGCACCGCCACCCGGTTTTCTAGGCACTTGATGTACTCCTTCTTCTTGCGCCGGCACTCACGGGCCGCCTCCCGGTTCTTCTGCAACCGCATCTCTCGTTTACGCGACTGATCCTCCAGCTGCACGCTGCCGCCCATGACTGTGTTGGGAAAGATATCTTCAGACAGTGGTTTCGCGCCAGTGACGGCACAGAAGCGCGCATATTCGACGACGAGGCCGCCCCGCAGACGCATTGGTACGTGGGAACAGGAAAGGATTAGTGTGGAGAGGTGGATGATTCAGGGAAAAGGATTTTGGGTTTGTTTTATTTTTTAGACAAGAGCAATGTGGACCAGGAGAGTAAACCGGATGTGTCCCAGGATCAACCACAGCGATTGGTACCAGAGCGTGTTGCGTGTTAGTGTGTCGAAAGTCGCGAGGGCAACAGGGGTACGAAATATAAAATACATATGTGTGCAGGTCGATTGGTGGAGCGGACAGTCGTCAGTTGTTGTTGCATTATAAGGCGAACAGACGCGTGTAAGAATTGTATCAAGACAAACGTTTGATTTTTTTGAGAGGGGGCGGGGGAAACAACGAATAACGAAACATAAAACCAATTCACCACCGAATGGGAGAGTGAAGGAGAAAAGGGGAAAGCGGTAGGGAAGCGTGTGGGTGCCAAGGCATAACGGTTTTGTGGGGATGCAGGGTTTATTTAGTTTAGTTTCGTACATGTTTCGAAGGCATGTGACCAGCGCAATGCCAACGCAGCGCACGTATTCAAGCATATCGTCGTCAGCCATAAAAAAGGTGTGTGTGTGTGTGTGGGTGTGCGTGTGTGTGTAGATAGGATTATTTCCAAGACAGGTGTGGAGTTGGCAGGCAGGTTAGGCAGGATGAAAAGAGACAAGGAGAGTTGGTAAGGTAAATAGGATCAAGGAGTAAAACCATAAATTGAAGAAAAAGAGAAAGAAAAAAAAGAAAGAAAGAAAATCAAAATCAACATTGTATAGCTGAGAGGTCAGACTAATATAGTACGGACAGATATAGTACAGGCAGGCTGAGAGCAGGATAACAAACAATAGGAAGAGAGATAGGCGAAGGAAATGATGGTTTCTAGAAGCATGCCGAGGGGATGGGGGTATGTGTTTGACAGAGAGGTAGACAATAGGATAGAAAAAAACAAAAAGGCAAAGAAAGAGAGGAGAGAGTGAAAGAGAGAGAAGAGAAGGGCGAATGTGACCAAATTGACCAAACAATTGAATGTACATGAATAGTGCCACAGCCCTCGGATACGAATCCAATTCGCACTTTCGTCCTGAATCGTGAACGGAATGCTCAAAAAAGGGACCGAGGTGTATAGAATTCAAAAATGTCGAATCCTGTATGCCCGGGCCTTAAACATACTACACTTTCCCATATCTCGGACATGTCGGTTGTACGAGTTTTGCGATAATTCGATTTATCTAACACGAGGGCAGTAACAAATGAGGAAGGTGCTAGTTAGTAATTAGATAAGGGCTAAACTATCGGTAGAATAAACACACGACTCGCCCGTACTTACGTATACTAAGAAAACACTATCGGTAGAACATGGGCATCACGAGAAATCAAACAAAATAAGGGAACAAGCTAAGCGATCATCTAATTACATCGTGCATGTTTCTGGATTGGTTGCACTAACTGCTACATAACGAATTCTAACGATCGAAAAGATACAGTTCTACAAACCTACATCGTTATCTAATAGAATAATGAAACACAAGGTAAGGAACGTACAAGCCATAGTGGATCAAAAGGCTTGCACAGAAAGTGGTCTGCGGATTGCCATGAGATCATGATAGAATCGGTTATTTCAGCACAAAGCCGTCGATTTTCGATGAAGGCGCATGCAGTTGTGTAAACCAGCGCACAAACACTCAAAAGGCTTTTCAAAATTGATGAAGAAAGGGAGAGAGACAGACCGTGAGAAAGGGAGGAAGATGGAATGGTAGCAAGAGCGAATGAGAGAAAGGATAGAGGGGACTGGAGACAAGGACTTAACAGGCGAAACAGCGGACGGTACTCTCATCTGATCGCAATGGCATCATACTTACGAGGTACGTAAATGCCCTCCGGGGGCTGGGAATATTGAACTACACCACCGCCAGGAGTCGCTATCGTGTGTAGTCCAGGACCATCGCTCGGGGTGTTGACTGGTGGTGGTAGTAGTAGTGGTGGTAGTGATGATGGTGGTAGTTGTAGTAGTGGTGGTAGTGGCGGTGGTTGGTAGTGGTATAAGGAGGAGAGATAGCAATTGTAAATCGCGATACGAAAAACAAAACGCAAAATTTTGGCCATTTCAAATTTGATGATCGTGGTTGGTAGATGGAGGTGGTGGGATGGCAGTGAAATGCAAAATTGCCAGAACACAATCCGGCGGCTTAGATCGGATATCGAATGACGGGTGAGGGAGGGTAGAATGTCATTTGCATTTCACAATTTAGCAACAACCAGAAAACAAATTACAAACAAGCAGAAAGAAACCAACGGCAAATACGAGAGAATGGCTTGTCTCTATTAATGTATCCGTCGTTGTGGTGATGACAGAAAAGTAGCTATCCTATATGACATATGTAACCCATGTACAAAAGACGAGAACCTGATGTCGTATAACCAGGGGCAGGAGACCAGATTCACCAATGACATTGGCTTGCTTGTTTGGTAGGGTAGCTGCTTAGTAGAAGTAGCTTTAATAATAATACTGTGAAAAATGGCTAGTCCCATCGGCTAATGCAATCATACGTTACTTTGCAGTTGCATTTAGAAAAAGGGTAAATCCTTTGTCTCGATCTAAAATCACTAATAACACCTGGTAGTTTCTCTCGGCTAGATGCTTTCTCTGGGGTTTTGTTCTAGTGTACTTTACTTTCCTTGGTTTAAACGAATGGCAGCATAGCAAATAGTAAAATAGCGACGGCTTTAGGAAATTGATGAATAAAACATGTGCTTAGACGTTGAGCCGGTCGAACCAGTGGTCAAACCAAATGAGTAACATACCCCAAGTAGGATGAGTTAACACAAAAGCATAAAACTTATTACAAAGGAACACAATTCATACAGAGTTGGAAATCGACGAAAGCTACAACGAACTAGCCTACTACTACTACTGATCAATATATCTTTATATATGTAGAAATCTAATGGCTACTGTTAAATGTGTAACATGCCTACAGAGCAAATCGCGAATCACGCCAGATTGATGTACATAGAAACAGAGGAAAATGCACAATGCTACCGGAAAATAACTACGGAAAAATTCTATTGGAATTGTTGGTTCTAACCAAAGAAGCTCTCTCTCTTATCCTCTTCCTCTTCCTCTCTCTATCCCCCTCTCTTTCTCTCTATCTCCCTTTCCGTCTGTTTTGCGTGTACTTGCGTACACAGAGAGATGAAAAGTGGAGACAAAATCAGGACGAGAGAGATAAAGAAGGAAGGAAGATAATGTCAGAAGTTTTGGTTAGAGTGGATGAGGGTTTGTAAAAGAGTAGTAGTAAGCCGTTACTACCAAGAATACAACAGACGCGACTTCCGCTGGTTGAGGAGCGGCAGGGCCGAAGTAATGCTGGGTTACTGCTGGGCTTCCTTACACCAACACCACGTGGGTCAATAGCGGGGTGAGGAGCTGCCAAACTAGCAGGGATGGTGGTTGTAGTAAGGGAGTGGTGGTGGTGGTGATGGTGGTGATTGATTCGTGATTCGGTTTATTTTTATGATGTCGCGAGTGAAGTGAGTGTATTTGCGTGCAGGAGGTTCTCGTTCTACTTCTAGCTGGTTGCGATGCGATGTTTGTTTCGTTGAACGGATACACTATGCGGAAGTAAACTTTAGATATTCTGTTCAACTTACACTAGCATTGACTCGGCTTATGTTAAAATCAGGTTAACAATAAAGCAACCATAGACATGATTAGACTGCAGCACATGCAAAAAGCGCATCGCAACCAACCCTTTGGAGACAACCTCTTGCACCCACTGCCATTAATAATATACACACAAATACGCACGCAGAAAATATGAAACACACGCGAGTATGGTGTGGAAATGAAGGTGGAAGGTGCGTATGCTGACACTTGTGGCTCGCGACGCAACGACAGATCCGGATCGTGAAAGTGGGTTCGATCGATCGGTCGGTTGGTCTGCCGTTCGGCGGAACCGAATGAAGACACAATGAGGGCTTCGTACAACGTACCGATTTCCGCTCCACCAAGATCGCTCAATATCTTACGGTAAGATGGTCGCCTAGTCAGTAGATCTCGTCGCTTCTTCGGCGATGCCTCCTCGTCCGACATCGTATCGTCACTGTTGGTGTCGGTCATGATTGATGGCGGGCCACCCCCGATATGCAGTTCAGGTTTGATCTACAACAGAATTAAGAGAAAAAGTAGGATAAGGAGTTATAAATGGATCACGTACACTGGCTGGTACGCAGTTGTATTCTTTCAAACCGATTCGGCGTGAACTTTACTTGTATCGTCTGCAGGTTTCCTGTCGTCGTGTGGATGACCGAGTTTGGTTTGTTGCACACTAGTAGCACACCACGCGAAAGCGGCGCGTTGCCCGCCGCCGTCTGTATGACCGATTGTTGATTCTGCTGGATCACAGACTGTGCCTATTGCAGAAGGACACACGAAACGATAAATAAAATGATAAATGTTGAAGATAAAGATAGAAAGAGAGGAATCTGTTATTTGATCAAGCGTGGCGCACACACTGGCCACTACCACTAACCTGTGCCGGTATTGGTCCTGGTTCATCCGAAATGGCAGCGGCCGGTATGATGTGCACAATGTTGGCGGCTGAGGCTGCCGCTGCCAGGGCGGCCGGTGACACGTGCGATGCGTCAATCGTTGGTCCTGCGACCGTCAGGGAGGAGCTCTGCCGGAAACCCCCACCAGAAGCGCTACCAGAGCCGGTACTTTTACCGTGTGCGGCACTATTGTTATTGTTATTATTATTAACGCCACCGCTGCTACTGCTGGAGGTGCTGTTGTTGTTGTCGCCGGTATTGCGGAGTTGTGCGCCAGATGGGCCACGGCCACCACCGCCGGCCACCTCGCCCGAGCCGGTAGCGGCGTTTGCGCTACCAGTTCCTCCACCAGCACCACCTAGAGGATCGCCTATCGCCGAGGAACCGTTCTCCTCGACCATACTACTGTCCATAATCCGCCGAGCACTGCCAGCGAGCGTGACGCGTTTACGGGCGGTAGTGTGCGGCTTCGTCGAGCTGCTGCTAATGCTGTTACTAACGCTGCTGCTAGTGCTACTGCTACCGTTGCTGGTCCCAATGACACCAGCGACGATCCTGGGCCACTCTCGTTGTTCTCTTCCAAAGGTGGTACCCCGGCCGCAGCCGCTCGCTGCACGCCTTCCTCCTCTGTTCCACCGTTTGCTCTCCTCTGGATACAACGTGATCGCTTGACCGGATCCACGCACTCACGACTATGTGCTACTAGCCCACTCGGTGTGCGCACAAACGCGCACCAATAAAACTCGCGCACATACACACAATCACGTACACGCTCACTGCTGCAATCACTTCGTGTAGGTTCTTAGACGATCGATCGCAATTACGGAATGTGTAACGCTGAATGCTCTTTATCTGCAAGATTCTATCGGTGCCAGGCCAACCCTTCGAAAGTTGATCACGAAAGTTGAGCTACAACCCTTCGAAAGTGGTCAATTCACACCCTAGAACGATAAAAGAGCAAAACAAATAAACCATTAAACTGCGGTTACTGCAACGGCTCCGTTCGAAAATCACGAGAAAGCCCTTTCAGCATGCCATATCCTTTCGTTTCGGCGAATCCTCCTTTCGGTGCAATATCCCCTATTCCAACCCAGCAGTTATAGTAACAGGGCTACAGAGAACAGGAGAGGAAATCATGTGGCGAATCCGCTTTCATGCGCTTACACGGGCTGTAGACTGGGGTTTGGGAAACTGAGGCCACGCGTTCCGCGGCCGCAGTGGCCTTGGGAAATCACTGGCGGCTTTCGACAGCGGCCGGCCGAGTGGCGATGGATGGTGGTGGTGGCTCGGACGGCTGGCGTGTGCTACGAGCGACCGATTCCGCGATTCCTTCCAGCTGTTTGTGGCTGTGTGGCATCATTGCCGTCGTCACTTGCACTTGGCATACAGTTGATCGAATGACCAGGCTGACTCACTGCTCTCGCTTCTCACTCTCTTCCTCCCTCACTCCCCCCATCCCTCCTGCTTTCTATCACACGAGAGACTCTCTCTCTATCTCTATCTCTCGCTCTCTCGCTCTCTCGCTCTCTCGCTCTCTCTCTATCTCTCTATCTCTCTTTCTTTCTTTCTCTCTCTCTCTCTCTTTTGCGTCAACCTCCCAATCCAGCCCGCGGAGCGATGTAAACGGAAGCCCCCAGCAGGGGTGCGGTTGGGAGCAAGGAGCAAGTAGTAGCTAAAGGACACTCTCGGGCTCACTGAGCGTAATCGCGCGCAAAGGACAGGCGCTTCGTGAGTGGTGCTACTTGCACCATAACCTTGAAAAGCCTAGGAACCCAAGGCCCAGGGCTCATGGAATGTCCGTGGATCGAATGCTCGACGAACGCTGGGTATAGTAACCACTCATAACCCTCCTCCTCTTGCTTGCATCCTTCCGGTCTGGTTGGAAGATTCAGGGCTGGGAGGAAACAAAACAAAACCGCACCTGCACGCACACCATCGACAAAAAGGTCCGTTGTGTTGGGGACTACAAGTGACTACTAGGACTATATCCGAGCAATTTAATTGGAAGCAGCACTCTTCCCCCCGCACCCCTACCCTCCCCTCCCTTAAAGGGACCGATGCACTGCAGCTGGGGGTTGCATGTGTGCGAGTGTTTTGTTGCTGTGTTGTTGTTGTGTTGTAAATATTGCCCTTTTTCCCGTAGGCAGGGATTACCAACGACTTCCGAATTGACCTGGCACCAGCATTGATGGGGGACAGGTGTACGCAGAAGAATGAAAAAAAATCACACATTTTTTCTCTTGAAACTGTTGCATGTTTTTCGATGAGAGAACATGGAAACCGAAGTAAAACCGTTCCAGCGAAAAAGGAAGATGCGAGTAACAGGATTTATTATGATAATCAAATTCCACCCCATCAAATCACCCGGACAAATTCATCCAGAACTCTTTCCCATTCTCTCTCTCCCTCTCCTTATGTAACTATACGCGCACAACTAACACCATAGGTGCCACATGGAGCGCACGTAACCTTGATCGGTTTACAGAATTGCTAGAGAGTGTTTTAATCGGACAAACAATTAATGGTAATGTATGAACCGCGCATACACAGATGCGTAGTTGTAAGTGTGAGTGTATATGCCTGCGCAGCCCGTCTGTGTGCGTGTGTGTTTGTGTGTGTACGAATGGTCAATTAACGCAGTGTACTGGAAGAAATCATCAGTCAATGCGTTATGGCGTGGGTGAGATTGGATCGGATGGACGGACAGGCGACACTGAACCAAAAAACAATCGGAGGGCAGCTCGCAGATCGGCAACAAAGCTACTTGCCTAACATATCTGGGCATATGATGCTCGGTAGGTCGGGGAGCCTGTCATGTTCCGCCGAGTGTAAGGTCTGTGGCCGTGTGTGGGTCACTTGAGGAGTTTGTTCGACTAAGCTGGCTACGGCTTCAAGCTACCCTGAGTGAGGGGATGGGGGAGAGGGGTAGGAGGGGAGGGGAGGGTGCAACGGCAATGGCAGGTTAGTGATCATCGCCCAGCGACCAGACGACGATGGGGGGATCGAAATCGCGCGCGAAAAATTGCAGAACAAGGCTACCTGCCTGCCTGCCTGCCTGCCTGCTTGCCTGCCTGTCCTACCTATTACGTAGTTTGCTAGTTTGGTCGTCATCACACCATCAGCATCATCATCCCTATCGTCAGCAACATCGCGAGCGCCATAACGCGCTCGCACCACTACTCGGATGGTTTCACCTTCATCGTCACGCACATAGCGTTACCCACAGCGCGTTGGATTGGGTTGGGTTGGGTTCGGTTCGGTTGAACTGCTGCTGCCACCCTCTCCGCTATCGAAGGCCGAAGACAGAAGGCTCCACATGACATACCTTCATCAACGCGACCGAACGGTATTGGTTAGCAGTTCGATCGCTGCCGCTGTCTTCTTTGGACATCTGTTGGGCGTCGTAACATTAGCGCCACGATAATTAAACGATACGGCAGCCCTGTAGAGGAGCAAAGCCGAATAGTTTGTGTGTGCGCGTGTGTGTGTGAGAGAGAGAGAGAGAGAAAAAAATGCGAGAGAAGAGGTTGAGAGGTTGGAGCATACAGTTGGGGCCCATCATGTGTGTCGTGGCGCACACGGGGGCTGAGACACCACAGCTGACAAAGAGAAGAGACCACTACTAACGCACACACGTATCAGAGCACACCCGTGTACGCAAAATTCCCCCTCATCTCCACCCCCGAGGGTTAAGAGGCGAAGGGGGGAGTTTGCGGAGTGACACTCAAAGATCTTACTTGCCTCGTCACCACCACTGCACGCGGCAGGCGACCGCTTTCTCTCGACCTCATCTGCCGCCGCCCACCGAAGCACTAGCATTAGAGACAGCCGACCCATCAGCTCGCTGAGCCCCGCTCATTTCGCACAGGCATATATCTTGTACCGGTACGCCGCTGCCCATGCCCAACGGGAGGATGGAAACACACCCACCCGCACGCACAAACGAGCACACTTGTACGCCGAAAACATGCAAAGTATGGAGGGCGAATCAAAACAAATTCCCCGACTACTCGTCGCTGCTTCCCGCCAATCCAGCCGGGCCGGGCCGGATCAATTGCATCCGCTGGTCCGCCAAAAACGCGAATGCAAGGATGGTGGAGGATACTACTGTATAGTGCTCACTTCGTTTTATAAGGAGCAGCGCAGTATCATATGCAGTGTCAGCGAGGGGTTGCTCGTCCTCGTCGACTCTCTGTTTGCCGCTGTGACAACTGCTCGCACCAGCGTCATCATCAATTTGTATTTCGCGGTACACCAGCGCCAACTCCGTATGGCGCAAACGCAAACGCCAAATACGGGCGCGAGAGAAAGAAAAAGCACGGCCCAACTGTACCTTTCGCGTTCTCTTCGCTTAGGCGGGCCCTCATCAAAGAGATAATTTTGGGACCATCATCATCATCATCCATCGATAGAGCAAATGGCAGCACGCATTTGCCCTGTTTAGAAAATCACAGGCTGATGATTGGATCGTGGAAAGGGGGGAATACAACAACAAGCGATACATTCTGAATGAATTAAAAGTTTAGAAAAAGAAAAGAAAACAAACTCCGCTCGATACGTAACCGATGCGGAGGGAACGGACCGAGCCAAGGAAGTACATTGCGAGGTAGTATTACGTGCTACGCATTCAACCCAGAAGCGAGCTGGGCTGCGGGGGGGGGGGGGGGGGGGAGGCGTGTCTGACGTAGCAATAACACAATCGGTGCCACAATCCGCGCGAGACGTCGATCCGGCGAGTCGTCACGCGCAAGTCATGAGTGGGGCATGGGTCGGTGACAGGCCACACGCTGCTACTGCTGCTGCTGCTGCTGCTGCTAATGGTGATGACATCATCCTACCCCCGAGAGTACCAAGAACAGCCAGAGCGCGAAAGATTGTTGGGAAAGGGTGGTCCGCTTCACACGTACAGACACACACACACACACACACACACAGCGTATGCTCTAGCATCAACCCTTCATTGTCATGGATAGGATGGTTTGTCGCCACCAGGACGCCAGTAACGCCAGGAACGTAACACAGAATTATGTCAAAAATGCCATATTACGCTAGCAAGCAATGATCAATCAGATCGAACGTAGACCGACATCATAGCATGCGCGAGTTCCTTTTCTCATCCTTTGACAAGGCCCTGTTGCCTGCGCGCACGCGCGCGCGAAACACAGATAGGTGCTGCAGTCCCACACCAAGGCATGCGCATCAAGCTTAGTTTTCCCTCGGAGAAGAGCCAGCAATGGAGCACGGGAACGGGAACGGGGACCGGGGACGGAAGATGATTGTTGGTATTGGTAGATGCACAGAAGCTGCTCCCCCTGGCGTACACTCCACGGGCAAGCGACCAGCAGTGGCAACTGGCAAATATTACTGCGCTGACCGCGACCGGCTTCCCGTGAGCCCGTGAGATATACACAGCGTACGTAGGGCGGGGGTTTGGCGAGGCCCTTCGTTCCACGCATCCACTATTCCTGTGCGAATGCGTACCCGGGGGAACACATTATTGATGGGGATTGCTTCGGGCATGTTCTGGTATCGATGTCAAGTGCACTACTGCGCTTTGGCGATTTAGTTTGACGTTGGTTTTTGCAGTTTTGAGAGGGGCTTGCTTTGATTGAGCTGGAGCTAAAGCTGAATCCGGATCCGATGCGTGTGTGTGTGTGTGAGAGAGAGTGAGTGAGTGAGTGTGTGGATTGGAGCGCTGACAGATGGCTGTCGGTGACAGGGAGACCGACCAACCGATCCAGATGTGTTGTGCCCAGAGTTGCTAGAAGGAGTTGCAGGAACGCAGTCGGCACCAGCGGTTCGTTGTCATCGTCGTTGTCGTTGGTTTATCTTATCACCGAAAGGGTTGGTGATGGACAGGGGAAGAGGATGAGGGCCTTACTTCGCACATTGCTATCTTGTGCGAGGGCTGCGCTGCCGCGAGGCATGCCTAAATTGAATTGTCCTCCTCCTTGCGGCCCACTCTCACTCTTCCCCCCCGTTCCGGTGCAAATAATCGCGGGGCAAGAGTAGATTATCAATCTTTCCGTCACGGGAAGGTATGGGGAGGCACTGGAAACACATTCCGTCACAACACCGTCTTAAAGCACTCACTCGTGGTACTGTGCGGTAGGGATGAGATGCAAATTTCAGCAACTACCACTGCTCCGGGTGTCCCTCCTCCTTTCACGTACACCTTGATTCGATGTTTTGGAAGCCGTTTGCCGTAGACTTTGGCCGGGACACACACACATCTGAGTTAACACACTGACCACACTGTGCGCAGACACATTTTTGGCCATTTACCGGGCAACTGCGCGCGAAGCTGACAACGCACTGACTGACTGATGGGCACGACGAACCGCGTCGCCAGCAACAACGTGCATCCTTAACGTGCGTGCGGCTGGGGGAATGAACCCCCTGAACGATTCTCACCCGATTCAGGCCCAAATTCCACAGCGGCCGGTTTTGGGATGGATATGACACGATCCGGGTTCACACGCTGCGCGCTGCATTAACAGCAGCATCTTCCCGCAAAAAAAAACCAAGGCGTGCTATCGTTCACTTCGGCTTATGACTACTCCCTTGTTTCCTACTCATTCGCTTGTCGAAGATCAGGACGAGGTGAAGCGGGGGGGGGGGGGGGGGGGCGTGGTGCGAAAAAGAAGACTAAGATGGAGCGAGCTAGCTTTGAACGACAAAAACTGACACAGCCAGCGCAGATCCACCAACCCGCGACGCGCACGCAAACACACACAGATACAGAAGATTGCGCGCGCCTTAAAACAACACAACGCAACAACAAAAAACAACACAATAGCAACAACAACAACAACAAAAAACCGACGGAAACGGAGCACTCGATTTTCTGCCGGTTATCCTGTTGAGGGAACAACGTATAGAGGGGGGGGGGGGAGGGCTCCTGCGCTTCCGGGAGGTCCAGTGTGGTCCTCGCGCAAGCACCAGATACCTTGTCTCGGGGGGCACCACCGTGGGAGGTCACATCCGCCCAGCTATCTTTCTCCTTCATTTCCCTCATCTCACTCGTTCTCTCTCTCTCTCTCTCTCTTTCTGTTAGCGCGCCAGCAGGCTCTGGGTACACACCTCGGGGAAGAGCTCCCTCAGCTTCGTGCTCGTATCCTGTTTGCCTTCCTGCTCCCTTTCCGGGGTCCTTTGGTACTTCGGGAACAAAGTTGTTTTCGGTGTTTTGTCGAACTTTTGCTTAGGCGCGGGCCCCGCTGCTGCTCCAGCGGCTGCTACTGCGGCTGCTGCTCGGGATGCTCACGTTGCTGGGAAGCAGCTAGGCTCGATGATGTGAAGTTCCGCGGTTTCCGAGAATGGAGAGTAAGCAGAAAGAAGAAGTAGCGTATAAGGACAGTTGTGCAGCAAAAACAAAACAAAAAACGGGCGAAAGTGCAGCTCGAAGGATGAGCCGATTATTGAGCCTCGGAGCTTTGAAGGATCGTTTGGAAAGCAGCAGCAGCAGAAGGGGTTAGTAGGTGCACGCTGGGTTGGGTATAGGTGCGAACTCGCTCTCGTCGCCGCAGAAAGGGGTGAGGGGGAAACCGGAGAGGAACGGTGCGCACGATGATGGGGCCACACAACGCCGCAGCAGCAGCAGCACCAGCAACATTTCTTTTTTTTTCTGTTGACTTTGCTGGCCTCTCTCTCTCTAGCGGGCGCGCCGTTTGGTGGTAGTGGTAGTTGCGAAGCGTGGCGGGTGGTGGTGGTGGTATGGTGCTTCACATTCCTATTTGCTGCTGCTGCTGCTGCTGCTGCTACTGTTGGTAGGCATGGGGACCCCAGAGGTACAGTGAGAGCGCGCACATCGCGGAACAACAAACTGTTGTCACTGCATTGCCACTAACCTTCTCTGCAACCCCCTTTCCTCTTCAGCTACCCCTGCGCGCACAACCAACAGGCTATGGGAGGTATGGCAGCCGAAGGAACGATGGCGGCGGTGGCGGCGGCGACGGCGACGGCAGCGGCAGTGGTACGGCTAGGCGGCCGTGCCTGCGTGCCGTGACGGATGCGCGCGCTAGCGCGGTAATAGAAGCACAGGAAGAGGAGAGAACGACGGCTGGGAGGGAAGGTGAGGGGGAGTGGGGAGGGGTATACGGCTAGGGCACGCTGCGGTTGATGCTTACGATGGTATGACGACGACGGCGGACGCTGCTGCTGCTGCTGCTGCTGGTGACGGCAGTGGACGGTTCACGATCGCAGATAGCCGAACACAGGCGGGTCGTCATATTTTCCTTGCGAACACCAAAACGAAACTAGCGGAAGATCGAATTATTTTGACATTACGCTCGCGAACGTCATCGGGTTGCTCACTGGTCGTCGAGCGACTGAAAACGCGAGTGCCCCTCAGCGCAGCACCGGGCGGTAGACAAAGCAGCACCGCTAGCTACTCGGGGGCTAGGCATGCAAGGTCTAGTGCGAGCGAGACGGCACCATGCGTTACGACACAGTTACGGGGCGCCGCTCACCAACACCATCACTCGGACACTCATCACGTTGGTCACTTGCTCACACACTCAACCACACAGCAGCCAGCAATAGCGCTATAAGAGCTCGGACATACGAACGAGGAAATACCGTCACACACACGCGCGCGCGCGCCCGCTGCTAGGCCCCTGCTGCTGCTGCTGCTACTGGCCGCTGGATGACTTTTTTTTGTGTATGTGTTGTTTTTTTTCTAATTTACCAGCGAAAAGCACAACCACCCAGTACAAACAGCAACAAAACACACACACACACACACAACAGCACGTATAACAACACGTAGAGATAGCGAGTGATCCCATCCGCGGAGTGCGATAGCGCGACGGATTACACAGGGGCGAAAGAGCAACAGCAACGACACGACACGACGCGCGGACGGCGGCCACACCACCAACACAGAACGCGCGCCGCAGTTGCTGTAGCTGCTGCTGCTGAAAATGCCTGCGTCGACACTAGCGACATCACTTGGTTTGGTGAGGAAGCTTATCGAATATATCGCTGCCTAGCTGTTCCTGCCACATACCACCACCACCACCACCACCATCGCCACCCCTTGCCCATCCTTGGCCTTCTAATCGATACCCGCACGTCCGCCACACGGTCGTCCGAAACGATCAAGTGGAACCGCAAAGAGGGGGGGGGGGGGGGGGGGGAGAGCATCGAGGGAACGCGGCTGACGCGTTTCTGTGTATATTGCTGACGATGACGAAGACTGGGGTGGTATACGTAATCACGGGATGACGTCATCCGCGACCTTCTCCGCGTCAGCAGCAGCAGCAGCGGCAGCAGCTCTGTGAATGCCGTACGATGCGACGTCCCGCTTCGCTGCCTCGTGGACGAACATTTACCGCGTTTTATCTTCGCTTAAGATTTATCTTTATCCTCGCGGCACTTCCGCGATGACCTCGCCATTAGGGCCAATACCGATTGCCATTTGTTCCAGCAATATCCTGGTGATGGGATGCGAGCAACGCTGGGGAGTGTCCTGGTTGACCAGTATACCAGTCTGCTCTTCGTCTCGCGCTAGTGTGCCACCTCTTGAGCACGGAAGATAACGCGGTCGGAGGGGCCGCGCCCCGCAGGAATGCGCATTCGCTCGCTTGGTGATCATCATTATGTTGCGCCTGCCTTGCGCTCGGGTATCGCGTGGTATTAACACCACCCGACCGCTGACGCTGCTCTAGAGGCTAGAGGATTGCCAGGCGCGTCCACGAGGCGCATATGCTGGCATATCACGTCATCGGGTATACTCCTCCTCCTTCTCCTACTCCTCGGACAAACGTCGTTTTATGGAACGCGCGACCAAATGTGTCGTCCGGCATAGCCGCGCGCTATCGTACTCTCGCCCCGCACCTCTCCATGAGCGAGCACGTTCACGCTGTTGCTTCTGCTTACGTCATCACGCAGCAGCTCTAGAGGTTTTGTGTTTTTTTTTTTCAAATTCACATTTTGTTTATTATGCGCCTTTCAGCTCACCTCCCTCGTTAGCTCGTATCACTTGAGAGAAAGAAAGAAAGAGAGAGAGAGAAACCCTCCCATCGCATGCGCTGGAATGAGTGTATTCTCATATGCTGGGAATGGAGCGCGCGATTACTGCCTTTCGCTGTCACACGCACCCCCCCCCCCCCCCCCCTCGCTGACGTTCTGTGACTGTACGAGAATCTTTGGAAATTGGTCGAAGCTGGCGTGAATTACGGTCGCGATGACTAAACGGTGGTGACGCATTGCTGACAGCAGCAGCCAACCTTCCCTGATCGTAGTTCCATTTTTGGAACACCATCGTCTGGATGCCCGATGGTGGCAGTACGGTGCCGGTGCTGATGCGCTTCGATGACGGATGTGATAACAGGCATCGACGGGATGACAGATCCCGTCAAAGCCGAAAGCCCCTCCCGAGAAAAAGCCTGCCGGGACGGTATGGATCCCGCGATCTTTTAGCGCGAGAACCTCCCGAGACTGGCAACACGTGTTGCAGCACGATTCAACAAACCCCAGTACCAACACCTTATCAGTACCAACGACGTTTATTAGGCGGTACCCTTGGTGCGTAAGGCGTGGAGAGAGAGAGAGAGAGAGAGAGAGAGAGAGAGAGAGAGAGAGAGAGAGAGAGAGAGAGAGAGACAAAAAAAACCTACTAAAGCATAAAGAAGCGGATAGAGGGGAGATAGAATTGGAAGCCGTTAGGACTCGCCCTCGGCGACTAGTAAGATAACGGCCCGAAGCGTGCGGAACCATCATCGCGATGGAGAATCTCGAAACGTGGCGCGTACATCTCGAGCGAGCGTCGCCTCGCAATGTTTATGTTTCCGCTCCCGTGCCCACACCCCTTTTGGACACCCATGAAATCCCGGGGCCCCAGCCACTGGGATCAATATGCATCTCAGAAGTACACTCTACAGCGAACCGATCGCTGTTGGCTGTCGGGAGGCGCGCTGGAATAATTCCCCGCGCGGACAACTTCCCGACATCTTGGCGGCCTGTGTATCCCGCGCAAACCGCACCCTCCTCTGCGCTATCGTCATCTTCACGTTGACCCGCCGATCGTTCACGATCACCAACAGCAAACCATCAGCTACATGACGTAATGTTTATGTTATTTTTAAATCGACTCGGTTTCCAGCGAAAAGCACAACACAGTACAAACAAGAAACCAAACACACACACACACACACAACCATGCGACGTCTTATACCGTCTCTATACACACCGAAAATTTACTCTGCGTTATCGAAACTGTCATATCGCAACGAAAAAACCCGTATGAAAAATAGCTAGGACACAAACCATTCTCTTTTTTTGTATGGATATAACAGTTTGGATAGTGCAAGGAAAATGTTCATTGTGTGTGTAGAGTTAATAGCCTTGGCCACATGAGGCGTAAACTCTAGCGTAAATGTAAAAATAATGCCAAAAAGTTTACGCTTGCCGCTTACACGCTGGCAAACGGTCCGTGGAACGTGAAATCTAGCATAAACCAAGGTGTTTTAAATAGAGAGGTGGCTTCTTATAGGACCACAGCCCGATCGGATTTTTGGAAAAAAAACTTCAGATTTTGACAATTAGGTCCCCCTGTTTATGTTTACTTCGGGAACGCTCTTTTCGAAGCTGTTCTCACTTTTCCGTGGTATTGCGAAAGTTAAAATTCACGAAAAGTGGCACTGTCACAAAGAAACGAAAGTTAAATTCACGAAAAGTGCCACAAAAGGCCCTACTGTAAAAAAAAATGCTGACTTGTCAAAGCGTTTATGACGCCACCTCTCTATTTAAAAAAAACCTTGGCGTAAACGCTGTTTGCAAACTGGTGGGCTCTCTTTGTGGTTTACATCGATAGTGAATGATCATTGCTAGTGGGTTAAATCCTTTTCTTGCACAAAACGACCCTAATTTCCTCAGCCCGGCCACGTAAACATATCGAAGCGGAAACGTGTTGGCATTAATTTGTAAATTTACGCGTAAATTTACGCTCCGTGTAGCAGGGCCTATATAGCTAGGACACAAACGTTTTGTTTGTTGCGTGAACTTTCCATGCTGCCTGAGAAGTTGTGTGTGTGTAGAGCCACTGTAACCGCACGCAATGAACACGAGGCAATTCAAGTTCAAAGCTGCTTATTGGGATGATAGTAGTATTAATGGTAGCACATGTACTCCTTCGCAAGGATTGCCATTTTTTGAATATGAGAGAAGTTTAGGTAATGCATTCAACAAGCCTGAACAACGCATGAAAAACTGAAATCTCTAGCAGAAGTGTAGCTATTTAATGTATTGTACCATTTATTACGGTTCGAATCGAAGTAACATAAATTGCGACCCATCCCACCCCCCATCCCCTCCCCTCCCGCCACCAATAGTGCAGGCTAGTAGGTAGACCCAACCCCATCTAGCTCAACGGACGCCAGAAAGGGCAATCATGGTTTGCATGGTACAGTAATAATAACCCAAGAGAAACAAAGCGAAAAACATGGAACAACTTATCAGAGATACGCTTATATATACTAATCGTTTCGATTTTCCGATTCTCCTGGACGCTCTAAGCTTGCAGAGTGCTGTGAGTTGTACAGGGTAACGCTGCTTTGCAATGCGATGGCCACACTAATATATAAATATGTGCTTCCGGATTAAACCGGCCCACTCCCCCTCTTCCCCCCCTCCCCTTTGTCGGTGCTGTGGTATACAAAGTTCGTCAACAAACAACGTACGATATAGCAAACGACGACTACACGTCGGCCGGTGCCTCATGCTAATGACGATCTCTTCCTTCTCACTCCCCTTTCCATTGCCCTATCAGCTTGCGCGCTCACTGGACTCACTGTGTTCTAAATTTATGTTCCTGCCAAATTATTCGTATCATTGTTTAAATCCGAAATTGTTTGCAAAATATCTAGACGACTAGAGGACCTTAAGTATGCGAAACTAAAGAAAGTGCGGGGGACCGAGTCCGTTCCACTCCAGCCAGCCCTTTTGGTCAGCCAAAGATGGTGGCTTCGCGTGGTGCTTTTTCGTGTTGAAGCGATCTTCGCAACACCTTAACATGCAATTTTAAGTATATCTACTAACAAATCGCAACACCCTGCATCCCACTGACGGCAAACACTACGTTTGTGAACGCGCCCGTGGTGTTCGTTCGGACATTTCGAAGCGAGTTCCAGGGAGCTCCACTGACTCACTGGTTATCAGCGCCCGCCACCACACCTCCGCTAGCTAAGCCATGCGATCCAGGGTTAGCCCCATGGTGTTGCGTGTGTTGGTGTTGAACCTCCTGCCCGTGCGGCTCCGGCTTGTGTAGTTCGCTTTCAATTCGCTGACCATGACGTTGCGAGTGATGATGGTGCTGCTGCTGGTGCTGCAGGTGATGGTTATGATTGGAATGGTGGTGGTGGTGATGCTGCTGCTGCTGCTGCGCCTCCTTTCCAGAACCATGCTTCACGTGGTGCGAACTATGGGCGACGTCGTGCTGGGGATCGTGGCCAGTACCTGTGCTATCGCGCGCCGACCGATGATCGTACGTCACAACCGTGCCGGCATGGTTCGGTTTCAGCTCGTGGGCATGTATGTTGATCTTCTCCTGTATCTCGTGCCCATTCTGTATGCTCCGGTGTTCCTCCAGATCTTCCTCGTTAGCACGTATCACGAGTGCCCCATGCGGTCCCCAGCCAAGATGGTGGTGAGCATCGACCCGCTCCCCGACCACGTGCTGATGGTGATGGTGGTTATGCTGTTGATGCTGCGCATTCCCACCCATTCCCTCCATCATGCGTCCACTGCCGGCTGCTTGCGGTTCGTGCGGCGCTCCTCCAGCGGCCTGTGGCCAATGCAGGCGTAACGCACTGTACTGGTGCTGCATCAACCGCCGGTGATCGCCACTAGCATCATGGTCTCCGGCCGTCCCGGTCGCCTGTGGCAATTCCTTTGCTGGTGAACTATCCGCGTCCTTTACGGTGCCAACAACGCCACTACTACCGTGACCATGACGGTACTCCTTCGCATCTTCCTGCTCTTGCTCGTCGTCCTCCTCATCGTTGTCTCCATCATCGTCCTGCTGCCTCTGGTGTGGCAGCTGGTTGATTGTTAACAGTTCGGTTTCAGCACGGGTGACTACCGTAGGTCTCGGAGAAGCGCCCTTCTCCGGCGTCGGCACCGCATCTTCCTCCTCTTGGCCCTCCTCGCCCTCCTCCACCAGTTCCGTGCGCAATCGGTCGAAGTCGAGGATCGCGTTCTCCGACTGCAAACTGTCGACCAGCTCGTCCCAGTTCCGATCGCTCGTACCCTTGATCAACCGTATCATCTCGACCAGCTGCTCCCGGTCGGCCGCCGAGTTCGTCGCCTCGATTGAGCGCAGCAGCTTCGTGATCTTCTGGTGTAGCAACTTCTTCACATTGTCTGTGTGGCTGTTGTGTTCGTAATGGTTGAGCTGCTGTTGCTGCAGGTAGCTGGTGCCACCGGTGTGCGTCTGGAGCTCGTGTACCGGCGTATGACGGATCGGTTCCGTATCGTTCTCGCTGTAATGCACCACCTCGAGAATCTCCGGTATATCGTCCTGTATCATATCGCTACCCCCGGTACTGGCAGTTGCGGCAGGAGTGTGCACACCCTGAGGGTCACTGTCCAGTCTGACCTGGTGGTGCTGGTGGTGGCTCAAGGATGCGGGAGCATAACGGTGTTCACCCGAACCCGGTAGCGACTGTTCCGGATGAGCGTCAGCCAGACGGTGGGTACCGACACCAGTGGCACCGACCGATTGCTCCTCGCATGCCGTACACGAGCAGTTGTGGATGAGCTGGATGTGCTTGTAGATGTAGGGCGTTTTCATGCTCGGATGCTCCGTGCAATCCACCTTCACCTGCCGAGCCACAAAAATCACCGTTTTTAGATTTAATAAGAGAAGGAATGAGAGGTAAGAGAGAAAGAGAGAGAGAGAGAGAGAAAGCTACTTACCCTTTTGTAGGACACATCGGACGGTTGACAAGAGTCACAGTACGGTCCGATGATCTCGCCGGGATCCGACGGTTCGGTATGCGGGATCGAGTAGCTAAAGCAAGCGCCCACGCACACATTGTTGTCGATCGTCACCTGCTTGCAACCCGGCTCGGTTATCACCTGGCTAATGTTGCGCGTCGTACACCAGGACTGCTTGTTCGGGTACAGCACGATGTTGTGCACCTGTTGATGCGAAACAGGAAGAGATTAGACGATGCTGCTCCCCGTACCCCCTCACAATGCCCTCTCATCACTACACCTCCCCCCTTTTTCCTACCTTGTGCTCTCGGTTAGCGATGGTGCACGGGGTGCCAGCGAGCGTCAGTCCTAGTACAATCAACGCCGCCTCCTGCCAGAGGACGACGGTTCGAGCAGGTACCATAGCGGGGCGGCGGCCGGTACTCTACGGTATACGATAGAAGAGAAGACAAAACACACGGACGCACGCGTCACTGTTCAGTCCCTGTCCTGTGATAATAAGATTCGCGGCCGGTTGCCGACGTCGACGACGACGACGCTGTTGACCGAACGGGGTTGTGCTCTCCCCCCTTTGTGGCGGGCTCTGGACTGGACTGCTCGCAAGCGCAACAAACAGCTACACAGACTCCGATCTCCGAGCCACCCGACCCGCCAAGTCTCGCAGGTGTGTTCCTCGCGTGTCCCCACGCTTATTGATGGTGTGTTCATCATCACCATAATCAACACCACCCGACTGGTCGTGGTCGTCGTCTCGTCATCATCATCGGGGTCGTCGTCGTCGTCGTCGTGCGGAATTTGCCGAACACGAAGCAAAGCTATTTGAATATTCATTCCACGCAAGTTCCTCGGCCTGGGACTTGACTCGATTGGACTGGACCGGACTGGACCGGACCGGACAGGACGAACGGTCGGTTGGTCGGAAGGAGGAGATCGTCGGTAAGGGGGGGCAAGGGGTAAAGAAGCAAGAGTTTACCCATAGAGAAGGTGAAGGTGGATCACACCTCGGGTGGCATCACCATGCCTACTGCCTCGTTGTTACTCCCCAACCAAAAAAAACACTCACACACACACAGCATCTCTCTTTCTCTCTCTCTCTCTCTCTCTCTCTCTCTCTCTCTCTCTCTCTCTTGGCTGCGGCATGCAAGCAAGAAAACCACCTTCGTTTCCTAACCGGCCCTAGGGAGAGAGGAAGGGAGGAAGGGGGGAGAGGGGACTTGAGCCTAGGCCTACGGAGTCGCTAAATTCCAAGCTCCACCGTGCTCGTGCTAAAACAAGTTTCATCGCCTTCGCCACGGCATCGGCTTCGAATCGCTACATCGCTCTCGGATATCAAGTGTCCCTTGCTTTTGCAATTTGTGCTAGAGCTCCTACACCGTGCTGGCCCAGCCAGCCACCTGGCCATTCGCCACCACTAGTGCTCGGGATACTTACAATGACAAGCATACATTCTAGCCACATAGAGCTTTGCATGTATGCCGTCCAGCCGCGTTCGAACGTGTGATTAGCGTGGTTGGGGTGGGGGGGGGGGGGGGGGCTGTGGATAACGGGCTCGAAGTAGGGCGCGCGAGCAGTCATCGAAACCATAAGCTCGCCAAACGCTCCTGCTTAGAGCAAACACGGCATTTACGTATAATGAAGCGAATCTAACACCGTTACGAGTACCCTTTAAAACCACCACTAGGAAGGGGCAGTGCAACCCCCGTGCGGGGTCACTTCCTTTACTACCCCGAGTGAATTCACTCCCGCTAGCAGTTATCCCCATCGGTGGGTGCATGCATGGCGTGCTCCCAAACGAGTTGCACCAGTAGAGCCTACCACGTTCGAAAGCGCTCCAAACAAACACACACATACACACACGCGCGGATCACGTTTGAGTGGTGGTAGGAGAGGTGGAGAGGAAGAAAAGCAAGCACCAAACCAAACAGAGTGGCCTGACTGACTGACTGACTGACATCTCAGGTGGTGGTGGGCTGGATTGGCGGACCTACCGTTGCGGATGCAAACAGCTTCCTCCTTTGCCACACCGTACAGCACACGGACACCCCGCGCACGACACATGCACCAGGCAAAAAAGCCCAGTGCTGTTGCTGCTGCGCAGTTGCAGCTGGCTAGAGAGCAGAGCGGCGTACAAAACTGTTCTAGCGAGCGCTTGTTGTTATTGTTTGGTCTAGCCAACGGATCGATTCACATTCAACAGCATATATGTGTGTAAACTTTGTGTATCACAACAAACGTTCCTGGAATTGGAATCGAAGATGGAGAAAGGGGTGGGGGGTGGGGGATGGAGAGCTTTAGCTGATAAGCTGGTTCCCTCCCTCGTGAATCGTGTACATTGGATCACCCGGGAGCACTCTGCTATTAGCGATCCATATCCGATCCGGCTGCGTGTTTCTCGCCTCAGAGCGGATCTTTGTGGTCAACTCCTCCGGCAGTCTTCATCGCCAGTCGTCACCCCGTGGTGCTGGTACCTCATCAGTCCTGATAGTCGCGTGCGTGGGGGGTTTAACGCGATCCGCCCGTTGTTGTCGTCGCCATTCGTGGTTGTCGTTGTCATCTGAAACACACACAACCGGTTTCCGAGCGGCGGGCTCGGAGTGTGCTGGTGTGTCAGGTGAGCAACGCTGCAGTAGCACTGTGCCATGCGGCAGGTTGCTCTGTGTTCACCTCGCTCGTTCCCAGCGAACATGTTCCACACACAACACACACACACACACAACCACAAGCACACCTGTTTTGGGGCCACTCTGCACTGCCGCAGCCGGGACTCGAACCGGATCCGGACAGGTTTTTTTTTTTTTTTGAGGATATACATGGAAAGGGTGTCCGTGGGTTGTGGTGTCGAGTAGGGAGGTGCATGGGGAGGGTGGGTGCCTAGACTGTTGATCCCAACCAGATCGCTTGTCGCTAAATAAATCATGCGCGCATGTGTGTGAGTGCGTGCTGCGTGCGGGGGGAGGGGGGCGAGATGTTCCATTCCCTAAAACCATGCACGGTCCGATAACCGGAAGGATACTTGGACATTGTGGTCCTGTGCTGTGTAACCAGCAGGCCCCAATCGGGGCCTGGTAACAGGGTTGCTGGAGATGATAGAAAGCTCACAAACAGCTGTTCTAGCCGATCAACGCTTAGCCCGGTTGCCAGACAGGATGATCCCAGCAGATGAGCATCATGTTGATTGTGCGTGCGTTCGTGCGTGCAGGATGATGGTGTTTGATGGAGAAGATGGAGCGACATAACTAACCTGACACCCGGATGCCAGCAATCCGACTCGGATCCGACTCGGAGCACACGGTAGGTGAAGGCGGTGGCAAGTATGCACGCTCTCACTATTTCACGATTTCGCCTTGTAACGCTCGTTGGTATCCTGCTACAGACTAACAAAACCCAATCGTTCTCTGCACAAGGACACAACACACAGGCACAGGCGGACAACCGTGGACGGGATACGCAGGTGCTGGCAGGTGGTGGTAGCGCGCGCGAACGAGCGTTCACAAATCCGAAGCGCCCACGGCGTGGCGCGATCACAAGAATTGCGATTCCCACCGAGCGGTGAGCTTGCCAGGAACGTACTGAGCTAGATGCGCACTACTAGTGCGACTCAAAGGTAGACGCAGGCACCGCAACTCCACACAAAGAGCGACTGTGTGTATGTCGCGCCGAGCCGCAACAAAACCCCTTGCGACTGGTAGTAAGTTCCTACCTTCCCTAGTACACACGCGACCACACATTGCCTTGCGTGCCGTCCCTCTATCCTTACGGCCCAAGGAACGACTGACTCATCTCCATGGAGCGATCTCTCCCCGCTCTCTTCTTTCTCTCTCTCTCTCTCTCTCTCTCTCTCTCTCTCTCACACACACACACACACACACTCTCACGCAGGTTTGTATAGTACTGCGATGGGATGATGATACATCGCGGTCGCGGTCTACGACAGTTTGGCCCGCTGTCAGATCGAAAGAGCGCACACTAAACCGTGAGCCGCCTGCACCAGTCAGCCGATATCCGATCGGCTCCGGTCAACTGCTCACTGCTTCTCGGAGACATCACTAGCCTCTCATTGCTCACGATTCAATCCAGTGTCGCAGCCCTCTCACTAACAGCCTCCGATAGGAAAACGCAAAACCGCGACCGGCGATCGGCGGCTTCGCGCTACAGTACTAGTGCTAGCAGACACGCTGGACCGGTTGGCATCGTTGCAGGTTAGCTAGCCGCTCCGTCACTACAGGAGGCTGCGCTATACCCGTACGAACGTCATCGCCACCGAACTATCGCGCAGCCCTGGGGTGGAAAATTCTCAGCATCGCTGCCCTTACCATTATTACGTTTTGTTTTCTCGGACCCCTCGCGGACCGCGGAACCGATAAGGAGGGACGCTCCCATAATGCCAAAAACGAATGAAGGTGCAATGTTTGGCCCCTGTTCTGTGTGATACAGTCAGATGAGAGGTGTCGTCTGATACAATGAGAGGTGGTGTGATAAGAAGCGCCGGCTGTTTGGCTAAGTGAATGCAGAATCAACGGCGGTTGGCGAAGGATCCGAAAATAAATTTCAATGAACGTGGCAGCATCTCATGCCTTGCTCATCCCTTCCGAACGGGAGCGTGGTAACGTTGATACCGTTTCATAATCATTTTGCTATCAGCGCAACACAGCAGGACATCGTTCGGCCGTACCCAACATCTGCGTGCATACTCGATCACCGATTAGCATACTTTCAGGAGCCATCGTTAGTTGTACAACAGCAAATTACTTAATGTTCCTGGTGACTGTACCCTGGTGCTGGGTACGAGAATGTTTTCCTTTTTATTTACTTCATTATAGGGCTCCTGTTAAAGAGTGGAACGGGGAGCCGTTGGCTAGCCTTATCCTGTTGTGAAACATCTGCATCAGCCCGAAATGGTTGATGGTGGCCGTGTTTTTGTTCGGCTTCAAGTCGGTCGGGCATGATTGAGCTGCTTCACCGCAGCCGTTTAGTCGAAGAGCGCATTACGTATGTTCTGAAACATAGTTCCAATGGAAGATTCAAACTTAATTTGAGTTTTCAACTAATACGCTGGACAAACTTACCAGAATATAAATGATCATCGTGTTCTCCCATTCTGCTGTTATGTACCCTTTTAGCCGTAGGCGTTCCAAAAGAGTCAGCAACGCTTCATACAAGTCGAGCTCCCAAATTGTTTTTCCATTGGCAGCAATGAAAGTTTCTACCATACGCGATATTTTTGCTACTACGATAAGGTTGTCGTATAGATGCTGGTTCCACATACGAAATAACTTCCGTTCGGCTATTGTAGCCATTTCGAACCTTAGATTCTCGAGGGTTGAGGAGTTACTGGCCGATGCAGTCACTGGAGTGAAACAAAATCAAAAAGGTTGGTCACCGAAGGTGAACTCATTCTCATAATCAAGAATTACACGCCAAAGGATCATTTGCACACGGGCTTTTTCACAAACCACACGCAGCACCACTAAGCTAGCGCTGCTGCGTAAATGGAAGATTTCGGTGACCGTCGCTCAGCGGGTCATTTCGCTAATTCTAACACTTGGATCTATTTATTTCAATTGCTATCACTAACCTTTTCACAACCCGCAAATTAAATGCGTACGGTCACTGCACTTAGGCTGTCAATCCGCGAACTCGTCGTCGTCCAAAACCACAGCTGTATGCAACGCCCCACCGAATGTTGCTATAAGCGCACAAAACCACGAATAATTATTCGAAAACTAAATGCACTGTTTGCTGCTTCGATGCGACAAATTTTGCGAACTCGATATGATCTCGTTTGTGCACTTCCTTAGGCTGACGTAACGGGAATGAAAAAGCAACTGCCTCGCCTATGGAATCACGCGCCGGTGGTGTTTTTCATCTTAGAACGCATTATTCTCGGCTACCTTCTGGATCGCATTCCTTTGTTCTCTTTGCGCGGCTCACACTTGCAAACCTCTTATGTGGTCTTAGGAGTAGTGACCGACGCTGCCATATTGTACTCACAAGCACGCATAGTGAGTCGCACATGAAGTGTATGCGTGAGCGTAAGCGTGCCTCGCTTCTCATTGCTGGGTGAAGCGCTAATCATGCGTGCGTGCGTGCGCGCGTGCGCGCGTGTGTGTGTGTGCCTTATGAATTTTGGCGTCATAATCATATTATTGGTGGTTAATTTGAAAGGCCCTTTTAGGGAGTTTTAGGTACACACTCGAAAATATGTTGTTGGATGATGCTTTCTTGGAATACCGACCTGGGTGCCAACTTGGGGCTTTTTGTTCTTGTTGCTATTATGGTGCCTATGGTTATTGCTACGATTATTGAAAAGACGACGAGTAGCAATCATGCATTTTACGAGATGGCCAATGGCTCCCTTCTTTTTTTTTATTGGTTTCATATTTATAATTACTTATTCTGAATGCTCTTGCAAAGCTTAGATTTTATTCTAGTTAGAAAGTTGTTGCATCAGCCGAGATCGGACCGGGTCCGAGACGCTCATGATTGCATTCATCCAGCACATCGGATGGTTGAGATAGAGGGATTGCTTAAATACTGTGCTAAATGTTCTACTGCTTCTGCTTTATCGCCGAATAGACCTACTACAGGTATTCGCCTTCTTCTCTCTGCTCACCCACGAGGCCCTGGATACAGGGAGGGCGGTAATCCTGCACGGCTGCCCTTATTCATCCGATCGCCGCAGGTCTGCTGCTGCTGCTGCTGTGTTTCGGCCGGATCGCGTAGCAGAATATTACCCAGCGGAGGACCGGCAAAGCGTCGGTCCGGATCCGCATCGCGCCGATAAACTGGTGTGCCGCGGAGGAAGGTAGCATGCACGATACCGCGCAGCTCCCGGTTGAGGTACGGTGTGGTCCGTTTGTGCTGGAACTCGATCAACTCCTCGGTCACAGTAAACAGACCGTCTGGGTCCCAGACGCACAGATCGCCGTCGTAGCCGGGATCGAGGCGGCCTTTGCGCAGGCTCATGCCGCACAGGTAAGCTGGCTCCATGCCAAGCAGTCGGACCATATCGGCCAACCCTAACCCGTACCGGTGGCAGTGCGTCCAGAAGAGGGGCAAACCGAACTGCACCGATGCGATGCCACCCCAGGCCTCCAGGAAGTTGCCTCGCCGCTGGTCGTCCTCGGCCAGCTGCAGCTTAAGAGTAGGCGGGCTGGGAGAATGATCTGACACGATTAGATTGATGTCGCGGTCGCAAACCGCCCGCCACAGCCGCTGCTGATTGCTGCTGTCCCGAATTGGCGGGCAACACTTGTACTCGGTTCCCGAATCGGGTACGTCCTCGGCCGACAGCGCCAGATAGTGATGGCACGTTTCCACAGTCAGATTGGCCCCGTTGGCACGAGCTCTGCGTATCACTGGTAATGCACTGGCTGCCGACAGGTGCACGATATGGGCCCGAATCTTGTAATCCTGTGCCACTTGCCCTACCAACTCGATCGCCTGCTGCTCCATCAGTTCCGGCCGCGTTGCCAGGAATGTATGGTAGTTGGCGGGGTCGTCTATTTGCCTCGATGACCGTGTTTCCGGTTCACCACTAGGTGACCGGGTTTCCGCTGCCGGTATTTGTCGCTCTGTACACTCCATTTCCGCATGGAACTGTCCTTCGAAATACCCCTCGAGTGTTGGAGAAAGGAAAGGGAGAGAAAGAAAAAAATAAAAGTACAAGAGAGAGAGAGAAAGAGAGAGAGAGAGAGAGAGAGAGAAAGGGGGGAAGGGAGAGAATTATATCAGAGAACTTAAATGAAATATATTAGATGGAAGATGAAGAAACTATATGAGAGGGATGATGGTTAACCGTTGCCGTAACATACCGCCAGCACCGCTCCGGTACCCTCAAGCAACTGGGCGGCTCGGTGCACCTGCTCCTCGCTAACGTGCGGGAACTCGTCGACACCGCTCGGGCAAAGAAAACATTTGAAGCCGATCACTCCAGCGGCTACGAGCTGGTGCAGCTCGCTTGCCTTGCCACCGTCGTCGTCCACATTGGTCGGAACGATCCCGCCCCAAAAGGCCACGTCGACGTATAGCTGGCCGCGAGCGGCTGCTAGCTTAGTGCGCAGGTTTGCAACGGTCGTCGTCGGAGGGATGGAGTTGAGCGGCATATCGGCGACGGTAGTAAAGCCACCGGCCGCCGCCGCCTTGGTCGCTGTCCGGAAGCCCTCCCACTCCGTTCGTCCCGGCTCATTGATGTGCACATGCGTATCGACGAGTCCCGGCATCATCAACAGATCGCCGAAATCATAACGCTAAAATCCGAGAGAAAAGGATGTCGAATATCCGAATCACCATCGGGATCGGGATTGCTCAGAGCGGGAGCGAGCGGCCTAAATTTACCTCTAAACGTGTGCCTGTTTCCAACTCCTGCCGCTTGCTCTCTAGTAAGTACGCTTCAACCGCTCCCCAGGAGTCGAGCACGCGCGTTACGCGTCCATCGATAGTCGAGATAAGCAGGCCGCCAGAAAACACCTCACACGGATCCCCGGGAGTCACTGGGGTTGCACTGTTCAGGAATATCCGTTTGCTGGTATAGAGCGCTTCTGCCATGTTTTCTGGTCCGCCGGCGTCCGGGAGTTTCCGCTGATCGCCACCGAATGTTTATAGATCAGCTCATGAACCGGCCCTTTATAGGTAGCCTGTCCCGTCTGCCTGGAGAGGCACAATCGCGTACGCGTACTATCACGCATCCCGAATCTATACGAAGGAGAGTGGCTAAGGATGGCTACGCCGTAGACGAAGCAACCACTCTGCTGCGCAGCTTTCTGGCTATTATCGGCTCTCGGGAGCAGGCACGATCGGTGATACAGCTGTATGCGATCCGAGCCCCTGAAAAGGAAGGTGGAATTGTGGTCGAAACAACGAACAAACAAACAAAAACCTCGATCGACCGATCGATCGAACGATGCACGGGATACGTGCCTGCGCACCCCAGCCAGCTAGCGGATTTGTGGAGATTGCGCAGTTGGCAGTTGTCCGATTCTTACGACCGGTGACCATCGAATGGTGCACGCCAAGGGCGGAGATTGTCCTAATGGTCGAACGGTATCACCGGTTAACCGTTGCAGATTAGCAAGCTGCTCCGTCACTACAGGAGGCTGCGCTATACCCGTACGAACGTCATCGCCACCGAACTATCGCGCAGCCCTGTTGTGGAAAATTCCCAGCATCGCTGCCCTTACCATTATTACGTTTTGTTTTCTCGGACCCCTCGCGGACCGCGGAACCGATAAGGAGGGACGCTCCCATAATGCCAAAAACGAATGAAGGTGCAATGTTTGGCCCCTGTTCTGTGTGGTACAGTCAGATGAGAGGTGTCGTCTGATACAATGAGAGGTGGTGTGATAAGAAGCGCCGGCTGTTTGGCTAAGTGAATGCAGAATCAACGGCGGTTGGCGAAGGATCCGAAAATAAATTTCAATGAACGTGGCAGCATCTCATGCCTTGCTCATTCTTCCCAAACGGGAGCGTGGTAACGTTGATAACGGACGAAGCAGGCACCGCTTCATAATCATATCGCTATCAGCGCAACACAGCAGGACATCGTTCGGCCGTACCCAACATCTGCGTGCATACTCGGTCACCGATTAGCATACTTTCAGGAGCCATCGTTAGTTGTACAACAGCAAATTACTTAATGTTCCTGGTGACTGTACCCTGGTGCTGGGTACGAGAATGTTTTCCTTTTAATTACTTCATTATAGGGCTCCTGTTAAAGAGTGGAACGGGGAGCCGTTGGCTAGCCTTATCCTGTCGTGAAACATCTGCATCAGCCCGAAATGGTTGATGGTGGCCGTGTTTTTGTTCGGCTTCAAGTCGGTCGGGCATGATTGAGCTGCTTCACCGCAGCCGTTTAGTCGAAGAGCGCATTACTTATGTTCTGAAACATAGTTCCAATGGAAGATTCAAACTTAATTTGAGTTTTCAACTCATACACTGGACAAACTTACCAGAATACGGGTTACCATCATGTTCTTCCATTCTGTTGTAATCAGCCCCTCTTGGCGTAGGTGTTCCAAAAGAGTCAGCAACGGTTGATACAAATCGCGCTCCCAGATTGTTATTCCATTGACATCAATGAAAGTTTCCACCGACGCCGGTATTTGCGAGTCTGTGATAAAGCCTTCGACCGATCGATGCTGGTTCCACATATCCATTATTTCTTGTTCGCCTGATAGAAGCGAATAGTATGCTCGCAGAAGATCTAAATAAACGCGATCAGCAGCCATTTCGATGTTGTTTATACTTTAGATTCTCGAGGGTTGAGGAGTTACTGACCGATGCAGTCACTGGAGTGAAACAAAATCAAAAAGGTTGGTCACCGAAGGTGAACTCATTCTCATAATCAAGAATTACACGCCAAAGGATCACAGCACACGGGCTTTTTCAAAAACCACACGCAGCACCACTAAGCTAGTGCTGCTGCGTAGATGGAAGATTTCGGTGACCGTCGCTCAGCGGGTCATTTCGCTAATTCTAACACTTGGATCTATTTATTTCAATTGCTATCACTAACCTTTTCACAACTCGCAAATTAAATGCGTACGGTCACTGCACTTAGGCTGTCAATCCGCGAACTCGTCGCCGTCCAAAACCACAGCTGTATGCAATGCACCACCGAATGTTGCTGTAAGCGCACAAAACCACGAATAATGATTTGAAAAATAAATGCACTGTTTACTGCTTCGATGCGACAAATTTTACGAACTCGATATGATTTCGTTTGTGCACTTCCTTAGGCTGACGTAACGGGAATGAAAAAGCAACTGCCTCGCCTATGGAATCACGCGCCGGTGGTGTTTTTCTTCTTAGAACTCATTATTCTCGGCTACCGTCTGGATCGCATTCCTTTGTTCTCTTTGCGCGGCTCACACTTGCAAACCTCTTATGTGGTCTTAGGAGTAATGACCGACGCTGCCATATTGTATATATATACACACACACCGGCCACCGGCCAATCGCGAGATGGCCAATGGCTGCCTTATTTTTTTAATTGGTTTCATATTTATAATTACTTATTCTGAATGCTCTTGCAAAGCTTAGATTTTATTCTAGTTCGAAAGTTGTTGCATCAGCCGAGATCGGACCGGGTCCGAGACGCTCATGATTGCATTCATCCAGCACATCGGATGGTTGAGATAGAGGGTTTGCTTAAATACTGTGCTAAATGTTCTACTGCTTCTGCTTTATCGCCGAATAGACCTACTACAGGTATTCGCCTTCTTCTCTCTGCTCACCCACGAGGCCCTGGATACAGGGAGGGCGGTAATCCTGCACGGCTGCCCTTATTCATCCGATCGCCGCAGGTCTGCTGCTGCTGCTGCTGTGTTTCGGCCGGATCGCGTAGCAGAATATTACCCAGCGGAGGACCGGCAAAGCGTCGGTCCGGATCCGCATCGCGCCGATAAACTGGTGTGCCGCGGAGGAAGGTAGCATGCACGATACCGCGCAGCTCCCGGTTGAGGTACGGTGTGGTCCGTTTGTGCTGGAACTCGATCAACTCCTCGGTCACAGTAAACAGACCGTCTGGGTCCCAGACGCACAGATCGCCGTCGTAGCCGGGATCGAGGCGGCCTTTGCGCAGGCTCATGCCACACAGGTAAGCTGGCTCCATGCCAAGCAGTCGGACCATATCGGCCAACCCTAACCCGTACCGGTGGCAGTGCGTCCAGAAGAGGGGCAAACCGAACTGCACCGATGCGATGCCACCCCAGGCCTCCAGGAAGTTGCCTCGCCGCTGGTCGTCCTCGGCCAGCTGCAGCTTAAGAGTAGGCGGGCTGGGAGAATGATCTGACACGATTAGATTGATGTCGCGGTCGCAAACCGCCCGCCACAGCCGCTGCTGATTGCTGCTGTCCCGAATTGGCGGGCAACACTTGTACTCGGTTCCCGAATCGGGTACGTCCTCGGCCGACAGCGCCAGATAGTGATGGCACGTTTCCACAGTCAGATTGGCCCCGTTGGCACGAGCTCTGCGTATCACTGGTAATGCACTGGCTGCCGACAGGTGCACGATATGGGCCCGAATCTTGTAATCCTGTGCCACTTGCCCTACCAACTCGATCGCCTGCTGCTCCATCAGTTCCGGCCGCGTTGCCAGGAATGTATGGTAGTTGGCGGGGTCGTCTATTTGCCTCGATGACCGTGTTTCCGGTTCACCACTAGGTGACCGGGTTTCCGCTGCCGGTATTTGTCGCTCTGTACACTCCATTTCCGCATGGAACTGTCCTTCGAAATACCCCTCGAGTGTTGGAGAAAGGAAAGGGAGAGAAAGAAAAAAATAAAAGTACAAGAGAGAGAGAGAGAGAGAGAGAGAGAGAGAGAGAGAGAGAAAGGGGGGAAGGGAGAGAATTATATCAGAGAACTTAAATGAAATATATTAGATGGAAGATGAAGAAACTATATGAGAGGGATGATGGTTAACCGTTGCCGTAACATACCGCCAGCACCGCTCCGGTACCCTCAAGCAACTGGGCGGCTCGGTGCACCTGCTCCTCGCTAACGTGCGGGAACTCGTCGACACCGCTCGGGCAAAGAAAACATTTGAAGCCGATCACTCCAGCGGCTACGAGCTGGTGCAGCTCGCTTGCCTTGCCACCGTCGTCGTCCACATTGGTCGGAACGATCCCGCCCCAAAAGGCCACGTCGACGTATAGCTGGCCGCGAGCGGCTGCTAGCTTAGTGCGCAGGTTTGCAACGGTCGTCGTCGGAGGGATGGAGTTGAGCGGCATATCGGCGACGGTAGTAAAGCCACCGGCCGCCGCCGCCTTGGTCGCTGTCCGGAAGCCCTCCCACTCCGTTCGTCCCGGCTCATTGATGTGCACATGCGTATCGACGAGTCCCGGCATCATCAACAGATCGCCGAAATCATAACGCTAAAATCCGAGAGAAAAGGATGTCGAATATCCGAATCACCATCGGGATCGGGATTGCTCAGAGCGGGAGCGAGCGGCCTAAATTTACCTCTAGACGTGTGCCTGTTTCCAACTCCTGCCGCTTGCTCTCTAGTAAGTACGCTTCAACCGCTCCCCAGGAGTCGAGCACGCGCGTTACGCGTCCATCGATAGTCGAGATAAGCAGGCCGCCAGAAAACACCTCACACGGATCCCCGGGAGTCACTGGGGTTGCACTGTTCAGGAATATCCGTTTGCTGGTATAGAGCGCTTCTGCCATGTTTTCTGGTCCGCCGGCGTCCGGGAGTTTCCGCTGATCGCCACCGAATGTTTATAGATCAGCTCATGAACCGGCCCTTTATAGGTAGCCTGTCCCGTCTGCCTGGAGAGGCACAATCGCGTACGCGTACTATCACGCATCCCGAATCTATACGAAGGAGAGTGGCTAAGGATGGCTACGCCGTAGACGAAGCAACCACTCTGCTGCGCAGCTTTCTGGCTATTATCGGCTCTCGGGAGCAGGCACGATCGGTGATACAGCTGTGTGCGATCCGAGCCCCTGAAAAGGAAGGTGGAATTGTGGTCCAAACAACGAACAAACAAACAAAAACCTCGATCGACCGATCGATCGAACGATGCACGGGATACGTGCCTGCGCACCCCAGCCAGCTAGCGGATTTGTGGAGATTGCGCAGTTGGCAGTTGTCCGATTCTTACGACCGGTGACCATCGAATGGTGTACGCCAAGGGCGGAGATTGTCCTAATGGTCGAACGGTATCACCGGTTAACCGTTGCAGATTAGCTAGCTGCTCCGTCAATACAGGAGGCTGCGCTATACCCGTACGAACGTCATCGCCACCGAACTATCGCGCAGCCCTGGTGTGGAAAATTCTTAGCATCGCTGCCCTTACCATTATTACGATTTGTTTTCTCGGACCCCTCGCGGACCGTGGAACCGATAAGGAGGGACGCTCCCATAATGCCAAAAACGAATGAAGGTGCAATGTTTGGCCCCTGTTCTGTGTGGTACAGTCAGATGAGAGGTGTCGTCTGATACAATGAGAGGTGGTGTGATAAGAAGCGCCGGCTGTTGCAGTGAAGTGAATGCAGAATCAACGGCGGTTGACGTTGATAACGGACGAAGCAGACACCGTTTCATAATCATATCGCTATCAGCGCAACACAACAGGACATCGTTCGGCCGTACCCAACATCTGCGTGCATACTCGATCACCGATTAGCATACTTTCAGGAGCCATCGTTAGTTGTACAACAGCAAATTACTTAAAAGTTTCTGATGCCTGACGCTATACGCTGGGGGCGGAATGTTTTTTTCCTTTATTTACTTCATTATCGGGCTTCTGTTAGAGAGCGGAATGGGGAACGTGGAGAGCCTCCTTAGCTGCTCGCGCCTCCGGGCGCCGGCTCGCTATTTTCCATACTTTTCGAAGTACTCACGCAACTCCTCCTTCTCCCGTTGGTTGGGTTGGGCGTTGGTTCTGAAACATAGTTCCAATGGAAGATTCAAACTTAATTTGAGTTTTCAACTCATACACTGGACAAACTTACCAGAATACGGGTTACCATCATGTTCTTCCATTCTGTTGTAATCAGCCCCTCTTGGCATAGGTGTTCCAAAAGAGTCAGCAACGGTTGATACAAATCGCGCTCCCAGATTGTTATTCCATTGACATCAATGAAAGTTTCCACCGACGCCGGTATTTGCGAGTCTGTGATAAAGCCTTCGATCGATCGATGCTGGTTCCACATATCTATTATTTCTTTAAGCGAATAGTATGCTCGCACAATATCCAAACAAACGCGATCAGCAGCCATTTCGATGTTGTTTATACTTTAGATTCTCGAGGGTTGAGGAGTTACTGGCCGATGCAGTCACTGGAGTGAAACAAAATCAAAAAGGTTGGTCACCGAAGGTGAACTCATTCTCATAATCAAGAATTACACGCCAAAGGATCACAGCACACGGGTTTTTTCAAAAACCATACGCAGCACCACTAAGCTAGTGCTGCTGCGTAGATGGAAGATTTCGGTGACCGTAGCTCAGCCGGTCATTTCGCTAATTCTAACACTTGTATCTATTTATTTCAATTGCTATCACTAACCTTTTCACAACTCGCAAATTAAATGCGTACGGTCACTGCACTTAGGCTGTCAATCCGCGAACTCGTCGCCGTCCAAAACCACAGCTGTATGCAATGCACCACCGAATGTTGCTAGAAGCGCACAAAACCACGAATAATGATTTGAAAAATAAATGCACTGTTTACTGCTTCGATGCGACAAATTTTACGAACTCGATATGATTTCGTTTGTGCACTTCCTTAGGCTGACGTAACGGGAATGAAAAAGCAACTGCCTCGCCTATGGAATCACGCGCCGGTGGTGTTTTTCTTCTTAGAACTCATTATTCTCGGCTACCGTCTGGATCGCATTCCTTTGTTCTCTTTGTGCGGCTCACACTTGCAAACCTCTTATGTGGTCTTAGGAGTAGTGACCGACGCTGCCATATTGTATATATACACACACACACCGGCCACCGGCCAATCGCAACTTTTAGCGATGCCAAAACTGCCGAAATATTTTTGTCAAAAGCCGTGGCCACACGGGGCGAAAACTCTAGCGCAAACGAAAAAATTAATGCCAAAACATTTACGCTTGACGTTTACATGCTGTCAAACGATTATAGGTCCGTGGAGCGTAAAACCTAGAGTAAAAGCTGTTTGCAAACGGAAGGGCTCGCAATATGTTCTATTTGTGGTTTACATTGATAGATAGTGATCATTGCTAGTGTGTTCAATCCTTTTCTTCCACAAAACGATTTTAATTTCCTCAACCCGGCCATGTAAACATATCGAAGCGTAAACGATTTGGCATTAATTTGTAAATTTGCGCGCAAATTTTCGCTCCGTGTGGCCACGGCTAAATGTTTTGCTAAAGCCCCAACAAACAGATGCAGATGTTTGATGTACGTTTTGCAGAGAACAATTAAGAAGAGTATACACAACTAGATCGACGCATCTCACAAGCACGCATAGTGAGTCGCACATGAAGTGTATGCGTGAGCGTAAGCGTGCCTCGCTTCTCATTGCTGGGTGAAGCGCTAATCATGCGTGCGTACGCGCGCACGCGTGTGTGTGTGTGCCTTATGAATTTTGGCGTCATAATCATATTATTGGTGGTTAATTTGAAAGGCCATTTTAGGGAGTTTTAGATACACACTCGAAAATATGTTGTTGGATGATGCTTTCTTGGAATACCGACCTGGGTGCCAACTTGGGGCTTTTTGTTCTTGTTGCTATTATGGTGCCTATGGTTATTGCTACGATTATTGAAAAGACGACGAGTAGCAATCATGCATTTTACGGGATGGCCAATGGCTCCCTTCTTTTTTTTTATTGGTTTCATATTTATAATTACTTATTCTGAATGCTCTTGCAAAGCTTAGATTTTATTCTAGTTCGAAAGTTGTTGCATCAGCCGAGATCGGACCGGGTCCGAGACGCTCATGATTGCATTCATCCAGCACATCAGATGGTTGAGATAGAGGGATTGCTTAAATACTGTGCTAAATGTTCTACTGCTTCTGCTTTATCGCCGAATAGACCTACTACAGGTATTCGCCTTCTTCTCTCTGCTCACCCACGAGGCCCTGGATACAGGGAGGGCGGTAATCCTGCACGGCTGCCCTTATTCATCCGATCGCCGCAGGTCTGTTGCTGCTGCTGTGTTTCGGCCGGATCGCGGAGCAGAATATTACCCAGCGGAGGACCGGCAAAGCGTCGGTCCGGATCCTCATCGCGCCGATAAACTGGTGTGCCGCGGAGGAAGGTAGCATGCACGATACCGCGCAGCTCCCGGTTGAGGTACGGTGTGGTCCGTTTGTGCTGGAACTCGATCAACTCCTCGGTCACAGTAAACAGACCGTCTGGGTCCCAGACGCACAGATCGCCGTCGTAGCCGGGATCGAGGCGGCCTTTGCGCAGGCTCATGCCGCACAGGTAAGCTGGCTCCATGCCAAGCAGTCGGACCATATCGGCCAACCCTAACCCGTACCGGTGGCAGTGCGTCCAGAAGAGGGGCAAACCGAACTGCACCGATGCGATGCCACCCCAGGCCTCCAGGAAGTTGCCTCGCCGCTGGTCGTCCTCGGCCAGCTGCAGCTTAAGAGTAGGCGGGCTGGGAGAATGATCTGACACGATTAGATTGATGTCGCGGTCGCAAACCGCCCGCCACAGCCGCTGCTGATTGCTGCTGTCCCGAATTGGCGGGCAACACTTGTACTCGGTTCCCGAATCGGGTACGTCCTCGGCCGACAGCGCCAGATAGTGATGGCACGTTTCCACAGTCAGATTGGCCCCGTTGGCACGAGCTCTGCGTATCACCGGTAATGCACTGGCTGCCGACAGGTGCACGATATGGGCCGAACAGATCGCCGAAATCATAACGCTAAAATCCGGGAGAAAAGGATGTCGAATATCCGAATCACCATCGGGATCGGGATTGCTCAGAGCGGGAGCGAGCGGCCTAAATTTACCTCTAAACGTGTGCCTGTTTCCAACTCCTGCCGCTTGCTCTCTAGTAAGTACGCTTCAACCGCTCCCCAGGAGTCGAGCACGCGCGTTACGCGTCCATCGATAGTCGAGATAAGCAGGCCGCCGGAGAACACCTCACACGGATCCCCGGGAGTCACTGGGGTTGCACTGTTCAGGAATATCCGTTTGCTGGTATAGAGCGCTTCTGCCATGTTTTCTGGTCCGCCGGCGTCCGGGAGTTTCCGCTGATCGCCACCGAATGTTTATAGATCAGCTCATGAACCGGCCCTTTATAGGTAGCCTGTCCCGTCTGTCTGGAGAGGCACAATCGCGTACGCGTACTATCACGCATCCCGAATCTATACGAAGGAGAGTGGCTAAGGATGGCTACGCCGTAGACGAAGCAACCACTCTGCTGCGCAGCTTTCTGGCTATTATCGGCTTTCGGGAGCAGGCACGATCGGTGATACAGCTGTATGCGATCCGAGCCCCTGAAAAGGAAGGTGGAATTGTGGTCCAAACAACGAACAAACAAACAAAAACCTCGATCGACCGATCGATCGAACGATGCACGGGATACGTGCCTGCGCACCCCAGCCAGCTAGCGGATTTGTGGAGATTGCGCAGTTGGCAGTTGTCCGATTCTTACGACCGGTGACCATCGAATGGTGCACGCCAAGGGCGGAGATTGTCCTAATGGTCGAACGGTATCACCGGTTAACCGTTGCAGATTAGCAAGCTGCTCCGTCACTACAGGAGGCTGCGCTATACCCGTACGAACGTCATCGCCACCGAACTATCGCGCAGCCCTGGTGTGGAAAATTCTTAGCATCGCTGCCCTTACCATTATTACGTTTTGTTTTCTCGGACCCCTCGCGGACCGCGGAACCGATAAGGAGGGACGCTCCCATAATGCCAAAAACGAATGAAGGTGCAATGTTTGGCCCCTGTTCTGTGTGGTACAGTCAGATGAGAGGTGTCGTCTGATACAATGAGAGGTGGTGTGATAAGAAGCGCCGGCTGTTTGGCTAAGTGAATGCAGAATCAACGGCGGTTGGCGAAGGATCCGAAAATAAATTTCAATGAACGTGGCAGCATCTCATGCCTTGCTCATTCTTCCCAAACGGGAGCGTGGTAACGTTGATAACGGACGAAGCAGGCACCGCTTCATAATCATATCGCTATCAGCGCAACACAGCAGGACATCGTTCGGCCGTACCCAACATCTGCGTGCATACTCGATCACCGATTAGCATACTTTCAGGAGCCATCGTTAGTTGTACAACAGCAAATTACTTAATGTTCCTGGTGACTGTACCCTGGTGCTGGGTACGAGAATGTTTTCCTTTTAATTACTTCATTATAGGGCTCCTGTTAAAGAGTGGAACGGGGAGCCGTTGGCTAGCCTTATCCTGTCGTGAAACATCTGCATCAGCCCGGAATGGTTGATGGTGGCCGTGTTTTTGTTCGGCTTCAAGTCGGTCGGGCATGATTGAGCTGCTTCACCGCAGCCGTTTAGTCGAAGAGCGCATTACTTATGTTCTGAAACATAGTTCCAATGGAAGATTCAAACTTAATTTGAGTTTTCAACTCATACACTGGACAAACTTACCAGAATACGGGTTACCATCATGTTCTTCCATTCTGTTGTAATCAGCCCCTCTTGGCGTAGGTATTCCAAAAGAGTCAGCAACGGTTGATACAAATCGCGCTCCCAGATTGTTATTCCATTGACATCAATGAAAGTTTCCACCGACGCCGGTATTTGCGAGTCTGTGATAAAGCCTTCGATCGATCGATGCTGGTTCCACATATCTATTATTTCTTTAAGCGAATAGTATGCTCGCACAATATCCAAACAAACGCGATCAGCAGCCATTTCGATGTTGTTTATACTTTAGATTCTCGAGGGTTGAGGAGTTACTGGCCGATGCAGTCACTGGAGTGAAACAAAATCAAAAAGGTTGGTCACCGAAGGTGAACTCATTCTCATAATCAAGAATTACACGCCAAAGGATCACAGCACACGGGCTTTTTCAAAAACCACACGCAGCACCACTAAGCTAGTGCTGCTGCGTAGATGGAAGATTTCGGTGACCGTCGCTCAGCGGGTCATTTCGCTAATTCTAACACTTGGATCTATTTATTTCAATTGCTATCACTAACCTTTTCACAACTCGCAAATTAAATGCGTACGGTCACTGCACTTAGGCTGTCAATCCGCGAACTCGTCGCCGTCCAAAACCACAGCTGTATGCAATGCACCACCGAATGTTGCTGTAAGCGCACAAAACCACGAATAATTATTCGAAAACTAAATGCACTGTTTGCTGCTTCGATGCGACAAATTTTACGAACTCGATACGATCTCGTTTGTGCACTTCCTTAGGCTGACGTAACGGGAATGAAAAAGCAACTGCCTCGCCTATGGAATCACGCGCCGGTGGTGTTTTTCTTCTTAGAACTCATTATTCTCGGCTACCGTCTGGATCGCATTCCTTTGTTCTCTTTGCGCGGCTCACACTTGCAAACCTCTTATGTGGTCTTAGGAGTAATGACCGACGCTGCCATATTGTATATATATACACACACACCGGCCACCGGCCAATCGCGAGATGGCCAATGGCTGCCTTATTTTTTTAATTGGTTTCATATTTATAATTACTTATTCTGAATGCTCTTGCAAAGCTTAGATTTTATTCTAGTTCGAAAGTTGTTGCATCAGCCGAGATCGGACCGGGTCCGAGACGCTCATGATTGCATTCATCCAGCACATCGGATGGTTGAGATAGAGGGATTGCTTAAATACTGTGCTAAATGTTCTACTGCTTCTGCTTTATCGCCGAATAGACCTACTACAGGTCTTTGCCCTCTTCTCTCTGCTCACCCACGAGGCCCTGGATACAGGGAGGGCGGTAATCCTGCACGGCTGCCCTTATTCATCCGATCGCCGCAGGTCTGCTGCTGCTGCTGCTGTGTTTCGGCCGGATCGCGTAGCAGAATATTACCCAGCGGAGGACCGGCAAAGCGTCGGTCCGGATCCGCATCGCGCCGATAAACTGGTGTGCCGCGGAGGAAGGTAGCATGCACGATACCGCGCAGCTCCCGGTTGAGGTACGGTGTGGTCCGTTTGTGCTGGAACTCGATCAACTCCTCGGTCACAGTAAACAGACCGTCTGGGTCCCAGACGCACAGATCGCCGTCGTAGCCGGGATCGAGGCGGCCTTTGCGCAGGCTCATGCCGCACAGGTAAGCTGGCTCCATGCCAAGCAGTCGGACCATATCGGCCAACCCTAACCCGTACCGGTGGCAGTGCGTCCAGAAGAGGGGCAAACCGAACTGCACCGATGCGATGCCACCCCAGGCCTCCAGGAAGTTGCCTCGCCGCTGGTCGTCCTCGGCCAGCTGCAGCTTAAGAGTAGGCGGGCTGGGAGAATGATCTGACACGATTAGATTGATGTCGCGGTCGCAAACCGCCCGCCACAGCCGCTGCTGATTGCTGCTGTCCCGAATTGGCGGGCAACACTTGTACTCGGTTCCCGAATCGGGTACGTCCTCGGCCGACAGCGCCAGATAGTGATGGCACGTTTCCACAGTCAGATTGGCCCCGTTGGCACGAGCTCTGCGTATCACTGGTAATGCACTGGCTGCCGACAGGTGCACGATATGGGCCGAACAGATCGCCGAAATCATAACGCTAAAATCCGGGAGAAAAGGATGTCGAATATCCGAATCACCATCGGGATCGGGATTGCTCAGAGCGGGAGCGAGCGGCCTAAATTTACCTCTAAACGTGTGCCTGTTTCCAACTCCTGCCGCTTGCTCTCTAGTAAGTACGCTTCAACCGCTCCCCAGGAGTCGAGCACGCGCGTTACGCGTCCATCGATAGTCGAGATAAGCAGGCCGCCGGAGAACACCTCACACGGATCCCCGGGAGTCACTGGGGTTGCACTGTTCAGGAATATCCGTTTGCTGGTATAGAGCGCTTCTGCCATGTTTTCTGGTCCGCCGGCGTCCGGGAGTTTCCGCTGATCGCCACCGAATGTTTATAGATCAGCTCATGAACCGGCCCTTTATAGGTAGCCTGTCCCGTCTGTCTGGAGAGGCACAATCGCGTACGCGTACTATCACGCATCCCGAATCTATACGAAGGAGAGTGGCTAAGGATGGCTACGCCGTAGACGAAGCAACCACTCTGCTGCGCAGCTTTCTGGCTATTATCGGCTTTCGGGAGCAGGCACGATCGGTGATACAGCTGTATGCGATCCGAGCCCCTGAAAAGGAAGGTGGAATTGTGGTCCAAACAACGAACAAACAAACAAAAACCTCGATCGACCGATCGATCGAACGATGCACGGGATACGTGCCTGCGCACCCCAGCCAGCTAGCGGATTTGTGGAGATTGCGCAGTTGGCAGTTGTCCGATTCTTACGACCGGTGACCATCGAATGGTGCACGCCAAGGGCGGAGATTGTCCTAATGGTCGAACGGTATCACCGGTTAACCGTTGCAGATTAGCAAGCTGCTCCGTCACTACAGGAGGCTGCGCTATACCCGTACGAACGTCATCGCCACCGAACTATCGCGCAGCCCTGGTGTGGAAAATTCTTAGCATCGCTGCCCTTACCATTATTACGTTTTGTTTTCTCGGACCCCTCGCGGACCGCGGAACCGATAAGGAGGGACGCTCCCATAATGCCAAAAACGAATGAAGGTGCAATGTTTGGCCCCTGTTCTGTGTGGTACAGTCAGATGAGAGGTGTCGTCTGATACAATGAGAGGTGGTGTGATAAGAAGCGCCGGCTGTTTGGCTAAGTGAATGCAGAATCAACGGCGGTTGGCGAAGGATCCGAAAATAAATTTCAATGAACGTGGCAGCATCTCATGCCTTGCTCATTCTTCCCAAACGGGAGCGTGGTAACGTTGATAACGGACGAAGCAGGCACCGCTTCATAATCATATCGCTATCAGCGCAACACAGCAGGACATCGTTCGGCCGTACCCAACATCTGCGTGCATACTCGATCACCGATTAGCATACTTTCAGGAGCCATCGTTAGTTGTACAACAGCAAATTACTTAATGTTCCTGGTGACTGTACCCTGGTGCTGGGTACGAGAATGTTTTCCTTTTAATTACTTCATTATAGGGCTCCTGTTAAAGAGTGGAACGGGGAGCCGTTGGCTAGCCTTATCCTGTCGTGAAACATCTGCATCAGCCCGGAATGGTTGATGGTGGCCGTGTTTTTGTTCGGCTTCAAGTCGGTCGGGCATGATTGAGCTGCTTCACCGCAGCCGTTTAGTCGAAGAGCGCATTACTTATGTTCTGAAACATAGTTCCAATGGAAGATTCAAACTTAATTTGAGTTTTCAACTCATACACTGGACAAACTTACCAGAATACGGGTTACCATCATGTTCTTCCATTCTGTTGTAATCAGCCCCTCTTGGCGTAGGTATTCCAAAAGAGTCAGCAACGGTTGATACAAATCGCGCTCCCAGATTGTTATTCCATTGACATCAATGAAAGTTTCCACCGACGCCGGTATTTGCGAGTCTGTGATAAAGCCTTCGATCGATCGATGCTGGTTCCACATATCTATTATTTCTTTAAGCGAATAGTATGCTCGCACAATATCCAAACAAACGCGATCAGCAGCCATTTCGATGTTGTTTATACTTTAGATTCTCGAGGGTTGAGGAGTTACTGGCCGATGCAGTCACTGGAGTGAAACAAAATCAAAAAGGTTGGTCACCGAAGGTGAACTCATTCTCATAATCAAGAATTACACGCCAAAGGATCACAGCACACGGGCTTTTTCAAAAACCACACGCAGCACCACTAAGCTAGTGCTGCTGCGTAGATGGAAGATTTCGGTGACCGTCGCTCAGCGGGTCATTTCGCTAATTCTAACACTTGGATCTATTTATTTCAATTGCTATCACTAACCTTTTCACAACTCGCAAATTAAATGCGTACGGTCACTGCACTTAGGCTGTCAATCCGCGAACTCGTCGCCGTCCAAAACCACAGCTGTATGCAATGCACCACCGAATGTTGCTGTAAGCGCACAAAACCACGAATAATTATTCGAAAACTAAATGCACTGTTTGCTGCTTCGATGCGACAAATTTTACGAACTCGATACGATCTCGTTTGTGCACTTCCTTAGGCTGACGTAACGGGAATGAAAAAGCAACTGCCTCGCCTATGGAATCACGCGCCGGTGGTGTTTTTCTTCTTAGAACTCATTATTCTCGGCTACCGTCTGGATCGCATTCCTTTGTTCTCTTTGCGCGGCTCACACTTGCAAACCTCTTATGTGGTCTTAGGAGTAATGACCGACGCTGCCATATTGTATATATATACACACACACCGGCCACCGGCCAATCGCGAGATGGCCAATGGCTGCCTTATTTTTTTAATTGGTTTCATATTTATAATTACTTATTCTGAATGCTCTTGCAAAGCTTAGATTTTATTCTAGTTCGAAAGTTGTTGCATCAGCCGAGATCGGACCGGGTCCGAGACGCTCATGATTGCATTCATCCAGCACATCGGATGGTTGAGATAGAGGGATTGCTTAAATACTGTGCTAAATGTTCTACTGCTTCTGCTTTATCGCCGAATAGACCTACTACAGGTCTTTGCCCTCTTCTCTCTGCTCACCCACGAGGCCCTGGATACAGGGAGGGCGGTAATCCTGCACGGCTGCCCTTATTCATCCGATCGCCGCAGGTCTGCTGCTGCTGCTGCTGTGTTTCGGCCGGATCGCGTAGCAGAATATTACCCAGCGGAGGACCGGCAAAGCGTCGGTCCGGATCCGCATCGCGCCGATAAACTGGTGTGCCGCGGAGGAAGGTAGCATGCACGATACCGCGCAGCTCCCGGTTGAGGTACGGTGTGGTCCGTTTGTGCTGGAACTCGATCAACTCCTCGGTCACAGTAAACAGACCGTCTGGGTCCCAGACGCACAGATCGCCGTCGTAGCCGGGATCGAGGCGGCCTTTGCGCAGGCTCATGCCGCACAGGTAAGCTGGCTCCATGCCAAGCAGTCGGACCATATCGGCCAACCCTAACCCGTACCGGTGGCAGTGCGTCCAGAAGAGGGGCAAACCGAACTGCACCGATGCGATGCCACCCCAGGCCTCCAGGAAGTTGCCTCGCCGCTGGTCGTCCTCGGCCAGCTGCAGCTTAAGAGTAGGCGGGCTGGGAGAATGATCTGACACGATTAGATTGATGTCGCGGTCGCAAACCGCCCGCCACAGCCGCTGCTGATTGCTGCTGTCCCGAATTGGCGGGCAACACTTGTACTCGGTTCCCGAATCGGGTACGTCCTCGGCCGACAGCGCCAGATAGTGATGGCACGTTTCCACAGTCAGATTGGCCCCGTTGGCACGAGCTCTGCGTATCACTGGTAATGCACTGGCTGCCGACAGGTGCACGATATGGGCCCGAATCTTGTAATCCTGTGCCACTTGCCCTACCAACTCGATCGCCTGCTGCTCCATCAGTTCCGGCCGCGTTGCCAGGAATGTATGGTAGTTGGCGGGGTCGTCTATTTGCCTCGATGACCGTGTTTCCGGTTCACCACTAGGTGACCGGGTTTCCGCTGCCGGTATTTGTCGCTCTGTACACTCCATTTCCGCATGGCACTGTCCTTCGAAATAGAGAGAAAGAAAAAAATAAAAGAACAAGAGAGAGAGAGAGAGAGAGAGAGAGAGAGAGAGAGAGAGAGAGAGAGAGAGAGAAGGGGGGAAGAGAGAGAATTATATCAGAGAATTTAAATGAAATATATTAGATGGAAGATGAAGAAACTATATGAGAGGGATGATGGTTAACCGTTGCCGTAACATACCGCCAGCACCGCTCCGGTACCCTCAAGCAACTGGGCGGCTCGGTGCACCTGCTCCTCGCTAACGTGCGGGAACTCGTCGACACCGCTCGGGCAAAGAAAACATTTGAAGCCGATCACTCCAGCGGCTACGAGCTGGTGCAGCTCGCTTGCCTTGCCACCGTCGTCGTCCACATTGGTCGGAACGATCCCGCCCCAAAAGGCCACGTCGACGTATAGCTGGCCGCGAGCGGCTGCTAGCTTAGTGCGCAGGTTTGCAACGGTCGTCGTCGGAGGGATGGAGTTGAGCGGCATATCGGCGACGGTAGTAAAGCCACCGGCCGCCGCCGCCTTGGTCGCTGTCCGGAAGCCCTCCCACTCCGTTCGTCCCGGCTCATTGATGTGCACATGCGTATCGACGAGTCCCGGCATCATCAACAGATCGCCGAAATCATAACGCTAAAATCCGAGAGAAAAGGATGTCGAATATCCGAATCACCATCGGGATCGGGATTGCTCAGAGCGGGAGCGAGCGGCCTAAATTTACCTCTAAACGTGTGCCTGTTTCCAACTCCTGCCGCTTGCTCTCTAGTAAGTACGCTTCAACCGCTCCCCAGGAGTCGAGCACGCGCGTTACGCGTCCATCGATAGTCGAGATAAGCAGGCCGCCGGAGAACACCTCACACGGATCCCCGGGAGTCACTGGGGTTGCACTGTTCAGGAATATCCGTTTGCTGGTATAGAGCGCTTCTGCCATGTTTTCTGGTCCGCCGGCGTCCGGGAGTTTCCGCTGATCGCCACCGAATGTTTATAGATCAGCTCATGAACCGGCCCTTTATAGGTAGCCTGTCCCGTCTGCCTGGAGAGGCACAATCGCGTACGCGTACTATCACGCATCCCGAATCTATACGAAGGAGAGTGGCTAAGGATGGCTACGCCGTAGACGAAGCAACCACTCTGCTGCGCAGCTTTCTGGCTATTATCGGCTCTCGGGAGCAGGCACGATCGGTGATACAGCTGTATGCGATCCGAGCCCCTGAAAAGGAAGGTGGAATTGTGGTCCAAACAACGAACAAACAAACAAAAACCTCGATCGACCGATCGATCGAACGATGCACGGGATACGTGCCTGCGCACCCCAGCCAGCTAGCGGATTTGTGGAGATTGCGCAGTTGGCAGTTGTCCGATTCTTACGACCGGTGACCATCGAATGGTGCACGCCAAGGGCGGAGATTGTCCTAATGGTCGAACGGTATCACCGGTTAACCGTTGCAGATTAGCAAGCTGCTCCGTCACTACAGGAGGCTGCGCTATACCCGTACGAACGTCATCGCCACCGAACTATCGCGCAGCCCTGGTGTGGAAAATTCCCAGCATCGCTGCCCTTACCATTATTACGTTTTGTTTTCTCGGACCCCTCGCGGACCGCGGAACCGATAAGGAGGGACGCTCCCATAATGCCAAAAACGAATGAAGGTGCAATGTTTGGCCCCTGTTCTGTGTGGTACAGTCAGATGAGAGGTGTCGTCTGATACAATGAGAGGTGGTGTGATAAGAAGCGCCGGCTGTTTGGCTAAATGAATGCAGAATAAACGGCGGTTGGCGTAGGATCCGAAAATAAATTTCAATGAACGTGGCAGCATCTCATGCCTTGCTCATTCCTCCCAAACGGGAGCGTGGTAACGTTGATAACGGACGAAGCAGGCACCGCTTCATAATCATATCGCTATCAGCGCAACACAGCAGGACATCGTTCGGCCGTACCCAACATCTGCGTGCATACTCGGTCACCGATTAGCATACTTTCAGGAGCCATCGTTAGTTGTACAACAGCAAATTACTTAATGTTCCTGGTGACTGTACCCTGGTGCTGGGTACGAGAATGTTTTCCTTTTTATTTACTTCATTATAGGGCTCCTGTTAAAGAGTGGAACGGGGAGCCGTTGGCTAGCCTTATCCTGTCGTGAAACATCTGCATCATCCCGGAATGGTTGATGGTGGCCGTGTTTTTGTTCGGCTTCAAGTCGGTCGGGCATGATTGAGCTGCTTCACCGCAACCGTTTAGTTGGAGAGCGCATTACGTATGTTCTGAAACATAGTTCCAATGGAAGATTCAAACTTAATTTGAGTTTTCAACTCATACGCTGGACAAACTTACCAGAATACGGGTTACCATCATGGTCTTCCATTCTGTTGTAATCAGCCCCTCTAGGCGTAGGTGTTCCAAAAAAGTCAGCAACGGTTGATACAAATCGCGCTCCCAGATTGTTATTCCATTGACATCAATGAAAGTTTCCACCGACGCCGGCATTTGCGCGTCTGTGATAGAGCCTTCGATTAATCGATGCTGGTTCCACATATAAAGTATTTCTTGTGCGCCTGGTGGAAGCGAATAGTATGCTCGCAGAAAATCTAAATCGCGATCAGCAGCCATTTCGCAGTTGTTTATAGTTTCGATTCTCGAGGGTTGAGGAGTTACTGGCCGATGCAGTCACTGGAGTGAAACAAAATCAAAAAGGTTGGTCACCGAAGGTGAACTCATTCTCATAATCAAGAATTACACGCCAAAGGATCACAGCACACGGGCTTTTACACAAACCACACGCAGCACCACTAAGCTAGTGCTGCTGCGTAGATGGAAGATTTCGGTGACCGTCGCTCACGGTGACTCGTCGCGGGTCATTTCGCTAATTCTAACACTTGTATCTATTTATTTCAATTGCTATCACTAACCTTTTCACAACTCGCAAATTAAATGCGTACGGTCACTGCACTTAGGCTGTCAATCCGCGAACTCGTCGTCGTCCAAAACCACAGCTGTATGCAATGCACCACCGAATGTTGCTGTAAGCGCACAAAACCACGAATAATTATTCGAAAACTAAATGCACTGTTTGCTGCTTCGATGCGACAAATTTTGCGAACTCGATATGATCTCGTTTGTGCACTTCCTTAGGCTGACGTAACGGGAATGAAAAAGCAACTGCCTCGCCTATGGAATCACGCGCCGGTGGTGTTTTTCATCTTAGAACGCATTATTCTCGGCTACCTTCTGGATCGCATTCCTTTGTTCTCTTTGCGCGGCTCACACTTGCAAACCTCTTATGTGGTCTTAGGAGTAGTGTATACACAACTAGATCGACGCATCTCACAAGCACGCATAGTGAGTCGCACATGAAGTGTATGCGTGAGCGTAAGCGTGCCTCGCTTCTCATTGCTGGGTGAAGCGCTAATCATGCGTGCGTACGCGCGCGCGCGCGTGTGTGTGTGTGCCTTATGAATTTTGGCGTCATAATCATATTATTGGTGGTTAATTTGAAAGGCCCTTTTAGGGAGTTTTAGGTACACACTCGAAAATATGTTGTTGGATGATGCTTCCTTGGAATACCGACCTGGGTGCCAACTTGGGGCTTTTTGTTCTTGTTGCTATTATGGTGCCTATGGTTATTGCTACGATTATTGAAAAGACGACGAGTAGCAATCATGCATTTTACGAGATGGCCAATGGCTCCCTTCTTTTTTTTATTGGTTTCATATTTATAATTACTTATTCTGAATGCTCTTGCAAAGCTTAGATTTTATTCTAGTTCGAAAGTTGTTGCATCAGCCGAGATCGGACCGGGTCCGAGACGCTCATGATTGCATTCATCCAGCACATCGGATGGTTGAGATAGAGGGTTTGCTTAAATACTGTGCTAAATGTTCTACTGCTTCTGCTTTATCGCCGAATAGACCTACTACAGGTATTCGCCTTCTTCTCTCTGCTCACCCACGAGGCCCTGGATACAGGGAGGGCGGTAATCCTGCACGGCTGCCCTTATTCATCCGATCGCCGCAGGTCTGCTGCTGCTGCTGCTGTGTTTCGGCCGGATCGCGTAGCAGAATATTACCCAGCGGAGGACCGGCAAAGCGTCGGTCCGGATCCGCATCGCGCCGATAAACTGGTGTGCCGCGGAGGAAGGTAGCATGCACGATACCGCGCAGCTCCCGGTTGAGGTACGGTGTGGTCCGTTTGTGCTGGAACTCGATCAACTCCTCGGTCACAGTAAACAGACCGTCTGGGTCCCAGACGCACAGATCGCCGTCGTAGCCGGGATCGAGGCGGCCTTTGCGCAGGCTCATGCCGCACAGGTAAGCTGGCTCCATGCCAAGCAGTCGGACCATATCGGCCAACCCTAACCCGTACCGGTGGCAGTGCGTCCAGAAGAGGGGCAAACCGAACTGCACCGATGCGATGCCACCCCAGGCCTCCAGGAAGTTGCCTCGCCGCTGGTCGTCCTCGGCCAGCTGCAGCTTAAGAGTAGGCGGGCTGGGAGAATGATCTGACACGATTAGATTGATGTCGCGGTCGCAAACCGCCCGCCACAGCCGCTGCTGATTGCTGCTGTCCCGAATTGGCGGGCAACACTTGTACTCGGTTCCCGAATCGGGTACGTCCTCGGCCGACAGCGCCAGATAGTGATGGCACGTTTCCACAGTCAGATTGGCCCCGTTGGCACGAGCTCTGCGTATCACTGGTAATGCACTGGCTGCCGACAGGTGCACGATATGGGCCCGAATCTTGTAATCCTGTGCCACTTGCCCTACCAACTCGATCGCCTGCTGCTCCATCAGTTCCGGCCGCGTTGCCAGGAATGTATGGTAGTTGGCGGGGTCGTCTATTTGCCTCGATGACCGTGTTTCCGGTTCACCACTAGGTGACCGGGTTTCCGCTGCCGGTATTTGTCGCTCTGTACACTCCATTTCCGCATGGAACTGTCCTTCGAAATACCCCTCGAGTGTTGGAGAAAGGAAAGGGAGAGAAAGAAAAAAATAAAAGTACCAAAGAGAGAGAGAGAGAGAGAGAGCGAGAGAGAGAGAGAGAGAAAGGGGGGAAGGGAGAGAATTATATCAGAGAACTTAAATGAAATATATTAGATGGAAGATGAAGAAACTATATGAGAGGGATGATGGTTAACCGTTGCCGTAACATACCGCCAGCACCGCTCCGGTACCCTCAAGCAACTGGGCGGCTCGGTGCACCTGCTCCTCGCTAACGTGCGGGAACTCGTCGACACCGCTCGGGCAAAGAAAACATTTGAAGCCGATCACTCCAGCGGCTACGAGCTGGTGCAGCTCGCTTGCCTTGCCACCGTCGTCGTCCACATTGGTCGGAACGATCCCGCCCCAAAAGGCCACGTCGACGTATAGCTGGCCGCGAGCGGCTGCTAGCTTAGTGCGCAGGTTTGCAACGGTCGTCGTCGGAGGGATGGAGTTGAGCGGCATATCGGCGACGGTAGTAAAGCCACCGGCCGCCGCCGCCTTGGTCGCTGTCCGGAAGCCCTCCCACTCCGTTCGTCCCGGCTCATTGATGTGCACATGCGTATCGACGAGTCCCGGCATCATCAACAGATCGCCGAAATCATAACGCTAAAATCCGAGAGAAAAGGATGTCGAATATCCGAATCACCATCGGGATCGGGATTGCTCAGAGCGGGAGCGAGCGGCCTAAATTTACCTCTAAACGTGTGCCTGTTTCCAACTCCTGCCGCTTGCTCTCTAGTAAGTACGCTTCAACCGCTCCCCAGGAGTCGAGCACGCGCGTTACGCGTCCATCGATAGTCGAGATAAGCAGGCCGCCGGAGAACACCTCACACGGATCCCCGGGAGTCACTGGGGTTGCACTGTTCAGGAATATCCGTTTGCTGGTATAGAGCGCTTCTGCCATGTTTTCTGGTCCGCCGGCGTCCGGGAGTTTCCGCTGATCGCCACCGAATGTTTATAGATCAGCTCATGAACCGGCCCTTTATAGGTAGCCTGTCCCGTCTGTCTGGAGAGGCACAATCGCGTACGCGTACTATCACGCATCCCGAATCTATACGAAGGAGAGTGGCTAAGGATGGCTACGCCGTAGACGAAGCAACCACTCTGCTGCGCAGCTTTCTGGCTATTATCGGCTCTCGGGAGCAGGCACGATCGGTGATACAGCTGTATGCGATCCGAGCCCCTGAAAAGGAAGGTGGAATTGTGGTCCAAACAACGAACAAACAAACAAAAACCTCGATCGACCGATCGATCGAACGATGCACGGGATACGTGCCTGCGCACCCCAGCCAGCTAGCGGATTTGTGGAGATTGCGCAGTTGGCAGTTGTCCGATTCTTACGACCGGTGACCATCGAATGGTGCACGCCAAGGGCGGAGATTGTCCTAATGGTCGAACGGTATCACCGGTTAACCGTTGCAGATTAGCTAGCTGCTCCGTCACTACAGGAGGCTGCGCTATACCCGTACGAACGTCATCGCCACCGAACTATCGCGCAGCCCTGGTGTGGAAAATTCCCAGCATCGCTGCCCTTACCATTATTACGTTTTGTTTTCTCGGACCCCTCGCGGACCGCGGAACCGATAAGGAGGGACGCTCCCATAATGCCAAAAACGAATGAAGGTGCAATGTTTGGCCCCTGTTCTGTGTGGTACAGTCAGATGAGAGGTGTCGTCTGATACAATGAGAGGTGGTGTGATAAGAAGCGCCGGCTGTTTGGCTAAGTGAATGCAGAATAAACGGCGGTTGGCGTAGGATCCGAAAATAAATTTCAATGAACGTGGCAGCATCTCATGCCTTGCTCATTCCTCCCAAACGGGAGCGTGGTAACGTTGATAACGGACGAAGCAGGCACCGCTTCATAATCATATCGCTATCAGCGCAACACAGCAGGACATCGTTCGGCCGTACCCAACATCTGCGTGCATACTCGATCACTGATTAGCATACTTTCAGGAGCCATCGTTAGTTGTACAACAGCAAATTACTTAAAAGTTTCTGTTGCCTGACGCTATACGCTGGGGGCGGAATGTTTTTTTCCTTTATTTACTTCATTATCGGGCTTCTGTTAGAGAGCGGAATGGGGAGCGTGGAGAGCCTCCTTAGCTGCTCGCGCCTCCGGGCGCCGGCTCGCTATTTTCCATACTTTTCGAAGTACTCACACAACTCCTCCTTCTCCCGTTGGTTGGGTTGGGCGTTGGTTCTGAAACATAGTTCCAATGGAAGATTCAAACTTAATTTAAGTTTTCAACTAATACACTGGACAAACTTACCAGAATACGGGTTACCATCATGTTCTTCCATTCTGTTGTAATCAGCCCCTCTAGACGTAGGTGTTCCAAAAGAGTCAGGAACGGTTGATACAAATCGCGCTCCCAGATTTTTGTTGCATTGGCATCAATGAAAGTTTCCACCGACGCCGGTATTTGCGAGTCTGTGATAGAGCCTTCGATTGATCGATGCTGGTTCCACATATCCATTATTTCTAGTTCGCCTGATGAAAGCGAATAGTATGCGCGCAGAATATCCAAACAAACGCGATCAGCAGCCATTTTGCAGTTGTTTATACTTTAGATTCTCGAGGGTTGAGGAGTTACTGGCCGATGCAGTCACTGGAGTGAAACAAAATCAAAAAGGTTGGTCACCGAAGGTGAACTCATTCTCATAATCAAGAATTACACGCCAAAGGATCACAGCACACGGGCTTTTTCACAAACCACACGCAGCACCACTAAGCTAGTGCTGCTGCGTAAATGGAAGATTTCGGTGACCGTCGCTCACGGTGACTCGTCGCGGGTCATTTCGCTAATTCTAACACTTGTATCTATTTATTTCAATTGCTATCACTAACCTTTTCACAACTCGCAAATTAAATGCGTACGGTCACTGCACTTAGGCTGTCAATCCGCGAACTCGTCGTCGTCCAAAACCACAGCTGTATGCAATGCACCACCGAATGTTGCTGTAAGCGCACAAAACCACGAATAATTATTCGAAAACTAAATGCACTGTTTACTGCTTCGATGCGACAAATTTTGCGAACTCGATATGATCTCGTTTGTGCACTTCCTTAGGCTGACGTAACGGGAATGAAAAAGCAACTGCCTCGCCTATGGAATCACGCGCCGGTGGTGTTTTTCATCTTAGAACGCATTATTCTCGGCTACCTTCTGGATCGCATTCCTTTGTTCTCTTTGCGCGGCTCACACTTGCAAACCTCTTATGTGGTCTTAGGAGTAGTGTATACACAACTAGATCGACGCATCTCACAAGCACGCATAGTGAGTCGCACATGAAGTGTATGCGTGAGCGTAAGCGTGCCTCGCTTCTCATTGCTGGGTGAAGCGCTAATCATGCGTGCGTACGCGCGCGCGCGCGTGTGTGTGTGTGCCTTATGAATTTTGGCGTCATAATCATATTATTGGTGGTTAATTTGAAAGGCCCTTTTAGGGAGTTTTAGGTACACACTCGAAAATATGTTGTTGGATGATGCTTCCTTGGAATACCGACCTGGGTGCCAACTTGGGGCTTTTTGTTCTTGTTGCTATTATGGTGCCTATGGTTATTGCTACGATTATTGAAAAGACGACGAGTAGCAATCATGCATTTTACGAGATGGCCAATGGCTCCCTTCTTTTTTTTTATTGGTTTCATATTTATAATTACTTATTCTGAATGCTCTTGCAAAGCTTAGATTTTATTCTAGTTCGAAAGTTGTTGCATCAGCCGAGATCGGACCGGGTCCGAGACGCTCATGATTGCATTCATCCAGCACATCGGATGGTTGAGATAGAGGGATTGCTTAAATACTGTGCTAAATGTTCTACTGCTTCTGCTTTATCGCCGAATAGACCTACTACAGGTATTCGCCTTCTTCTCTCTGCTCACCCACGAGGCCCTGGATACAGGGAGGGCGGTAATCCTGCACGGCTGCCCTTATTCATCCGATCGCCGCAGGTCTGCTGCTGCTGCTGCTGTGTTTCGGCCGGATCGCGTAGCAGAATATTACCCAGCGGAGGACCGGCAAAGCGTCGGTCCGGATCCGCATCGCGCCGATAAACTGGTGTGCCGCGGAGGAAGGTAGCATGCACGATACCGCGCAGCTCCCGGTTGAGGTACGGTGTGGTCCGTTTGTGCTGGAACTCGATCAACTCCTCGGTCACAGTAAACAGACCGTCTGGGTCCCAGACGCACAGATCGCCGTCGTAGCCGGGATCGAGGCGGCCTTTGCGCAGGCTCATGCCGCACAGGTAAGCTGGCTCCATGCCAAGCAGTCGGACCATATCGGCCAACCCTAACCCGTACCGGTGGCAGTGCGTCCAGAAGAGGGGCAAACCGAACTGCACCGATGCGATGCCACCCCAGGCCTCCAGGAAGTTGCCTCGCCGCTGGTCGTCCTCGGCCAGCTGCAGCTTAAGAGTAGGCGGGCTGGGAGAATGATCTGACACGATTAGATTGATGTCGCGGTCGCAAACCGCCCGCCACAGCCGCTGCTGATTGCTGCTGTCCCGAATTGGCGGGCAACACTTGTACTCGGTTCCCGAATCGGGTACGTCCTCGGCCGACAGCGCCAGATAGTGATGGCACGTTTCCACAGTCAGATTGGCCCCGTTGGCACGAGCTCTGCGTATCACTGGTAATGCACTGGCTGCCGACAGGTGCACGATATGGGCCCGAATCTTGTAATCCTGTGCCACTTGCCCTACCAACTCGATCGCCTGCTGCTCCATCAGTTCCGGCCGCGTTGCCAGGAATGTATGGTAGTTGGCGGGGTCGTCTATTTGCCTCGATGACCGTGTTTCCGGTTCACCACTAGGTGACCGGGTTTCCGCTGCCGGTATTTGTCGCTCTGTACACTCCATTTCCGCATGGAACTGTCCTTCGAAATACCCCTCGAGTGTTGGAGAAAGGAAAGGGAGAGAAAGAAAAAAATAAAAGTACAAGAGAGAGAGAGAGAGAGAGAGAGAGAGAGAGAGAGAGAGAGAGAGAAAGGGGGGAAGGGAGAGAATTATATCAGAGAACTTAAATGAAATATATTAGATGGAAGATGAAGAAACTATATGAGAGGGATGATGGTTAACCGTTGCCGTAACATACCGCCAGCACCGCTCCGGTACCCTCAAGCAACTGGGCGGCTCGGTGCACCTGCTCCTCGCTAACGTGCGGGAACTCGTCGACACCGCTCGGGCAAAGAAAACATTTGAAGCCGATCACTCCAGCGGCTACGAGCTGGTGCAGCTCGCTTGCCTTGCCACCGTCGTCGTCCACATTGGTCGGAACGATCCCGCCCCAAAAGGCCACGTCGACGTATAGCTGGCCGCGAGCGGCTGCTAGCTTAGTGCGCAGGTTTGCAACGGTCGTCGTCGGAGGGATGGAGTTGAGCGGCATATCGGCGACGGTAGTAAAGCCACCGGCCGCCGCCGCCTTGGTCGCTGTCCGGAAGCCCTCCCACTCCGTTCGTCCCGGCTCATTGATGTGCACATGCGTATCGACGAGTCCCGGCATCATCAACAGATCGCCGAAATCATAACGCTAAAATCCGAGAGAAAAGGATGTCGAATATCCGAATCACCATCGGGATCGGGATTGCTCAGAGCGGGAGCGAGCGGCCTAAATTTACCTCTAAACGTGTGCCTGTTTCCAACTCCTGCCGCTTGCTCTCTAGTAAGTACGCTTCAACCGCTCCCCAGGAGTCGAGCACGCGCGTTACGCGTCCATCGATAGTCGAGATAAGCAGGCCGCCGGAGAACACCTCACACGGATCCCCGGGAGTCACTGGGGTTGCACTGTTCAGGAATATCCGTTTGCTGGTATAGAGCGCTTCTGCCATGTTTTCTGGTCCGCCGGCGTCCGGGAGTTTCCGCTGATCGCCACCGAATGTTTATAGATCAGCTCATGAACCGGCCCTTTATAGGTAGCCTGTCCCGTCTGCCTGGAGAGGCACAATCGCGTACGCGTACTATCACGCATCCCGAATCTATACGAAGGAGAGTGGCTAAGGATGGCTACGCCGTAGACGAAGCAACCACTCTGCTGCGCAGCTTTCTGGCTATTATCGGCTCTCGGGAGCAGGCACGATCGGTGATACAGCTGTATGCGATCCGAGCCCCTGAAAAGGAAGGTGGAATTGTGGTCCAAACAACGAACAAACAAACAAAAACCTCGATCGACCGATCGATCGAACGATGCACGGGATACGTGCCTGCGCACCCCAGCCAGCTAGCGGATTTGTGGAGATTGCGCAGTTGGCAGTTGTCCGATTCTTACGACCGGTGACCATCGAATGGTGCACGCCAAGGGCGGAGATTGTCCTAATGGTCGAACGGTATCACCGGTTAACCGTTGCAGATTAGCAAGCTGCTCCGTCACTACAGGAGGCTGCGCTATACCCGTACGAACGTCATCGCCACCGAACTATCGCGCAGCCCTGGTGTGGAAAATTCTTAGCATCGCTGCCCTTACCATTATTACGTTTTGTTTTCTCGGACCCCTCGCGGACCGCGGAACCGATAAGGAGGGACGCTCCCATAATGCCAAAAACGAATGAAGGTGCAATGTTTGGCCCCTGTTCTGTGTGGTACAGTCAGATGAGAGGTGTCGTCTGATACAATGAGAGGTGGTGTGATAAGAAGCGCCGGCTGTTTGGCTAAATGAATGCAGAATAAACGGCGGTTGGCGTAGGATCCGAAAATAAATTTCAATGAACGTGGCAGCATCTCATGCCTTGCTCATTCTTCCCAAACGGGAGCGTGGTAACGTTGATAACGGACGAAGCAGGCACCGCTTCATAATCATATCGCTATCAGCGCAACACAGCAGGACATCGTTCGGCCGTACCCAACATCTGCGTGCATACTCGGTCACCGATTAGCATACTTTCAGGAGCCATCGTTAGTTGTACAACAGCAAATTACTTAATGTTCCTGGTGACTGTACCCTGGTGCTGGGTACGAGAATGTTTTCCTTTTTATTTACTTCATTATAGGGCTCCTGTTAAAGAGTGGAACGGGGAGCCGTTGGCTAGCCTTATCCTGTCGTGAAACATCTGCATCATCCCGGAATGGTTGATGGTGGCCGTGTTTTTGTTCGGCTTCAAGTCGGTCGGGCATGATTGAGCTGCTTCACCGCAACCGTTTAGTTGGAGAGCGCATTACGTATGTTCTGAAACATAGTTCCAATGGAAGATTCAAACTTAATTTGAGTTTTCAACTCATACGCTGGACAAACTTACCAGAATACGGGTTACCATCATGGTCTTCCATTCTGTTGTAATCAGCCCCTCTAGGCGTAGGTGTTCCAAAAAAGTCAGCAACGGTTGATACAAATCGCGCTCCCAGATTGTTATTCCATTGACATCAATGAAAGTTTCCACCGACGCCGGCATTTGCGCGTCTGTGATAGAGCCTTCGATTAATCGATGCTGGTTCCACATATAAAGTATTTCTTGTGCGCCTGGTGGAAGCGAATAGTATGCTCGCAGAAAATCTAAATCGCGATCAGCAGCCATTTCGCAGTTGTTTATAGTTTCGATTCTCGAGGGTTGAGGAGTTACTGGCCGATGCAGTCACTGGAGTGAAACAAAATCAAAAAGGTTGGTCACCGAAGGTGAACTCATTCTCATAATCAAGAATTACACGCCAAAGGATCACAGCACACGGGCTTTTACACAAACCACACGCAGCACCACTAAGCTAGTGCTGCTGCGTAGATGGAAGATTTCGGTGACCGTCGCTCACGGTGACTCGTCGCGGGTCATTTCGCTAATTCTAACACTTGTATCTATTTATTTCAATTGCTATCACTAACCTTTTCACAACTCGCAAATTAAATGCGTACGGTCACTGCACTTAGGCTGTCAATCCGCGAACTCGTCGTCGTCCAAAACCACAGCTGTATGCAATGCACCACCGAATGTTGCTGTAAGCGCACAAAACCACGAATAATTATTCGAAAACTAAATGCACTGTTTACTGCTTCGATGCGACAAATTTTGCGAACTCGATATGATCTCGTTTGTGCACTTCCTTAGGCTGACGTAACGGGAATGAAAAAGCAACTGCCTCGCCTATGGAATCACGCGCCGGTGGTGTTTTTCATCTTAGAACGCATTATTCTCGGCTACCTTCTGGATCGCATTCCTTTGTTCTCTTTGCGCGGCTCACACTTGCAAACCTCTTATGTGGTCTTAGGAGTAGTGTATACACAACTAGATCGACGCATCTCACAAGCACGCATAGTGAGTCGCACATGAAGTGTATGCGTGAGCGTAAGCGTGCCTCGCTTCTCATTGCTGGGTGAAGCGCTAATCATGCGTGCGTACGCGCGCGCGCGCGTGTGTGTGTGTGCCTTATGAATTTTGGCGTCATAATCATATTATTGGTGGTTAATTTGAAAGGCCCTTTTAGGGAGTTTTAGGTACACACTCGAAAATATGTTGTTGGATGATGCTTCCTTGGAATACCGACCTGGGTGCCAACTTGGGGCTTTTTGTTCTTGTTGCTATTATGGTGCCTATGGTTATTGCTACGATTATTGAAAAGACGACGAGTAGCAATCATGCATTTTACGAGATGGCCAATGGCTCCCTTCTTTTTTTTTATTGGTTTCATATTTATAATTACTTATTCTGAATGCTCTTGCAAAGCTTAGATTTTATTCTAGTTCGAAAGTTGTTGCATCAGCCGAGATCGGACCGGGTCCGAGACGCTCATGATTGCATTCATCCAGCACATCGGATGGTTGAGATAGAGGGATTGCTTAAATACTGTGCTAAATGTTCTACTGCTTCTGCTTTATCGCCGAATAGACCTACTACAGGTCTTTGCCCTCTTCTCTCTGCTCACCCACGAGGCCCTGGATACAGGGAGGGCGGTAATCCTGCACGGCTGCCCTTATTCATCCGATCGCCGCAGGTCTGCTGCTGCTGCTGCTGTGTTTCGGCCGGATCGCGTAGCAGAATATTACCCAGCGGAGGACCGGCAAAGCGTCGGTCCGGATCCGCATCGCGCCGATAAACTGGTGTGCCGCGGAGGAAGGTAGCATGCACGATACCGCGCAGCTCCCGGTTGAGGTACGGTGTGGTCCGTTTGTGCTGGAACTCGATCAACTCCTCGGTCACAGTAAACAGACCGTCTGGGTCCCAGACGCACAGATCGCCGTCGTAGCCGGGATCGAGGCGGCCTTTGCGCAGGCTCATGCCGCACAGGTAAGCTGGCTCCATGCCAAGCAGTCGGACCATATCGGCCAACCCTAACCCGTACCGGTGGCAGTGCGTCCAGAAGAGGGGCAAACCGAACTGCACCGATGCGATGCCACCCCAGGCCTCCAGGAAGTTGCCTCGCCGCTGGTCGTCCTCGGCCAGCTGCAGCTTAAGAGTAGGCGGGCTGGGAGAATGATCTGACACGATTAGATTGATGTCGCGGTCGCAAACCGCCCGCCACAGCCGCTGCTGATTGCTGCTGTCCCGAATTGGCGGGCAACACTTGTACTCGGTTCCCGAATCGGGTACGTCCTCGGCCGACAGCGCCAGATAGTGATGGCACGTTTCCACAGTCAGATTGGCCCCGTTGGCACGAGCTCTGCGTATCACTGGTAATGCACTGGCTGCCGACAGGTGCACGATATGGGCCCGAATCTTGTAATCCTGTGCCACTTGCCCTACCAACTCGATCGCCTGCTGCTCCATCAGTTCCGGCCGCGTTGCCAGGAATGTATGGTAGTTGGCGGGGTCGTCTATTTGCCTCGATGACCGTGTTTCCGGTTCACCACTAGGTGACCGGGTTTCCGCTGCCGGTATTTGTCGCTCTGTACACTCCATTTCCGCATGGAACTGTCCTTCGAAATACCCCTCGAGTGTTGGAGAAAGGAAAGGGAGAGAAAGAAAAAAATAAAAGTACAAGAGAGAGAGAGAGAGAGAGAGAGAGAGAGAGAAAGGGGGGAAGGGAGAGAATTATATCAGAGAACTTAAATGAAATATATTAGATGGAAGATGAAGAAACTATATGAGAGGGATGATGGTTAACCGTTGCCGTAACATACCGCCAGCACCGCTCCGGTACCCTCAAGCAACTGGGCGGCTCGGTGCACCTGCTCCTCGCTAACGTGCGGGAACTCGTCGACACCGCTCGGGCAAAGAAAACATTTGAAGCCGATCACTCCAGCGGCTACGAGCTGGTGCAGCTCGCTTGCCTTGCCACCGTCGTCGTCCACATTGGTCGGAACGATCCCGCCCCAAAAGGCCACGTCGACGTATAGCTGGCCGCGAGCGGCTGCTAGCTTAGTGCGCAGGTTTGCAACGGTCGTCGTCGGAGGGATGGAGTTGAGCGGCATATCGGCGACGGTAGTAAAGCCACCGGCCGCCGCCGCCTTGGTCGCTGTCCGGAAGCCCTCCCACTCCGTTCGTCCCGGCTCATTGATGTGCACATGCGTATCGACGAGTCCCGGCATCATCAACAGATCGCCGAAATCATAACGCTAAAATCCGAGAGAAAAGGATGTCGAATATCCGAATCACCATCGGGATCGGGATTGCTCAGAGCGGGAGCGAGCGGCCTAAATTTACCTCTAAACGTGTGCCTGTTTCCAACTCCTGCCGCTTGCTCTCTAGTAAGTACGCTTCAACCGCTCCCCAGGAGTCGAGCACGCGCGTTACGCGTCCATCGATAGTCGAGATAAGCAGGCCGCCGGAGAACACCTCACACGGATCCCCGGGAGTCACTGGGGTTGCACTGTTCAGGAATATCCGTTTGCTGGTATAGAGCGCTTCTGCCATGTTTTCTGGTCCGCCGGCGTCCGGGAGTTTCCGCTGATCGCCACCGAATGTTTATAGATCAGCTCATGAACCGGCCCTTTATAGGTAGCCTGTCCCGTCTGTCTGGAGAGGCACAATCGCGTACGCGTACTATCACGCATCCCGAATCTATACGAAGGAGAGTGGCTAAGGATGGCTACGCCGTAGACGAAGCAACCACTCTGCTGCGCAGCTTTCTGGCTATTATCGGCTCTCGGGAGCAGGCACGATCGGTGATACAGCTGTATGCGATCCGAGCCCCTGAAAAGGAAGGTGGAATTGTGGTCCAAACAACGAACAAACAAACAAAAACCTCGATCGACCGATCGATCGAACGATGCACGGGATACGTGCCTGCGCACCCCAGCCAGCTAGCGGATTTGTGGAGATTGCGCAGTTGGCAGTTGTCCGATTCTTACGACCGGTGACCATCGAATGGTGCACGCCAAGGGCGGAGATTGTCCTAATGGTCGAACGGTATCACCGGTTAACCGTTGCAGATTAGCTAGCTGCTCCGTCACTACAGGAGGCTGCGCTATACCCGTACGAACGTCATCGCCACCGAACTATCGCGCAGCCCTGTTGTGGAAAATTCCCAGCATCGCTGCCCTTACCATTATTACGTTTTGTTTTCTCGGACCCCTCGCGGACCGCGGAACCGATAAGGAGGGACGCTCCCATAATGCCAAAAACGAATGAAGGTGCAATGTTTGGCCCCTGTTCTGTGTGGTACAGTCAGATGAGAGGTGTCGTCTGATACAATGAGAGGTGGTGTGATAAGAAGCGCCGGCTGTTTGGCTAAATGAATGCAGAATAAACGGCGGTTGGCGTAGGATCCGAAAATAAATTTCAATGAACGTGGCAGCATCTCATGCCTTGCTCATTCTTCCCAAACGGGAGCGTGGTAACGTTGATAACGGACGAAGCAGGCACCGCTTCATAATCATATCGCTATCAGCGCAACACAGCAGGACATCGTTCGGCCGTACCCAACATCTGCGTGCATACTCGGTCACCGATTAGCATACTTTCAGGAGCCATCGTTAGTTGTACAACAGCAAATTACTTAATGTTCCTGGTGACTGTACCCTGGTGCTGGGTACGAGAATGTTTTCCTTTTTATTTACTTCATTATAGGGCTCCTGTTAAAGAGTGGAACGGGGAGCCGTTGGCTAGCCTTATCCTGTCGTGAAACATCTGCATCATCCCGGAATGGTTGATGGTGGCCGTGTTTTTGTTCGGCTTCAAGTCGGTCGGGCATGATTGAGCTGCTTCACCGCAACCGTTTAGTTGGAGAGCGCATTACGTATGTTCTGAAACATAGTTCCAATGGAAGATTCAAACTTAATTTGAGTTTTCAACTCATACGCTGGACAAACTTACCAGAATACGGGTTACCATCATGGTCTTCCATTCTGTTGTAATCAGCCCCTCTAGGCGTAGGTGTTCCAAAAAAGTCAGCAACGGTTGATACAAATCGCGCTCCCAGATTGTTATTCCATTGACATCAATGAAAGTTTCCACCGACGCCGGCATTTGCGCGTCTGTGATAGAGCCTTCGATTAATCGATGCTGGTTCCACATATAAAGTATTTCTTGTGCGCCTGGTGGAAGCGAATAGTATGCTCGCAGAAAATCTAAATCGCGATCAGCAGCCATTTCGCAGTTGTTTATAGTTTCGATTCTCGAGGGTTGAGGAGTTACTGGCCGATGCAGTCACTGGAGTGAAACAAAATCAAAAAGGTTGGTCACCGAAGGTGAACTCATTCTCATAATCAAGAATTACACGCCAAAGGATCACAGCACACGGGCTTTTACACAAACCACACGCAGCACCACTAAGCTAGTGCTGCTGCGTAGATGGAAGATTTCGGTGACCGTCGCTCACGGTGACTCGTCGCGGGTCATTTCGCTAATTCTAACACTTGTATCTATTTATTTCAATTGCTATCACTAACCTTTTCACAACTCGCAAATTAAATGCGTACGGTCACTGCACTTAGGCTGTCAATCCGCGAACTCGTCGTCGTCCAAAACCACAGCTGTATGCAATGCACCACCGAATGTTGCTGTAAGCGCACAAAACCACGAATAATTATTCGAAAACTAAATGCACTGTTTGCTGCTTCGATGCGACAAATTTTGCGAACTCGATATGATCTCGTTTGTGCACTTCCTTAGGCTGACGTAACGGGAATGAAAAAGCAACTGCCTCGCCTATGGAATCACGCGCCGGTGGTGTTTTTCATCTTAGAACGCATTATTCTCGGCTACCTTCTGGATCGCATTCCTTTGTTCTCTTTGCGCGGCTCACACTTGCAAACCTCTTATGTGGTCTTAGGAGTAATGACCGACGCTGCCATATTGTATATATATACACACACACCGGCCACCGGCCAATCGCGAGATGGCCAATGGCTGCCTTATTTTTTTAATTGGTTTCATATTTATAATTACTTATTCTGAATGCTCTTGCAAAGCTTAGATTTTATTCTAGTTCGAAAGTTGTTGCATCAGCCGAGATCGGACCGGGTCCGAGACGCTCATGATTGCATTCATCCAGCACATCGGATGGTTGAGATAGAGGGATTGCTTAAATACTGTGCTAAATGTTCTACTGCTTCTGCTTTATCGCCGAATAGACCTACTACAGGTCTTTGCCCTCTTCTCTCTGCTCACCCACGAGGCCCTGGATACAGGGAGGGCGGTAATCCTGCACGGCTGCCCTTATTCATCCGATCGCCGCAGGTCTGCTGCTGCTGCTGCTGTGTTTCGGCCGGATCGCGTAGCAGAATATTACCCAGCGGAGGACCGGCAAAGCGTCGGTCCGGATCCGCATCGCGCCGATAAACTGGTGTGCCGCGGAGGAAGGTAGCATGCACGATACCGCGCAGCTCCCGGTTGAGGTACGGTGTGGTCCGTTTGTGCTGGAACTCGATCAACTCCTCGGTCACAGTAAACAGACCGTCTGGGTCCCAGACGCACAGATCGCCGTCGTAGCCGGGATCGAGGCGGCCTTTGCGCAGGCTCATGCCGCACAGGTAAGCTGGCTCCATGCCAAGCAGTCGGACCATATCGGCCAACCCTAACCCGTACCGGTGGCAGTGCGTCCAGAAGAGGGGCAAACCGAACTGCACCGATGCGATGCCACCCCAGGCCTCCAGGAAGTTGCCTCGCCGCTGGTCGTCCTCGGCCAGCTGCAGCTTAAGAGTAGGCGGGCTGGGAGAATGATCTGACACGATTAGATTGATGTCGCGGTCGCAAACCGCCCGCCACAGCCGCTGCTGATTGCTGCTGTCCCGAATTGGCGGGCAACACTTGTACTCGGTTCCCGAATCGGGTACGTCCTCGGCCGACAGCGCCAGATAGTGATGGCACGTTTCCACAGTCAGATTGGCCCCGTTGGCACGAGCTCTGCGTATCACTGGTAATGCACTGGCTGCCGACAGGTGCACGATATGGGCCCGAATCTTGTAATCCTGTGCCACTTGCCCTACCAACTCGATCGCCTGCTGCTCCATCAGTTCCGGCCGCGTTGCCAGGAATGTATGGTAGTTGGCGGGGTCGTCTATTTGCCTCGATGACCGTGTTTCCGGTTCACCACTAGGTGACCGGGTTTCCGCTGCCGGTATTTGTCGCTCTGTACACTCCATTTCCGCATGGAACTGTCCTTCGAAATACCCCTCGAGTGTTGGAGAAAGGAAAGGGAGAGAAAGAAAAAAATAAAAGTACAAGAGAGAGAGAGAGAGAGAGAGAGAGAGAGAGAGAAAGGGGGGAAGGGAGAGAATTATATCAGAGAACTTAAATGAAATATATTAGATGGAAGATGAAGAAACTATATGAGAGGGATGATGGTTAACCGTTGCCGTAACATACCGCCAGCACCGCTCCGGTACCCTCAAGCAACTGGGCGGCTCGGTGCACCTGCTCCTCGCTAACGTGCGGGAACTCGTCGACACCGCTCGGGCAAAGAAAACATTTGAAGCCGATCACTCCAGCGGCTACGAGCTGGTGCAGCTCGCTTGCCTTGCCACCGTCGTCGTCCACATTGGTCGGAACGATCCCGCCCCAAAAGGCCACGTCGACGTATAGCTGGCCGCGAGCGGCTGCTAGCTTAGTGCGCAGGTTTGCAACGGTCGTCGTCGGAGGGATGGAGTTGAGCGGCATATCGGCGACGGTAGTAAAGCCACCGGCCGCCGCCGCCTTGGTCGCTGTCCGGAAGCCCTCCCACTCCGTTCGTCCCGGCTCATTGATGTGCACATGCGTATCGACGAGTCCCGGCATCATCAACAGATCGCCGAAATCATAACGCTAAAATCCGAGAGAAAAGGATGTCGAATATCCGAATCACCATCGGGATCGGGATTGCTCAGAGCGGGAGCGAGCGGCCTAAATTTACCTCTAAACGTGTGCCTGTTTCCAACTCCTGCCGCTTGCTCTCTAGTAAGTACGCTTCAACCGCTCCCCAGGAGTCGAGCACGCGCGTTACGCGTCCATCGATAGTCGAGATAAGCAGGCCGCCGGAGAACACCTCACACGGATCCCCGGGAGTCACTGGGGTTGCACTGTTCAGGAATATCCGTTTGCTGGTATAGAGCGCTTCTGCCATGTTTTCTGGTCCGCCGGCGTCCGGGAGTTTCCGCTGATCGCCACCGAATGTTTATAGATCAGCTCATGAACCGGCCCTTTATAGGTAGCCTGTCCCGTCTGCCTGGAGAGGCACAATCGCGTACGCGTACTATCACGCATCCCGAATCTATACGAAGGAGAGTGGCTAAGGATGGCTACGCCGTAGACGAAGCAACCACTCTGCTGCGCAGCTTTCTGGCTATTATCGGCTCTCGGGAGCAGGCACGATCGGTGATACAGCTGTATGCGATCCGAGCCCCTGAAAAGGAAGGTGGAATTGTGGTCCAAACAACGAACAAACAAACAAAAACCTCGATCGACCGATCGATCGAACGATGCACGGGATACGTGCCTGCGCACCCCAGCCAGCTAGCGGATTTGTGGAGATTGCGCAGTTGGCAGTTGTCCGATTCTTACGACCGGTGACCATCGAATGGTGCACGCCAAGGGCGGAGATTGTCCTAATGGTCGAACGGTATCACCGGTTAACCGTTGCAGATTAGCAAGCTGCTCCGTCACTACAGGAGGCTGCGCTATACCCGTACGAACGTCATCGCCACCGAACTATCGCGCAGCCCTGTTGTGGAAAATTCCCAGCATCGCTGCCCTTACCATTATTACGTTTTGTTTTCTCGGACCCCTCGCGGACCGCGGAACCGATAAGGAGGGACGCTCCCATAATGCCAAAAACGAATGAAGGTGCAATGTTTGGCCCCTGTTCTGTGTGGTACAGTCAGATGAGAGGTGTCGTCTGATACAATGAGAGGTGGTGTGATAAGAAGCGCCGGCTGTTTGGCTAAATGAATGCAGAATAAACGGCGGTTGGCGTAGGATCCGAAAATAAATTTCAATGAACGTGGCAGCATCTCATGCCTTGCTCATTCTTCCCAAACGGGAGCGTGGTAACGTTGATAACGGACGAAGCAGGCACCGCTTCATAATCATATCGCTATCAGCGCAACACAGCAGGACATCGTTCGGCCGTACCCAACATCTGCGTGCATACTCGATCACCGATTAGCATACTTTCAGGAGCCATCGTTAGTTGTACAACAGCAAATTACTTAATGTTCCTGGTGACTGTACCCTGGTGCTGGGTACGAGAATGTTTTCCTTTTAATTACTTCATTATAGGGCTCCTGTTAAAGAGTGGAACGGGGAGCCGTTGGCTAGCCTTATCCTGTCGTGAAACATCTGCATCAGCCCGGAATGGTTGATGGTGGCCGTGTTTTTGTTCGGCTTCAAGTCGGTCGGGCATGATTGAGCTGCTTCACCGCAGCCGTTTAGTCGAAGAGCGCATTACTTATGTTCTGAAACATAGTTCCAATGGAAGATTCAAACTTAATTTGAGTTTTCAACTCATACACTGGACAAACTTACCAGAATACGGGTTACCATCATGTTCTTCCATTCTGTTGTAATCAGCCCCTCTTGGCGTAGGTATTCCAAAAGAGTCAGCAACGGTTGATACAAATCGCGCTCCCAGATTGTTATTCCATTGACATCAATGAAAGTTTCCACCGACGCCGGTATTTGCGAGTCTATGATAAAGCCTTCGACCGATCGATGCTGGTTCCACATATCCATTATTTCTTGTTCGCCTGATAGAAGCGAATAGTATGCTCGCAGAAGATCTAAATAAACGCGATCAGCAGCCATTTCGATGTTGTTTATACTTTAGATTCTCGAGGGTTGAGGAGTTACTGGCCGATGCAGTCACTGGAGTGAAACAAAATCAAAAAGGTTGGTCACCGAAGGTGAACTCATTCTCATAATCAAGAATTACACGCCAAAGGATCACAGCACACGGGCTTTTTCAAAAACCACACGCAGCACCACTAAGCTAGTGCTGCTGCGTAGATGGAAGATTTCGGTGACCGTCGCTCAGCGGGTCATTTCGCTAATTCTAACACTTGGATCTATTTATTTCAATTGCTATCACTAACCTTTTCACAACTCGCAAATTAAATGCGTACGGTCACTGCACTTAGGCTGTCAATCCGCGAACTCGTCGCCGTCCAAAACCACAGCTGTATGCAATGCACCACCGAATGTTGCTGTAAGCGCACAAAACCACGAATAATGATTTGAAAAATAAATGCACTGTTTACTGCTTCGATGCGACAAATTTTACGAACTCGATATGATTTCGTTTGTGCACTTCCTTAGGCTGACGTAACGGGAATGAAAAAGCAACTGCCTCGCCTATGGAATCACGCGCCGGTGGTGTTTTTCTTCTTAGAACTCATTATTCTCGGCTACCGTCTGGATCGCATTCCTTTGTTCTCTTTGCGCGGCTCACACTTGCAAACCTCTTATGTGGTCTTAGGAGTAATGACCGACGCTGCCATATTGTATATATATACACACACACCGGCCACCGGCCAATCGCGAGATGGCCAATGGCTGCCTTATTTTTTTAATTGGTTTCATATTTATAATTACTTATTCTGAATGCTCTTGCAAAGCTTAGATTTTATTCTAGTTCGAAAGTTGTTGCATCAGCCGAGATCGGACCGGGTCCGAGACGCTCATGATTGCATTCATCCAGCACATCGGATGGTTGAGATAGAGGGATTGCTTAAATACTGTGCTAAATGTTCTACTGCTTCTGCTTTATCGCCGAATAGACCTACTACAGGTCTTTGCCCTCTTCTCTCTGCTCACCCACGAGGCCCTGGATACAGGGAGGGCGGTAATCCTGCACGGCTGCCCTTATTCATCCGATCGCCGCAGGTCTGCTGCTGCTGCTGCTGTGTTTCGGCCGGATCGCGTAGCAGAATATTACCCAGCGGAGGACCGGCAAAGCGTCGGTCCGGATCCGCATCGCGCCGATAAACTGGTGTGCCGCGGAGGAAGGTAGCATGCACGATACCGCGCAGCTCCCGGTTGAGGTACGGTGTGGTCCGTTTGTGCTGGAACTCGATCAACTCCTCGGTCACAGTAAACAGACCGTCTGGGTCCTAGACGCACAGATCGCCGTCGAAGCCGGGATCGAGGCGGCCTTTGCGCAGGCTCATGCCGCACAGGTAAGCTGGCTCCATGCCAAGCAGTCGGACCATATCGGCCAACCCTAACCCGTACCGGTGGCAGTGCGTCCAGAAGAGGGGCAAACCGAACTGCACCGATGCGATGCCACCCCAGGCCTCCAGGAAGTTGCCTCGCCGCTGGTCGTCCTCGGCCAGCTGCAGCTTAAGAGTAGGCGGGCTGGGAGAATGATCTGACACGATTAGATTGATGTCGCGGTCGCAAACCGCCCGCCAAAGCCGCTGCTGATGCTGCTGTCCCGAATTGGCGGGCAACACTTGTACTCGGTTCCCGAATCGGGTACGTCCTCGGCCGACAGCGCCAGATAGTGATGGCACGTTTCCACAGTCAGATTGGCCCCGTTGGCACGAGCTCTGCGTATCACTGGTAATGCACTGGCTGCCGACAGGTGCACGATATGGGCCCGAATCTTGTAATCCTGTGCCACTTGCCCTACCAACTCGATCGCCTGCTGCTCCATCAGTTCCGGCCGCGTTGCCAGGAATGTATGGTAGTTGGCGGGGTCGTCTATTTGCCTCGATGACCGTGTTTCCGGTTCACCACTAGGTGACCGTGTTTCCGCTGCCGGTATTTGTCGCTCTGTACACTCCATTTCCGCATGGAACTGTCCTTCGAAATAGAGAGAAAGAAAAAAATAAAAGAACAAGAGAGAGAGAGAGAGAGAGAGAGAGAGAGAGAAAAAGGGGAAGAGAGAGAATTATATCAGAGAATTTAAATGAAATATATTAGATGGAAGATGAAGAAACTATATGAGAGGAATGATGGTTAACCGTTGCCGTAACATACCGCCAGCACTGCTCCGGTACCCTCAAGCAACTGGGCGGCTCGGTGCACCTGCTCCTCGCTAACGTGCGGGAACTCGTCGACACCGCTCGGGCAAAGAAAACATTTGAAGCCGATCACTCCAGCGGCTACGAGCTGGTGCAGCTCGCTTGCCTTGCCACCGTCGTCGTCCACATTGGTCGGAACGATCCCGCCCCAAAAGGCCACGTCGACGTATAGCTGGCCGCGAGCGGCTGCTAGCTTAGTGCGCAGGTTTGCAACGGTCGTCGTCGGAGGGATGGAGTTGAGCGGCATATCGGCGACGGTAGTAAAGCCACCGGCCGCCGCCGCCTTGGTCGCTGTCCGGAAGCCCTCCCACTCCGTTCGTCCCGGCTCATTGATGTGCACATGCGTATCGACGAGTCCCGGCATCATCAACAGATCGCCGAAATCATAACGCTAAAATCCGAGAGAAAAGGATGTCGAATATCCGAATCACCATCGGGATCGGAATTGCTCAGAGCGTGAGCGAGCGGCCTAAATTTACCTCTAAACGTGTGCCTGTTTCCAACTCCTGCCGCTTGCTCTCTAGTAAGTACGCTTCAACCGCTCCCCAGGAGTCGAGCACGCGCGTTACGCGTCCATCGATAGTCGAGATAAGCAGGCCGCCGGAGAACACCTCACACGGATCCCCGGGAGTCACTGGGGTTGCACTGTTCAGGAATATCCGTTTGCTGGTATAGAGCGCTTCTGCCATGTTTTCTGGTCCGCCGGCGTCCGGGAGTTTCCGCTGATCGCCACCGAATGTTTATAGATCAGCTCATGAACCGGCCCTTTATAGGTAGCCTGTCCCGTCTGCCTGGAGAGGCACAATCGCGTACGCGTACTATCACGCATCCCGAATCTATACGAAGGAGAGTGGCTAAGGATGGCTACGCCGTAGACGAAGCAACCACTCTGCTGCGCAGCTTTCTGGCTATTATCGGCTCTCGGGAGCAGGCACGATCGGTGATACAGCTGTATGCGATCCGAGCCCCTGAAAAGGAAGGTGGAATTGTGGTCCAAACAACGAACAAACAAACAAAAACCTCGATCGACCGATCGATCGAACGATGCACGGGATACGTGCCTGCGCACCCCAGCCAGCTAGCGGATTTGTGGAGATTGCGCAGTTGGCAGTTGTCCGATTCTTACGACCGGTGACCATCGAATGGTGCACGCCAAGGGCGGAGATTGTCCTAATGGTCGAACGGTATCACCGGTTAACCGTTGCAGATTAGCTAGCTGCTCCGTCACTACAGGAGGCTGCGCTATACCCGTACGAACGTCATCGCCACCGAACTATCGCGCAGCCCTGGTGTGGAAAATTCCCAGCATCGCTGCCCTTACCATTATTACGTTTTGTTTTCTCGGACCCCTCGCGGACCGCGGAACCGATAAGGAGGGACGCTCCCATAATGCCAAAAACGAATGAAGGTGCAATGTTTGGCCCCTGTTCTGTGTGATACAGTCAGATGAGAGGTGTCGTCTGATACAATGAGAGGTCGTGTGATAAGAAGCGCCGGCTGTTTGGCTAAGTGAATGCAGAATCACCGGCGGTTGGCGTAGGATCCGAAAATAAATTTCAATGAACGTGGCAGCATCTCATGCCTTGCTCATTCTTCCCAAACGGGAGCGTGGTAACGTTGATAACGGACGAAGCAGGCACCGCTTCATAATCATATCGCTATCAGCGCAACACAGCAGGACATCGTTCGGCCGTACCCAACATCTGCGTGCATACTCGATCACTGATTAGCATACTTTCAGGAGCCATCGTTAGTTGTACAACAGCAAATTACTTAAAAGTTTCTGTTGCCTGACGCTATACGCTGGGGGCGGAATGTTTTTTTCCTTTATTTACTTCATTATCGGGCTTCTGTTAGAGAGCGGAATGGGGAGCGTGGAGAGCCTCCTTAGCTGCTCGCGCCTCCGGGCGCCGGCTCGCTATTTTCCATACTTTTCGAAGTACTCACACAACTCCTCCTTCTCCCGTTGGTTGGGTTGGGCGTTGGTTCTGAAACATAGTTCCAATGGAAGATTCAAACTTAATTTAAGTTTTCAACTAATACACTGGACAAACTTACCAGAATACGGGTTACCATCATGTTCTTCCATTCTGTTGTAATCAGCCCCTCTAGACGTAGGTGTTCCAAAAGAGTCAGGAACGGTTGATACAAATCGCGCTCCCAGATTTTTGTTGCATTGGCATCAATGAAAGTTTCCACCGACGCCGGTATTTGCGAGTCTGTGATAGAGCCTTCGATTGATCGATGCTGGTTCCACATATCCATTATTTCTAGTTCGCCTGATGAAAGCGAATAGTATGCGCGCAGAATATCCAAACAAACGCGATCAGCAGCCATTTTGCAGTTGTTTATACTTTAGATTCTCGAGGGTTGAGGAGTTACTGGCCGATGCAGTCACTGGAGTGAAACAAAATCAAAAAGGTTGGTCACCGAAGGTGAACTCATTCTCATAATCAAGAATTACACGCCAAAGGATCACAGCACACGGGCTTTTACACAAACCACACGCAGCACCACTAAGCTAGTGCTGCTGCGTAAATGGAAGATTTCGGTGACCGTCGCTCAGCGGGTCATTTCGCTAATTCTAACACCTGGATCTATTCATTTCAATTGCTATCACTAACCTTTTCACAACTCGCAAATTAAATGCGTACGGTCACTGCACTTAGGCTGTCAATCCGCGAACTCGTCGCCGTCCAAAACCACAGCTGTATGCAATGCACCACCGAATGTTGCTATAAGCGCACAAAACCACGAATAATTATTCGAAAACTAAATGCACTGTTTACTGCTTCGATGCGACAAATTTTGCGAACTCGATATGATCTCGTTTGTGCACTTCCTTAGGCTGACGTAACGGGAATGAAAAAGCAACTGCCTCGCCTATGGAATCACGCGCCGGTGGTGTTTTTCTTCTTAGAACTCATTATTCTCGGCTACCGTCTGGATCGCATTCCTTTGTTCTCTTTGCGCGGCTCACACTTGCAAACCTCTTATGTGGTCTTAGGAGTAGTGACCGACGCTGCCATATTGTATATATACACACACACACACACACACCGGCCACCGGCCAATCGCAACTTTTAGCGATGCCAAAACTGCCGAAATATTTTTGTCAAATGTTTTGCCCCAACAAACAAACCCCCGTTATGCAGATGTTTGATGTACGTTTTACAGAGAACAATTAAGAAGAGTATACACAACTAGATCGACGCATCTCACAAGCACGCATAGTGAGTCGCACATGAAGTGTATGCGTGAGCGTAAGCGTGCCTCGCTTCTCATTGCTGGGTGAAGCGCTAATCATGCGTGCGTGCGTGCGCGCGCGCGCGCGTGTGTGTGTGTGTGTGCCTTATGAATTTTGGCGTCATCATCATATTATTGGTGGTTAATTTGAAAGGCCCTTTTAGGGAGTTTTAGGTACACACTCGAAAATATGTTGTTGGATGATGCTTTCTTGGAATACCGAGCTGGGTGCCAACTTGGGGCTTTTTGTTCTTGTTGCTATTATGATGCCTATGGTTATTGCTACGATTATTGAAAAGATGACGAGTAGCAATCATGCATTTTACGAGATGGCCAATGGCTGCCTTATTTTTTTATTGGTTCCATATTTATAATTACTTATTCTGAATGCTCTTGCAAAGCTTAGATTTTATTCTAGTTCGAAAGTTGTTGCATCAGCCGAGATCGGACCGGGTCCGAGACGCTCATGATTGCATTCATCCAGCACATCGGATGGTTGAGATAGAGGGATTGCTTAAATACTGTGCTAAATGTTCTACTGCTTCTGCTTTATCGCCGAATAGACCTACTACAGGTCTTTGCCTTCTTCTCCTGCATCCTGCACGGCTGCCCTTATTCATCCGATCGTCGCAGGTCTGCTGCTGCTGCTGTGTTTCGGCCGGATCGCGTAGCAGAATATTACCCAGCGGAGGACCGGCAAAGCGTCGGACCGGATCCGCATCGCGCCGATAGACTGGTGTGCCGCGGAGGAAGGTAGCATGCACGATACCGCGCAGTTCCCGGTTGAGGTACGGTGTGGTCCGTTTGTGCTGCAACTCGATCAACTCTTCGGTCACAGCCAAACGGGAGCGTGGTAACGTTGATATTGGACGAAGCAGGCACCGCTTCATAATCATATCGCTATCAGCGCAACGCAGCAGGAAATCGTTCGGCCGTACCCAACATCTTCGTGCATACTCGATCACCGATTAGCATACTTGCAGAAGCCATCATTAGTTGTACAACAGCAAATTACTTATTGTTTCTGGTGCCTGAACCCATACGCTGGGGGCGAGAATGGTTTTTTCCTTTATTTACTTCATTATCGGGCTCCTGTTAGAGAGCGGAACGGGGAGCCGTTGGCTAACCTAATCCTGACGCGAAACATCTGCATCACCCAGGGCCGCTCTCGTTGCCCTGCCTCTGTGCGGTGGTTTCCTATTTTCCATGCTTTTCGAAGTACTCACGCGACTCCTTTGGATTGGGCTTGATGGTGGCCGCGTTTTTGTTCGGTTCCCAGTTGGCCGGGCACACCTCGCCGTGCTTCTCGACGAACTGGAACGCCTTGATCAGCCGGAGTGTCTCGTCGACTGACCGGCCGACCGGCAGATCGTTGATCGTGATCTGGCGGACCACTCCAGCCGGATCAATGATGAACAGACCGCGCAGCGAGATGCCTGCGTCCTCCAGCAGCACTCCGTAGTCGGTTGATATTTGCTTAGTTAGATCGGCAAGCAGCGGATAGTCTAGCTTGCCGAGCCCGCCGGACTTGCGCGGCTGGTTGATCCAGGCAAGGTGTGAGAAATGTGAATCCACCGATACACCCACCACCTCGGTATTGAGCGCCCGAAACTCCTGGATGCGGTCGCTAAATGCAATGATTTCCGTCGGGCAGACGAACGTGCTGCATAGGAAGCGAATGGAGAATATTATGGCGTGTGGTAACCCCAATTACAGATTCCGGTAGTGGGACGACGCGACGACTAGTGAGACTTACAAGTCCAGTGGGTAGAAGAACAGCACCAGATACTTTCCCTTATAGTCGTCCAGCTTTATGTCCTTGAAGTCGTTGTTGACCACTGCTGTGCCCTGGAATGGGGGAGCCGGCTTTTGTACCTGGGCCACGCACAGGTTGCGGCTGAGATGGAGCAGGCGCTGCTGCAACTGTTGCTGCTGCTGGCCGGTCGCTCGTACGACCCTCGACAGGCGGGCGGACTGTAAATGCGTTACAAAAAAAAAACAGGTGGTTATGTAATTCGCTGTTGCTGCGGTGACTGCAACTCGGGCCTTACCATTTGGATGAGGTTACGAACTAGGAACGCCATGGTTTGATCGCTGTTCAATCGTTGATCGTTGCAAAGTTTTGTCCCTGTTTCGGGTGCTGGGCCGGTCTCTTCACCAAGGCGAAGACTATTTGCAATACATTCAGAAATCCAGTGCGAGGTCAGCTCACACACAGCTTGCTTTCGAAGTATGTTTGGTATGTTTGCTTCGGGGTCGCCGGTACAACCCGTTCAGCAAGAGCGCTTGTATGGGAATTCACCAAAAACGTGATGAACTGACAGGTTTTCACCACAAACGTCAGCAAAAGTGCCTCGCCGGCCGAAAATTCACCATCTGTTGCGGTCAGTGTGTACCGGCATGCACCAACATCCGTTTAATTTCGACTGAACGTTTTACACTGCTCGTTTTCTGACTGCCCGTTTTTTGACCTAGCCTCAATTCGCTGTGGGAGGCTGTGGGGTGACAGGTGACAGGCAGCAAATCGGACCCACGTAAGTATCCATCGCCCTATCGCAAGGAGGTTAAGGAGCAGAAGGAGGTGGAAACGTTGTCGCAGTTTTCCGGCATACTGGTGAATGGTCTGGCCGTTTGCCAGATGATGCCCTTTAAGCGATCAACATGTTGCAAAGTGAGAAAGTCATATGCGCCACACACTGCACCTCGCAGCATCGCCGTGACCGGCCGAAAATCGGCTCAAAAGGATCCGTGCCTTTATGATAATTTGCGGGATGCGATTATCTCGCGGAATTTGCAGGAAGCATGGGGCGTGTCTTGACCCCCCCCCCCCCCGCCCCCATTCGCTTTTTACGGTGTCGCGAAGGATCGATGCACTTGGAAACCGTGGAAACTCCAGGAAACAGGAAACAATTTTTGTGCACTGGAGCATGGGAAACTGTTGTTTCCGAAAAAGAGCATGAGAGCAGAGGGAACGGCAAAAGAGTATCGTAGGAAACCACAGGGTGCAGTAAGGAGAGTCGTCCACCGAGAGACACTGGTTCCGCCAGATAGAAGTGCAGCACTTGTTTGCAGCAGGTGCGGAAGGAGGTGTAATGTTTGGCCGTGCAACAGCGCCATTCCTTCGGAATCATTCTCCAAACCTTCGCCTAATCGTTCCCGGGAAAGGTACCTCGGTGCCAGTCACCAGGATCACCAGTACGCACGCGCGCAAAGCGGCCATCTCCGTCACTCTGGGTTTGGGGAGAGAGAGAGAGAGGGGGGTGGGGGAGAGAGAGGATGAAAGAGATATGTCGTATTCATCGTGTGCGTTATTGTTGTAGGAGATATGAACAAAGATCCCTCCAAAAAGTCGCTTCGCATAGCGTTTCAGGGAGCCTATAGACTGGTTCGGTTGGGGGGGAAGGGGCAACTTGGGTGCAAGATGAGACCGCGCGCGCTCAGCGAACGGGCGTAAGGACTCTGGTCCGGAAGTTGGGCTTGCGCTGTGGAGCTGTGTGTCGCTCGCGCTAATCCGCGACCGCTCCAACAACGCCAACCAGCCCATACGCTCCCTGCAAGTGCCAGTGACCATACGAAGGTCAGCAGCCCCGCGCTAATGTGAAAAGAGAGCAGCTCTCTTGGGATCCTGGGACCACCTCGAACGAAGACGGCGGATGTTTTTTTTGGTTGGTGGGTGAGGAAAGTGTGATCGTTTCGGGCACGCGTTCCACGCCTGCTGGCGAGTTTGTCGCAACAAAAGTGCTCCCGTCGTTGTAGAATCGAGCAAAGAAAGGCGAAGGGTGTACGTTTGCACGATTAGCCAC